>NC_087519.1:32598382-32905882 GCF_963921805.1 Phalacrocorax carbo | reverse complement strand
ACCATCCACTCACAGAATCACATTCCACGTGGAATCATAGTCCATGACTTCTTTACTGTCACAACCTAAATGCCAGCAACTTTGTAACATCCTTGATTAAGACATTATTTTACTACCATTTTCACACGTAAAAATGAAACACGGGTTGGCCTCTGCTTTTTTGCTCATTATGCTTTTTGACATTGCTGCGCCAACCTCTGCAGCGGTACCCAAAGTCCTGTGCCGGTCTCAGCACGATGCTGTGAGGAGAGGCGGGCGCAGGCCGGGAGTCTCAGGGCGCCCCTCGCCCATGGCGGCTGGCAGCAGGGCTGGGGCTGGCACTGCCACAGCGGGGCAGAGCCAGGCCACCTGGAGGAGGGCTGCCCATGCCCAGCTCCCACTTTGTGCTTTCACGTTTTGGCAAAAACTTTTCAGGTTCCCCATGGCTTCACTGTTCAGGTGACCATCATCCTATTGTCATATGGCCTTACCAAAACCATAGCAAGAGGAAGGACTCAATTTTGTTGCCATACTTACGTTCTCCACACACCCTCCACACCCAGGAACTGCCATCTCCTTGTGGGGCACGCTCCCTGACCATTGGACATGCTGCTGCGGGTGCAGGCAGGCGATGGCGGCCATCGAGGCCCTCGGTCACCAGTGTGGGGCGCAGGCCCACCATGCACACTGAGGAGGAGGAGGAGGAGAAGGTCGCCTTTCTCCGCCCTCTCCTCCAGTTTGGCCTCAGGACTTTCCAGCCAGCAGCCGCAGGGCCGGAGGTACCGGCCGGCTGGGAGGTGACAGCCGGCCGCAGCGGCGGCCCTGCCTTCAAGCGGCCTCCTGCCTGCCCTGGCCTGGCCGCGCTGCCATCCTCCCCCTCACAGCACTGCTGCTGGGCTGTCCCGGAAGGCAAAAATCCTCCCTCCCTGGCCAGCCGAGGGGCACAGGGCAAAGCCTCGCAACCGAACAGCTCTGGGGCTGCCTCTGCTTGAAAGGAAAACCGCAGTTTTAAAGGACAGAAGCAGCTGCGTACACTGCAATCACAAGGTTCACAGGCAGCATTTTTTAAGCGCCCACACAGACATCAGAGAATGACAGAACTGAAAAGGAGAACAGCTACAAAAACAAGCAGGAGCAAATCAGCTGGGTTTTAACTGTGTCCCCAGCAGGAGCACAGCAACAGGAATGCAGTGAGGCAGCTGGTGGAGATGAAGGGCTCGATCCCCAGCAGCTGCTGCAAATCACAATTCCAGCAGCCACAGCAGAGGGTCAGATCTGTGGCATAGAAAACCACCCTGCCAAGGAGCTATCAAGGACAGAGAAATGCTCCCTCCTGCCATGTGTTTCCAGGATTTGCAGCAATTCTTCCTCCTAGCAGGCTGCTGGCCCAATGACAGAAGTTACGGTCTGCATCCCGATGGAGTGCGTTTCAAAAATTAAGGATGGCAAGCAGTCAGTCCTTCACGAAAAGGTAAGATTCAGTCAAATCCTGCATTTTCACGTGCATATCAGGGGACACAGATCCTGCCATGGCAATTAACTCCCATTCTATGCCAGTCAGAATAAGTGCTGTCAGAAGTAACACAGATGCACAACAAGCCCTTACAGTTAATGAGACCCTGTCTATGTGTTTAAGCTGACTGCCTTCCTCCTTATAAACATAAATTCAAAGCGTGACTGGCTGTTTCAGTCCCCTATTAAATGCAAAAATATTTTTATTACCCTTCTGCAAGCTGATGCATTTCAGTGTTCTTTCTCACTAACCACCCAATCACCACATTGCAGACTGAAGTAGAAGTTAATTATTAACAAGTAAAACTTTCCATAAACCTACTTCACTGTGGGTTCACATCTAAAGGATTAGGAACACAGCTGAGAGCACAGTAATTGCTGACAAATGTCATCTTACACTAGCTCTATTACATAGTAATGGACATCATTTAAACCCCTATGGAAGAGGTTTAAGCAAAAAGATATCCCTCTGGCACTTGCAGTAGGAATAAGAACACACTGAAGACATTATTGTTGCCCACTTGACAAGTAGCAATGTCAGTAGCCATTCTGATGCCTGAACTATGCATGTATGAATGTAGCAGAAAAGCACTGTAGACTGTTACTTACAAAGGTGTGGGGTTTCTTTGGTTTTTAAATGAAAGAGGCACTGAATTGGTCAAAGGCCTGTTATAACTAGCATTGTCAAAGGAGAACATTCAGTATGTGACCTGTTCAAAAGGGAGAATGAAATTAGCAACCAGTGGGCCAACATCAGTTCATCAGAAACAAGGCTTGGTTCCCTCTCTGTTGTGTACCACTTTTGGGGAGGACAGACTTCAATAAGGAAGAAACAGTTTTATCGGTATTACAGCAATCCTTCCTATCATCAAAAACTGCAGAATCCCCTTTTAAATCACTCTGTTTCTATTGACAAAATTGTTTGGAGTTGCCAAATCCAGCAGCCTTACAGAAGCAAGACTGCTGCAGCTCTGCTTATTGAAGTCCAGCCAGGAGCAAGACAGCACTCTCTCCAGTGGCTGGCCCTGGACCCTTTAATCTTCCAGTTATCTCACATACTCATATGACCATGCCAGCACTCTCACATACAGGATACCCCTGTAACTGGCCTTAGACATTCATTCCGTCCCATAGCTGGTCCTCAATCCTCAGTCTCCTGGCTAGTGTGCTTCAAGGAGCTGCTTGTTTGTACCTGCTCCTGGGAAGATGCATGCAAGAGTTTGCAACAGAGGCCACATTTTTTATTTCTGTTAGCTTTTTTTCTTCTTTTACCTTGTGTGTCCTGTTTTGCAAGGGCCTTCAACAGCAACAACTTAATCTCATAAACTTTTCCTCCCCACATTCTCCAACAACTATTTTTCAGTGGCATCTTAAAGACTGACAAACAGATTTTTTTTTTTTCCTTCTACCATGAAGACTATTCTTAGAGTGAGATCTAGAGTGCTCTACATTTCAAATGCCATCACTCTTTTTTCACCCTTCTTTTTTACTTTCAACAGAAGAAAAAACTTTTAATGGTTATTTTTGTCAGGGGATTCTAAAGAAATAACTTAAGAGTAGTTCTAAATCACTTTTGAAAATCGCCGTCCAGGACTTTTGGAAACAAAGTTCTTGATGGTATTTGTTTTCAGTTTGAAGAAACTTTGCAAAGTTCAGAGCCTGTCATATATCAGCTACTTGAATAATGACAGAGTACACACATGTGGAGTAGCTCCTTTCACGTGGAAAACAGGAAGATACCAAACCACAAGGCAAGCAAACTACCCAAGAGCAAACCAGAAAACTGACAGGGAAGAAAATACTCTATTTTATAATTCCATATACCGTAGGCTTTACTAGCTTCAAAAATTGCTCTGCTGAAAAGAATAGGATTCAATTTGGTATAGAGGATAGCAGAGTTGTAGTGACCTGGAGAATACACCTGTGTTCAGCAATATGAACGACTTGCTTCAAAATAACCATCAGAGTTGTCATCATTATACTTACTACACCCCAGAAGGTTTTGAGCATCTTAGAATCAGAGAATTATAGTTTTGAGCATCTTCTGTAAGTAAACAACCATTCAGTTAAACCATGGAGAAGGAGGCTTCTTTTTCAGACTGCAGGATAAAATCCATCTACAACTTACCTGGTTTTAACTCTGTTTTTCCACAGTGATTAAATTTCAGAGCAAAGGTATGTTTTTTTCCAGTTTAATTCACACTAACCTATTTCTGTACAGCAGAACACGGCCACGAGAGGGCATCCTATTTATCCTATTCCTTCCTTTCTTCAAATCTCTTACTCTCTGACAGCACTTTCAGAGAACCTTCTTTCTGTACTACTTTGCACCTGATTATTTTGCATTTAGATGCCTTCTCAACCACTCCCAAACACAAAACCAGAATATGACTGCTCAAACCAAGCCATTTGGCATTCATAATGTTCAAGGAGCATTTGAAACTAAGCTATTACACCTATCACAAATAAAACAATTGGGGGTGTTGGAACTGCCTATCAGCACTGCACTGAAAAATAAGCTGAATTTTATGAGAAAACACTACATACTTTTCATTCACACCACAAGTACTCAATACATTTAAACATCAGTTTCTAAATACTGTAGTTAGCACACAAAGCATCCCACTCCTACATCAATTTCAAGGCAACAAGATCTCAAACAGCATTCCTTAAGGCAAACGCTTTTATTTCTGCTCTATCATTTGATTAAACTGTGCAACTGCACAAGCCAATGCTTCCCAGTTCGTAGGTCTAATTCATCAATCCATCCCCTATAGAAAGAGCATTCATCAATTCCAGGATAAATAAATTCCCACCAATTCCTCTTTCCGTTGTCCAGGTAGTTAAATTTATGACCTCAGTCCAAACATAAATCCACTCACAATTGCAAATTGAATTATAAATTAGGTCAAGCTCTAAACCTAATAATTAACCAAGTCTGATGATGCAGTTTGCTTATAACTTTATCTCCATAGACAAGTCAGAGGTTTGTGAGAAGGATCTCAGTCCTGCAGCTCTTTCTTTAGCCTTTCCAGTAGCACTGGAGATATATAAAGTCTTTCATTGCTGCAGATCCTCTGAGTATGTGGCTTAGAAGAGATGAGCGTATCTTAATGAACCACACATATACATAATAATAATCAGCTTGTTGTATTTTATTTTTACCTTAGAGATTTGGTAATGGACATCCACTGACCCTTGGACATACAGGTAAGCAGGTGCTAGCGACATGGTAAGTTAGTTCTTGTTCACACTGACTGCTACAGGAAAAAAGGGAAAATTATTTATGACATTAGCACAAAAATATGAAAGGATCAGTAACATCTGCATCTTCAGCCATCTAAATATGAAGAATCTTGCCCTCTGCTCCTTGGAAAGTTTTGCTCCAGATTTTCCTTAAATTCCCCAATCCAGGTTTCTTATCTCTGCCCTGACCATAGTGTAAGGCCATTTTGGCTGAAGCAGCTATCAATGCTCTTTATCATGCCCAGTACAAGAGAGATGGAGCTACTGGAGAGTCCCCACTGAAGGGCCCTGATGATTAAGGGACTGGAGCATCTCTTACATGAGTAGAGGCTGAGAGAGCTGGGACTGTTTAGCCCGGAAAAGGCCCAGGGAGAACCTCATCAATGTGTATAAATATCTGAACGGAAGGTGTAAAGAAGAGGGATCTTTTCAGTGGTATCCAGTGACAGGACAAGAGGCAGAGGGCATAGACTGAAACACAGGAAGTTCCACCTGAATGTAACGAAACATTTTCTTTTCCCCTACTATGGAGGCGACAGAGCACTGGCACACATTGCCAAGAGAGATTGTGGAGTCTCCACCCTTGGAGATACTCAGAAGCTGTCTGGACAGCAGAGACACTGCAGTGCTATAAAGGTATTAATTCTTGTTGGAGTTCTGGAGAAATTCCATTAACAGCAAAGCATACATAAGTTTAAAATAATAAACCATAAGATTACACCGCAATGATCTGCATTTCCCATAGAAACAGCAAAAGATACTTACCTGTTAATTTTCATGTAACCTTGTTTCTTCTTTAAAGGAAAGGCAAAAGCATGCAGGAAGACCAACAACTGGAAACAGTCAAAATAATGTAGAGGCCTTTTCACTATACTGCACAAACATGGCACTGATCATGCGAACTGTTACAGACTGCATGCCAGCAGAAAAACTGACAAAGACACGACATCAACAACTATTAAGTGCATTGTTTCCATTATGACATTCCATTATGACCACACACCTCTCTTCTTAGACATTTCTTTATGCAAAAGGGTTACATTCAGCCTGTGCTCCTCCATTTACAAAGAACAAACGAATATACAGTATATAAGTCACTCAGCACCACACTGACTTTCTTAAAAACATTAAGGATCTTTCCTTTATTCAGAGACTGTGCAGTAAGGAGAGACAGCTGTGGGAGTGCTTGGCACGAACAATGCTGGGAAAAGCATGAAGTATTCCTACACCCACTTTTGCACCCTCCTTAAACACAACAGAATTTTACAGGTAACAGTGAAGCAAAGGCTCGGGAAGGGAGAATGGAAAACAAGGAATGAAATACTAGTTCCCATACTGCTCTAAGCACAAAGAGAACTATGGCTAAAGAATAGCAATGCTTCCCATTCACTGTTACCAACATTATTAGGGACAACCTTCAACATAGCAGCATTGATTGAGATTAGTCATCCAGAAAGGGCAAACATTTGACATCCGGCACAATCTGAGGAATTGCAGCTACTAATAGAACCTGATCTTTCTGCATCTGTCTCACTTTCTTCTTGACAAATGACTATACAGATGACAGATGAACACATTTCCTGGCACCCAAGGTAACTCATTTACCTAGGGGGATTAACCCCAAGGTCTGCTTGAGACTGAGTAGAATGCTTATTAGTTGAGCAGCCACCAAAGGTCCATAAAAGCAGTGCATTTTTGCTGCTCTAGAAAAAAAGTTAAGCTAGAAGTTTGGAAAACAGCTGCAATAGCCATTAATATCTGGGACCTCAATGTTTCTTTGAGCCCCAAAAATGAGAAATCCATCGAAATTCACATCTCTAATCCATGGCTGCATCTCAAAACCCCTAGAGCAGACAAAGGGGATCTTTCTGGACAAGGATATCACAAAACAAAACACTTCTATGGTCTTGTCATTAGAACATGCAAAGTTAGATGCTATTCCTAGCACAGGCTTTTGAAGACACCAAGATTAGCATTTGCAGAAGCTGTTAAGGGTTCAAAGTTTCTAAATAACACACCTGAAACGCCACTGATATACGCCTATGGTAATGTTTTCTGCACTTTAGCATCATCCCTGCAAATGGTCACCAAACAGCATCAAAGCTCCAACAGATAACACTCTAAAGAACTATAGCTGCCTTTTGCAGATAGCTCAACAGCTCTTTGGAGTGTCTGGTACTTATGTCGGACAATTGCCCAGTTCACATACTTTATATAAAACAAGCTCAACTTTCAGATCCTCTCTGTTTGCCCTCCAGCACACAAGCATGTATGACAGAGCTAGTCTCTTAGACAGAAAGAAAACCTTTCCAGAAGTTACACATTCTAATGTGGTACAAAAGCCCCAAATTTTCTATCATTATTTCTATTCATGAAATGTTTACCTGCCCCTTCTCAGACTGGGAACCAAAACATATGAAGTGCAGAAGCTACTAATGCAACAAGCAAGTTAACAATACACACTTACTCTGTTACTGCAACCAGCTAAGGAAGACAGAATAAACATAACACACAAGTATACAAAGAGTCCCCCAAATTTTATTTAAAGAAACATGTTCAAATGCAGCATTGAAAACAGAGAGAGTGGAATGCCAATAGCCAGAGAATTTATGCTGAGTTATGTCTTCTTTGATAAACTAGCACCATTAAATCACAAGTCACAGACTAAATTATTTCTAGAGATGTAAAAAAACTCCACCATTATAAAATTTCTGTGAGGTCTATTAACAATTGCTTCTCAATTTACTACTCCTAAAGAAATGAAAGCAGTTTAAGTACAAGTTTTCATATCTATTCATTGTTCAGATTACCCATAAAAGACAGTTTATTCTTAAGTCTTAACAACCAGATCAAGGGGGAAAAATGTCTAAAAGTCAGCTTCACAGGTCTTTACAAACTACACAAGTAGGAAAGATCTACTGTGTTATAAATATACACAGTACAATAAGTACAAGTCTGATCTTACAAAATAAGAGCTTCCTAGTCCATAAAAATACTAACTCAACTACAAAATTTTCTTAGCGTTTAGTCAAGCTGCCTCAAGCAGTCACTATATCAAATTCCTAAAACACCAATTTGTTCCATAGCACAGCAGCTTGAACATGTTCACAAGGGGAAAGAGCCCAACACTTCACCATAAAACTAACTTCTAATCCTAACTTCCCACTCAGGTTCAGTGGTAATGTTACTGTTTCCTATCTATTTTAATGTCACAAGACCTTTACATATTTCTAGACTGTGTTTGAACTATTCAAAGTGCTGAAAGTGCGATCAAAGAATAGAGTTTTGTATCCATTTTCCAGTACACCCTTCTCTGGTACTGGCAGCAATAGCCAAGTATTTATAGGTCTATGAGGTCAAAAAGGCACACTCTCCTGTGTACGTGCTCAGGTCAGCATGCACAGATACACACGTGCACTTTGCTTTAAAGACCTGCTCCTAAATATTAAATTGCTTCTTTCTGAGTAGGGAACTTCAAGAATTCCTTACAACTGGTTTAATGCAGATGCCTGGAATTTATAAACACCTTGATACAAACTGCTTGAAATGACTGAGATGGTGGTAAAAAAAATGGTTTTGGTTTTAAACTTATGGTATCCAAGTATTGCTCTGGAATACAGAGAAACAAAGTCTATGCTCTCTCTCTCTTTATCAAGCAACGTCCAGGTTACAGTAGCCCCTGTGATTTATCATTTCATTACAGTTAACACAGCACATGTGAACATACTCATATATAAATAACACTCCCTCAGTATTTGTTCTTCTGTTGGACACCATCTGCAGTCTGAATGAAAATAAAACTATTGGAAGAATGTTTCAAGCAATATCCTTTTGTACTTACATGTACAAGAAATAACAAAACTGAACTGTGTCTCAACCAGAATACAGACTTTCACTGATACACAAGTTAACATTACTTCCTTCTCACGTTACTTCCCTACAGTGGTCTTCTACGACATGCATCATAATAATTAGTGCTGTTAAAAACTAAGAACATATCCCTCTTGACAAAGTTAACAAATTTTTCTAGTGGGCACATTGGCTTGCTGGAATGTTTATAATAATCCTTGCAAAACGAGGTCTGGAATGTGACATCAGCGCCATTATACAGGATGCGGATAAAGTGTTCTTTGGGTCTCTTCCCATCCTGCCACAGCTCAAAAATTAATCTGGCAGCAAATCTTGGAAATCTGGCCTCTGTAACGCCCAAGGCACTAAGAACAGGTGACAAGGTGACATCATGTGCAGAGTAAAGAACAAATACTTCTTCTTTCTTGCCTTCTGCAATACGCTGCAGCCGATTAACAGTCTGGTTGAGGAGAGGATGAGTAGCCAATAGTGCATACAAGAAATAAAGTTTCTTGTCCTGTCTTTCTCTCTCATCCTCCAACTGATGTCTTTTGATTACTTTGAAGTGTTCCATGCCAATGCAGCCAGTTTTGGTACACGGAAAACTGACATTGTGGCAAAAATAGCACAAGAGAGAATCTATTGGGTTAGAAGCTCTCAACTGCCTGGTAGGAATTCCCACAATCTTTGCCATATCCACGTATACTTTCTCCAAATCATTGTTTTTCACCCGTAAACTGTACTGTCTGTGTTGTTCTTCTTCTAGGTAGTGGTTTCGCATAGGACAGTCGCAGCTTCCAGAGCAAAAAATGGTGCTCCACTGATGCCTCAAGTTAATTTTCTTCCAGTCAAAGTCTGGCAAAAAAGCATATAGCAGCGCCAGCGCACTCTGCAGGGTTCGACTTTTTCCTGTTGTCTCCAAGTAGAGCTGTTTTGCTGTCCAGTCACTCAGAAGCAGTTTATGTTTATTTATATAAATTTCTCGTAATAGTTGTCCATTTCGCAAGTGTTGTACAACCCCTGGAAGAGATTTTTCAAAAGAATTTAAAACACATGATTAGAATCTTCTTAGTTTTGGAGAAAAAATAAAACACAGCTAGCAGTCTCACTGCTAAATGCACAATTAGTTAAAAGGTTATGGATTTCAAACCTGAACTTCACCTACGCTTGACTTTTAGCAAATTGCACAAAATACAAGATACTTGTTATTCTTCAGTATCTCTCAGATTCTAGGAGCTAAAGTGAGATACAAATAGAAAAAGCTGGTTCCATAAAATTTGGTTAAAACCTTAGTGGTTTAATGTTTGATCTTTGGCCTAGAAACACAGAGTGTATGTGCCGAACAATTATAAAAGTAAGGTGGTTACGGAGATGCATCCAGACCGAGTCAGGTTTCCAGACAGGAGTGAACGCTGAACTCCCTGCAAATTTATGGCAGCCAATAAAGTACGAGCAGTCAGGAAATTAATACACGGAATATAAACTAGTGTGTAAACTCACAAAGCAGAGTGGTGAGGTGTGGCTATCGCATCAAACTTCCTTCTCCATCTTCCTTCAGGAAGTACTCAAACAGCTTGATAATTCTTACACTAATGCTCTGCCTTTATCCAGCTGGAAAGGAAGAGGGTGTGTATCCTTCTTACATGCCAAAACCTTTACTCCAGCATCCACTTTGCTTGTGTAATCCTCTCACAGCAAAGCAACAGGTATGAATCCTTTTTGCACCAGAACATCTACAGAACTTACTACAGGCAATAGGAGTCTCAAATAGTACCTCAGTTACAAGCTGTGTGTAATGTTAGGAAAAGTTCCTGGGTAACCTGACTAGATTTCTCCTGAGGTCACTTTTCCAGACTTGACACTGGCCTAACACAAATATTTCTTCTGATGGGATCCCAGAATATAGGAAACTTTTGGACTAAAAAATACAGGAGATTCCTAGAAAGACAGCTGTCAAAGGAAAATGGTGCTAACTCCCCAAATCTTCAACACCATTTTCACTCTCTAGTGAGTCTCCAAACCAGCTGACTACCCAGATCCACTGTGATATGCTCTTTCAGTCATTAGTATTTAAGATAAAAAGAGCAACACAGTTAAAAGCAAGGTGTGGGAATAAAATGGAATGGATCAGTGTTAAAATTTGAAAAGGCACAGAGAAGTATTACTAATGTGATTTTTCAAATTAATGAATATTTAAGAGAAAAATCCACATGTGACTAACCCTTTTCACAATCACATTTCTACCCAGTTGTGCAACAGTATGTTTCCACATGTTTGTGGGAAAGCACTTCTGTATTTCCACTTTTGACACATTGATATGAACACATGCAGAAAAATAAGTGCAGCAAACACACACATGGGCTTCAGTTCATACCAGTTCAGCTGGCTGTTCTGGGTGGAGAACAGAAACAATTCCAAGAGCTGTGGAATCTGCAAAAATCTGTTTCTTACGAAGTGGCAACTTTCTGTACTCCTGTCTTCTTACCTTTTGTTCCCCTCATATTTTCTAATGCCTGCTGGCAGTGGTCTCAGATCCTTTCCAATGCCCTTTTATCACTGCTCTGATCCAGCATTACCTCCACCTTCCCTCTCCAATTCCAAAACCTTTGTCTCTTTCTAATATTCCCAATGCCCCCAGCACCACAATACTCTCAGGTCTCCACTTACTTTCTTCTGCATACTCAAATCCCTGACTGCAAAACTCCCAGTTACTTCCCGTCTCCTTTACCCTTTTGGTATAAACTAAAGAATATGTTCACTAGCAGAGTTTGGCAGCCTTCCTCTCAGTGGTAGTATTGATGAAGTCTCAAAACTTCATTTTTTAAAGAAGTTGTTTGGAATTTATTGCTGATATTTTCGCCTTTTCTCCCAATAACTAGCTGAGCAGAACCGACAGGTGGAATAAGAACACGCTTCGTTTTCCTGTAGTGAAAATACACTAAATAAATACACCAGAAAACATATTTCATCACAAAGCTTGGGGGGGGGGGGGGGGGGTAGAGGAGGCGGAGGGAGAGGAAGAAAGCACTAGATGTTTAAAAGTCTTTCAATTTCCATAATACAAGCATCAAACGTGTCTGTTACATCTGAATCTCTCGCAGAGGACACAGTAGTTACATCACGGGTGACAACTGGCAACTAAATGATTGTTCTTTAGTTCCAGGGCAATTCTGCATTACAAACCAATCAGTAAGAGGGTACCAGATCTTTCTCAGGAGGGACTGAGCAATGCCTTTTTTCACAAGGGTGACAAAGCAATTTTGTGGTGCAGAGCAACATCAAGGCAAGGTGCTCTGACTTGTTACAAATGAAGTTCAAAGAGATGCCAAGGGTAACCAATCTGTAACAGAATGCAGGCAAGCTACAGGATAAAGCATGGTTTCTAAAACTGTTGCCACTTTCACAGTAGAGAGTCTAACACTTTATTCATATCCCAGCATAACCTAGGCTATGCCCAACATTATATGCTCCCCATAAAAAAGCATTTATTTTAATATAAAGAAAAATAGAAGAACCCTTTTCAAGCAGACAGAGCAGAGGAAAAGAACAGAGCTGCTATGGCATCTTACCTGTCTGTGTAAGCTCTCCCATTTCGCAGGAAGAATGACTAGGGTAACGAGGCAGGGTGCTTAGGGAACCATCCATTTTTGCTGCAGACCCTTTGGACATATGTTTAATGAAAGCTTCAAGCTGAGGATGAGAAGGTTTCCTAGAGAGGTAAACCAAAATGTGAACACTTCCAAAAGTGTATGGGGAAAACAGCTCAAGAGAGTCAAGTATTCCAAGTATGTCCGCTCAGAAATTTCATGGTGTGAGGTTTTTTCCCACGGAGACAACATCTGCTCTTACTCAGGACTTTTGCAAGTATGCAAAAGAAATCTCACTACTTACTAACTACCAAAGAGCTACAGGGAGACTGTTGTCTCGTCATGTTAAAATTACAATACCTTTCAGTAAGTAATTTGGAAAGATTTTTAGGGGGTTTTTGAATGCAATTATGAATACTATGTGAGTTTTAAAAAAATCCTTATCAAAAAATATTCTCTCCAGTTCCTGAAGTACCACTGCACTTCAACACCACAGCCAAAGGCACTAACAACCTATAAAGGGGTTCAAATAACCAGTATTTTAAGTAGATGATCTTGAAGGAATTCTCCGGTTTTGTGATGTACAATGCTGATTACAAGCTCAGCCTTTATTTCTAATTATTTCAGGCTTCAAATCAAACAGCACGTGTAGCCTCAGTTAAGTGGTACCCAGAAAGTAGTATCCAGGAGCCTCATTAAAATTGGAAGTCATTGGTTTGGGTATTACACTATTACTCGGGAACAACATGGCTGGACACTTAAACAGATAGGATACCCCCACAAAGCACGTATGAATACAACTGGAAAAAAGATATACACAAAAAAGTCTAGGTTAACTCACTGAAACAGAATTCAAGTCAGTGAAAGAATGCTTAGATATCCTAAACTGTTCTGCAAATTTTAAATACCCCGCAGACTCAGTTCTGTTGTACTGCCATGCTGAAAATTACATATACAAAACAGTCCACAAACAATGTAGTTGAAAGGTTTTTAAACCGTTTTTTAAAAAATGTAAAACGAAGCCTATGATCACACTTTTACAACAGAAATACATTACATAGGGATTTGTTAAATGTCAACTTTCAACAAATGTTACACAGTCACCTCTCTACTTTCATGCAGAAATAAGTCAGAAACTGTTTGGCAACCCAGCTCTGCCCCAGATGGTTTTCTCATTTGCATAGAACTTCCAGCATGAATACAGTAAATGTTTTTATGTTGCTCATTAAAAAACATATTTTTTAAAAAAAGATAAATTTGGTCAGAGAACTTTTACAGAAGTCTGCGTTTTGTGTTCATTGTTCATACTTACACTTTGCTATAATGATAAACTGTTTTGATAGAAAAACCTCAGGTCTAAAAAAACCTTCCAGAGTTGCAGGAACCACAAGAGGGAGCAATAACACCACTAAAGTAGGAGTAAGGGTCTGGAATCAAAGTTCACTAGGACAAAGACATTCATGCTTACATAGAAGCGCCAGCTGAGAAACTCTCTTAAATGAGAAAGCACCTCTTGCAGAGCTATGCTCGCAGCATGCATGTACAGGAGGTCTCATAAGAATCAGTGCCTCTTTCTTCAATGGAAAGGTAGCTTTTTGTCATATCATTTCATAAAACTTGCATTTTCCAGTATTCAATTTGCCTTCAGAAAAAAAAAATCTTGGGAAGAAAAATGTTACAATAAATTATGGTACAACTGCCAGTAAGGAAAAAATGCAAAATGGGACAAAAAGCAAAACGAGAGAAAAATATCAAAAGAAGTTTTTTGGTTTTACTTCTAATTGAAAGGAAAACCCAGCCAATCTATGGCATTCTAAATCCACAGCTTCTGTATGTTATAATTTTAACAACACAAATGAAGATTAATATTTGAGAAGCAGAGGTACATAAAAAAGGCTTTGTTCCTTTCTAAAGCAGTGGAGGCTTCCTGTTGTACTAAGCATAGGTTAGAAAGCTTAATCCAGCTCCAGATGTAAATTTCAAACAGAACTTTTTGTACATTTCACTATTTTCACAGCCCAGCAGTGCAATCTAAAAATGGAAGAATTAAACTGAGAAAATTAAATTAAACCCATTAGCAAATAGCTTTTTAAGCTTATTACAGGCGTAGCAGGCTGAACTACCAATTTTCTGAACTTCGCACTTTAAAAAACTAGATACTAATAAGCTGTCAATCATAACTTTCCTTAAACCCTGTTTACTTAATTAGAAAGTTCTGCAAATACACGCGCAAGAAAACTAGAACTGCATTATCCATTCTCTTCTTTTGCTGCTCTGCTTACAAAAAACCTGAATTCTAATAGAATCAAACCTGTACTAATAAAACTGTCAGCAATCACTTGTGGGAAGGAGGAAAGGAAAGAAGCAAGAAAAGTATTTATGTTTGTAAGTTTGTAAGAAGATTAACCTAAAAATTGGCAGGCAAGATAAACTAACATCCAAGATAAAATGATAGAATGTATGATAATTGATAAGATTATATTCCAATGCATTAATATAGCTTTTCATATACACAGGTAGAGGCAAGTTAACTTTGGATTATATTATTTTAAAAGTGAGCACAAGTTAAGCACATGCTTGCAGAAGTGAACTATGAAATACAACTGTTAGACATATTTCTGAATATAAATTCGAAGCCTACCACGTGGTAAATATATTTCAGGGAAAAAAATAAAAATCAAACAACAGAAAGAGAAGCCATTCTGCCCAAAGGGAACAGACCTCAGGCTACAATATACTTCCATCCTGAATGTAATCCTCATGTATGTAACCAAATTCTGAACATACCAGCAATTCTTATGATTAACCCCATATAATTCACCAAATTAAAACTTATTTTTCTCAACAGCAAAATTTACAGCACGACTCAGGCTACTAGCTAACAAATGATTCCTCCTCTCCACCCCAAGATTTCTCTTTTATTTAGAATATTAATCCTCTTGTTGAATTGGCCAATTTACAGATGCTGCAGGAGATGGGGTTTCTAGGCAACACATCTAAGACTGCTGGGACTGTTTGAGCAGGAAGCAAAGAAAATTACTCAGTTGTACGGTTCAAAAGACTGAAATATTATCCTTAAAATTGGATTTCCATAAAGGTAACCAGAAAACAAAAATGGGCTAAAGAGATATCCTTCTGTAATCTGCTGGACATTACGATGGTAAGATACCACAGTGGGAAAATCTATTCATAAAATAAATATTTCCAATTTTGTCAGACTGTGGAATAGCTTCTCACCCAACACCACTAGTAACAGCCATACTTTTTTTCTAAGTTTGAATATTTATTTCTTATTTTTAATGTCCATTAATTTGCCTTTTAATGACTTTATTTTTGTAAAATAAAATAAATTTTATCTGTATTGAAACTAAGGAGGCTTCTTTTCCCTCAAATAACGAATTCAGCTAGTCTCTTTGTAATTTACAAAGTAAACACTGGGGTAATAGATCCCAGATTTAATAGTGTAAGTTTTCATGCGCTAGCATTAAAATGGACCAACATTTAAATATCCTATTTGCAAAGGTCTTAACAAGCTTTAATACCAAAATGTCACCTCTTTATTGCTACACTGTAACCAGTGTACACGGAAAGAAATCACACTGTGCAACTATTTGAACTATATGTTTATTTCTGCTAGCAACTGAGCTGACACCCTTCAATAAAAATTTTCTTTTTCCTTGAGGAGTTTAGATACAAAAAAGCAGAGGTGGTTTTGGCTGGGGTTGGGTTTTTTTTTTGGTTGGTTGGTTTTTTTTGTTTTTGTTGGGGTTTTGCTTATTTTTTGTTTGGTTGGCGGGGTTCTGTTTGGTTGGTTGGGGGGTTTTGTGGTTTTTTGTTTGGTTTGGGGTTAGCTTTTTTTTTTTTTAAATGAGAAGCAAACACTAACTTGCTGACTGTTTGGAATTAGTGAGAAATATAGTACCAGAGTGAGCATATACACGACACCTCAGAAAATCTGCTGATAGATTTTGGATGGCTTAGCTATGAGGACACAATATACTGTGCCAGAAACATGCATGAAAATACATTTATTGCATCTATTAGATATGTGCAAAGGTATGAAATATAACGCATGCGTATCAACATTAAGTTCAAACATTATACACCAAAGCCTCAAATCTTGTATAGCAGCACAGAAACTTTGTTATAGGACATTTTTGCACCCCACCCCCATGAGACTAACTGAATTCAACACTTCTAGGTTGCTATTTGGGAACTGCTATGGGAGACAGTGGGGCTTTCTGCCCCTGGATAAAGTGATGCTCAGACTGTTTGAGTTCATGGAAGCCTCTTGGTAAGAGGTTAGCTCTTTGAGCTAACTGCCTTTGTTAATAATAATAAATAATAACAACAACAATAATAATGAAACACCACACCATGAAGACTATTCCTAGACTTGACAGTTAATTCACAGGGCAAGATGAAAATCATACTTGCTTCTCAGGCCTACTTGTCTCAGGACCACTCAGGAAAATATTGCTATTGATTTATATTGTCTATTTGTGAAACATTTCCTTCCCTAGTGATCCTTGTGAGTAGAAAACTGGTTTTATTAAAGTATTAAAACATAAATAGAAATCAGATCTAGAGCAGAGTTTTGTTCCTCCTTTAGGCCTAAGCTGCAAATTGGACCCAACAAGGTCAATTTCAGTAAAAATTCCCCATCCCTCAACCCTTAAGTTTATGAATTTTAGGACTACTTTTGATTAAAATTTATTCCTTGATAGGAAAGCATGTTAAAGCCTGTTCCTATCAAAGCTGTTGGACCACTGAACTATTGCCTTATTTCTGCTGTGCATACTGTAAAATGAAGTAGAGTGTAAGCCTTGTTTCTTCAACAACCCTGATGGCCAAACCACAGCATTCAACCTGTCCTCCAACTCATTAAACTTAATACTCTTTTGAGCAACCAACAAATTTCAGACTGCTTGTCTATAAAAATTGCAAAGGTAATCTAATTAAGATGAAGTAGAGTACTTAAGAAACAGATGTGGAAAGATATCTTGACAAGACTACATGCAACTAGAGTTTATCTAATAATTTTCATATTCATAAAAATTCAAGAGTGGGATAAACAATGTACTTTTACCACCATATAAGATGCTACAGACAAAAAAATATGGTGGTCAAAGTTATGATTAAAAGAAAAACTGCAGTGGACGAATTACTTTAATTATTGAGATCAATTACTAAGAGTCATTTATTTAAAAGCTAAAACTGAGCAGTTAATCAAGTAGAAAACTAAGAGCAGACTACAGATGCTTCAGAAAATTAAGGAGGGGTAAACTTTTTATTTATCTTACTTCTGTTACTGCTTAGTGCTGTCCTCTCACAGCACTATACTCGAGTTCTGCAGATCTATATGCCTCAGGAAAGAACTTGTGAAGGTGGACATTAATACAAATGAGATATTGGGTTTTTTCTTCCTAAATGGAATTTATCTATGCAAATGTCACTTTTGTTAGCAAATGCAGAATTTTCACAAGCCAAGAGGACCAAACTTCTCACAAGGAGCTGCAGAACCCTCAGTGTGTCACTTGGTGAGTAAACATGACCACGCCAGACACGCACCAAGCTTCTGACAAAGGAACGTTACCTTTTTGTAACCATATCATACCAGATTTTGCTAACTGTACCAAAAGCAAGTCCCTTTTCTCCTTACTTACAATGCAAAAAATTATTTCATAACTTCAAGCAAAAATAACATGTTTTCTGTGAAGTTCAGGTAAATTAAAAAGTGTTAGTTCAAAGGACTACACCATTTCCTTTTTAGAAGGCAAATGAATGGAAACAGCTGCTAAAAACAACAACAGATTATTGTAGTCTACAAAAAAGATACTTAAGACAGCATTAGTATTGTTGGGGTTTATTTATTCATAAAGGTCTTGCAGTTTTTACGCTTTTATAACAAACTCTACAGTGATCCAGTCTACTTCCCTGCTCTTCTGAGTCTTTAGAGAAGTCAGAAGAGGCCTTAGGAGACCTTCCTTCATCGAATTCTGGTCTGGATCATTCTTTGACCTCACTCCAAATCAAATCCACACCTCCTTTAGCTCACAGTATGACACTTCCCTCTCACACACTCTTCTCTCTCATTTTTCTGGCAGTTTCAAGACATGCGCACATTGAACCTAAAATTCAAATTTTTGTTACTAACCTTCTTATGATTAACATCAACACCTCTCAAAATGCCTTAAAGCATATACTAATTAACCCAGCATATCAAATTATAGCAATTTTCTGAAATCATTTTAGCATCTTCCAAAAACCATTTCTTCTCTATCTCACATACAAACTCAATGAAGAAACACTGCATATTTGTTTTACTTTTGACACTATAAACAGAAGATACAAAGGGAAAAAAGTGGGAGATCAATTTATTCTCCCCAATGAGCAAACACTACAGTGAAAGGATTTTAATAACATCATTCAATTAATTTTCTTGAGGAAAAAATATATATATTATATATAGACGTATATAAGTATATCTATAATATATATAAAGTATATATTAAGTGTATATATTAAGTATATATATAATATATATATTATCCCTTTGGAAATTTGCATCCAGACGATGATGATGATGATAATAATAACAACAACAACATTAATTTAAGTTTTAGATGGAAGAAATCTCCAAAGCATTTAATCCATTTGCTTATATTCATTCCACAGTTATATGTCACAATCCATAATTCACAAAACCAAAGCATGACCTCAAGGCTATTTTGCATACCCATTAGAAGTCCATGGGGCTGTAGCATAATCTGCTTAATTAATGAATTCCATCAGCTGAATGCCAAGTCAAATAAAGAACAGACTGAACATGAGCAGCATACTTACCTGAAACTGAAGTCCAGAAAGGTTAAACAAGCCAGACTTTCAGTCAGACATCTCAGCTTAATTATACAGCATCAAGATACCTTCAGTTCAAAGGCAGCAATTACATACTCTGTCATACTCTCAATATAAATACATTTACAATCAAGCACCAAATTTTCATCACAAAGGAATATAAGCCTGACAGCCAAGCTCAGCAAATAGCTTCCTGATGTTAAAGTAATAAATGTTCCATTCAAAACAATGGCAGAAACACTAACAATTCTAGCTTTATTCGGAAAGGTCAGCTTTAACCATCTGGACAGAATGGTACACAGCCAACTCCTTTAATCTTTCTGCTGCCATTTCAAAGTTGGCCAGGAGATTCTATTTTACATAAACTTCGTTCACAAGGAGACAAGGTCTTTTTGGTTCTCCTCCCATTTTTAGTGGCTGTACCCTCTACACATTGATGTCCTAATGCTGCATAAATCAGTAACAGCCAAGGGTATCTACACTGGTGGCCTCCTCACACCCTGACACTATGTCCTCTTAACTGCTTGAGTTGGTCATTCTGCTGGCAGTGTCCAAAGCTGCACTACTTGTTTGCCTTTTATGGATAGTTTTCCTGACTCCAGGGCCTTCACGTTGTACTCCTGGCCTGAAGCTCAAGTGGAAATAGCTATAAAAGCTTCTCCGACAAATACAAAACTAAGGTCTCATGTGGCACTGTAATATTGCTACTCACCCACCTTTGTCACTTGCCGTTAACATCTTTGAAATAAGTTTTCTCACGTACTTTCTAACATGACAGCTATTGAGCAAGATGAGAAGATCAGAGCCTTTAAGAACTCCAAAAAGAATCTGGACTGTATTTCTTTACTTAGTTACCTTACTTACGCTGAAAATAATCTCGCCCCTTAAAGGCACATCATTAAAAATGTTATAGCTATTAGCAAATGATTCACTTTTCATCTGGTTAGAGAAATTAATTGCCCACTGAACACTATGACAGGAGATATTTGGAGTTTGGTCTCCTGTCTGCAATCTCAGGGCTGCATATCTAACTTCAGAGAGCCTGCCGGCTCGCAGCAGGCACAGAACACTGTTGGGGTTGGGCACCTCTCAAAGGATTCAAACTTCTCTTGGAGCATGTTAGAGAAGACCACCGAATGCCATTTCTTGACAAAACAAGGATTTTGGTGGAAGTTGAAGTACAACTAAACAAAAGAAGCAGTCAACATGATAGCAGAGGAAAGTTTCGGTGTGTTTTTTTTCCCTTTGTTTTTAACTTGCACTATGTAAAAGGTCACAGACCACTGTCACTTATGAAACTTGTTCAGTATAGTCAGAAAATCAGCTATTTTGGGTTGTATTCATAGACAGGCAGTCCAAAAAAGTAGTCTCCTTTCAAAAAAGGAAGATGTGGTTTTGCTCAATTTCTCATTTTCATACTTGTATCAAACAGCTAAGAAAGATGTAAGTACATATATACACTCTAAAACCAGTAAAATTATAAGTTATTTGAATCTTCAAAATTCCAGTGCCATGTCAGCTATAAAAAGCAGACTCCTCATGTCTACTTTGCTTCCCATTTTACTCTTAAAAATGTATATGTATACTTGTATACCTTGCAGACAACAGCATATTGTGGAATATTGTATTTTTCTTCTGTTGAGAGGAAAAAAATTCTAAGTTTTCCTCTGGTTAGATTTCATAGGAAATGTAGGCAGGCAGATAGGGTAGCCTGAATATAACTTAGGAGCTCTTAAGTCTGTTTCCTACAAACAGGCAGACACACAGATGGGCTAAAACTGATGATGGTTTCAAACTTTCATAGGGTTACCACAACCACCATAGCAGTAGCTTGATTCAGCAGTTACAGTTACTACCCAGTTACTTATGGCAGAAGAATACCATTACAACACTACTACAACCGAAGACAGCAGTACAAGCCTTGCAAATTTCAGAACATCTACTAGTAACAGGGCAATTTCTTTTATGCAGCCAGATATCTGAAAAGAAAAGCAGCATATTTCAGCTTTCTTCAGAGAAAGATCTAATTTGCTGATCATTTTCTGCCAGCCTTTGTATCCACTACTGTATGTATCTAGTTAGCAAGCCTCTTGAATCAAGCTTCCCATCACCTCTATAAGTATGACGTGAAGCTTCAGATATTCTTTCATATCACTTCATATTTTAGCAACATTCTACTGTGCAATATTAGTGCTCCATTTGGTTTTTAATATACTTGAGCCAGAAATCAACACAGGACCAGATATATGAAAATTGGTTTGCTTTTCTAAATGGAACTGCTGTAGACTAATCACAAATTTAAGCTTGTACCATAATCCATCTTCTCCTCCAGAGAGATTCTTTTTTTAAAGCCCACTGAGGAAAAGCTGAGAGTATTGCTGATATGAAAGATAAAATCATAAATGCTGACGATGACGAGAGGCTACTAAAATTTTGGGGACCATGGTCCATGAATCTATCGAAACAAGAAACATGCATTTGATATATCTAAGTCAGAAATGGACTTTACTGTGCCATTAACACTTTTAGCATGACAGAGTAAAGCCACTTCTGAGTAATTCTGCACCAGAAAAGTGAGAACATCATCTCTTTGAAGACAGATTCCATGCTATTCTGGAAAAAGCTATTTATGGTATATCTACACTGCTTTGCATATCAGTAGATCAGGAGACCTGCTATGCCTCTTTTCCTGAGCAACGTTATGCAGGTACGCAAGGCGGATGCAGCCCCACTCACTGAAATCTCCACACCTGACACTGCTGAGCGGGCAGCAGGATAAAGCTATAGATTTGTTTAGAGATTTTGCTAACACGTCTGATACAGTTGAAAGAAAAATATCACGAAAAACTAAGTATTCAGTAGGTTCACTGGAAAGTCCTCTGTCGGAAAAAAAATACCACAGATTCTACCTGAAAGATGAAAAACCACAGAGAATCAAGCAAGCTGGGACAAAGGTTGGTGATTTATCTCACCACTGTTTATTTCTACATTATATTTCACCTTTATCAATGAATCAAATCTAAACAAGAGGTTCTTCCACAAGGAAGAGAAGCAATTCAGACTATACCTACAGCTCAAATTGGTTCAGGTATGAAGACAAGCATCAGCAAGCTACAAAGACATGATGTTAGACAGAAGCACACTCTACTGAAACAGAAAGGTAAATTACGTTTTAATGGCAGTCAGACATAAATCATTTATACGTGACAGTTTTAAACAGCAAGTGGTAACTACAAGGAAAGGATAGTTTTTCAAGTAGCAAACAGTGCGCTCTGTTTAACTTGCATTTTGATAGTTAAGTGTAACACACACCCCTTTTTTTTCTCCCCCTAAAAATACTTTGATACAAATCATTAATTTAAGGAAACTCTGACAAAATAACTATTAAACACAAATATCAATTTTCTGTATTCACACAAAAGGAAGCATGCTTAGTTGAAATGGAAGAGACATTCTCAAACACTGAACTTCTATTTTCAAAATGTGTAGAAGCTTATCTCAGAGGAATGGTAACCTAAATATTCAATTACATAGATTTTGGTTTTTACAGAAATACCAATAATTTCTTTTGGTCTGAACTGGTAGCAAGTAATTGCTCCTGTTTCAAAGGAAATATTGTACACCACCGATACAGGGTTGTTTTATTTAATCCACCACAATACACAAACATCAGAAGTCACAATATACTTCAAGCTGCACAAACTGCAAAAAATAATTATCAAGCAAAACACACACCTAGTAATGACAAAAGCCAAGAATATTACCTGCTAGGCAGCAACATACAGTCAATGTCAGGTCTCTTTGTCTTGGGAATGGCATATAGTGGATACCTATCGCCATGCCGAATCAACACTTGAACTGACACTAGTTTAAAATAATGAGGTGCGTTACCTAAAGTGAAGGGGACAAAAAAAAAAAAAAAGTTAAGCAACTGTTACCTAAATCATTCCCCTGCACACACATCTTCCTTTAAGAAAAGGCAACAGGTGTAATTGGCTTGATAGCTTTGGTGTTGCAATGAAGGAAAACCTCGATAAGAAATTATAACTTACTGTCCCAAGAAAGATTTCACTTTAAATTGCAAGACAATTCATACAAGACTCAGATTCTGAGCACATTCTCCATAGTACATGAAGTCAATCAACCATACAAGGCATTATTCAAGCCCTGGTCTCTGCCAACACGATAAGGCTACCCTATTCTTATGATGCCTCTCTTCCAGACCCTTATCATAATGACAGATTTTGCATCATGACTAATCTGGAGCTTTCTGATCGAGTAATTTTTTATTTATTTTATAAGCATTAGGGGAATATGCTAATGAGCAAAATCATTCAGGATAACTTGCTGCTGCAACAACTACAGGGTGAAGAACGCAAATGTGTCTTCCAGCTGACCATGTCTAATAGTTTGGAGTTCCAAAATGGAACTACTTCTGGTCGGGGGTTTGGTGGTTTTTTTTTTCAGAACTCCAAGTCAACTGTTTTTCAGAGGTTAATAATACAATCTGCAACACAGCTCACTTAGAATAAGCATTATAATTCAAATATTAAATACCTATATCACTCACACCCCTTTCAAATTTAGGCCTCCCATTGACCATTAACTAGAAGCAGAATCAATTCCAAAAAATCAAGACAACAAAGAGCATAAGAAGGGAGGCAAAGAACAGCAGCACATTTTGAATTATTTAACATAATTCAGCAACCAGATGGCATTTGCTGTACCTTCTCCAAGCACCAAAGAACTGACAATGCATAAACCTACCTTTTGCAATGACAGCACACAGAAGCAAGCAACTAAACTGACACTTCCATTCACAAAGCTTACCTTCCATGCTGCGTTCAGGAATGGTGGGAATATTGCAGTAAACACGAGCTTCATAAACAGGATCTATTGCAGGAGGCTCAGTCAGCAAATCAGGCATTATTCTCTTTCGGCTTTTAGGATTCAAACCACCGTCCCTGATGGGGTTTACTGGGATTAAATGTACTGAAAGACACAACACACACAGCATATACCTTTAGGAGGCTTTAATGACATGTAGGACTACAACTTTTTTTTTTTTTTTTTTTTTTTTACACACTAGTAATTGTGCACAAAGACTATGGTTTCCGTCAAAGGATGACACTCTGCAGTTTAGGTCTTTGCTGTGAATTTTTCATGATTTGCATAGTCATGAAGGCAAGCCCAGAGAGCTCTTTAGCAAAGTCAATGCTTGGCTAGGACTGTAGAAATATATCTGGATACAGAACAACTCTTGCCTGTCGCACTTTTCTTGAACCTGCTTTTTCTGTCAGTCGCTCATGAAGGTCTAAGATCATGAATAGGAAGAAAAGACCCATCACAGGCCCAGCTGTGTCTCATCATTTTAACTTAAAAACTGATGTTGAAGGACATCAGCAAAAGACACAGCACAGTTATGACGATGGTCCTACAAACAATTGGGAAAACAAAGTACTCAAGATTGAAGGGACTGGATTGTCCATCATTTTCTTTACTAATCCCAATCCTTGTATGGCTACCTTGCCAGCCTTAAATAGTCTCACTTACCTAAAGAAAATGCCCACAAAATATATTTACTGAAATGTAACTGAGACTACCACAAAAAATGTTAAATACAAAGAAATGCAATTAATGCTTACACACAGCAGGGAAATTAACAGAAATACCACCACTAGTCTTCTGACACGTAGAAGCATGCTAAAGCATTTCTGAATTTAAGACCAGAGTTGTATTGACAATGTCTTTTTACCTTGTCTTAATGTGAAAGCAGTAGTTAACTTATAAGCTTTACAAGAGTAGACTTGCTGTAGGGGAATAGACGGATCGGCGACCGGAAGATCACGGAATGTGACGGAAAGATAGACTCCTCCCCATAGGAGTGGCAGGAACAGGAAGCGCAAGAGCTATATAAGCGTGTGACGCAGCTAAATAAACGGACATTTTGTATCCATCATATTGATGTCTGTGCATCACTGTCCCCAGGGTGGGTAGAGCCCTGTGTCCCGGAGATATGCGGCCCAAGATAAGTTCTCCCGTAGAAGCGTACAGCTACAACTTGCAATAACAAATGCCCTTTTTTTTTTTTCCCTGTTAGTATCTTCTGGTATTTGAATGGGGCAGGTTTAGAGGTGAAAATGAGGAGGAAAAAGTGTTGCTCTTTTTACCCCATTAGTCTTCTGTGGTGAGAGGGGAAAAAAAAAAAAAAAAGCGAAATATAGATGAGAGAACAAATTTCAAAGCAGAATTTTCCTAATTCTTCTGGGTCTGTTCTTCAGTTTCAACTTGACTCCCAGTCCTAATCTAAGAGGTGAATTTGTTCCACAATAGAGAAGTGTGTGGACAAAGAAAACCAATGAAGGCAAACTGAAGTGAAACACAGGAAGATTTTAAGAGCACATAGCCATTAATATAACACAGACCTTTCATTCTCACACTACAATACACAACTATAAATATTTTTATGTGGTTTCTCTTTGCCTGCCAAAACCAGAATTCAAGCATTTTCCATACCCTTGCTAGTGCTGTTGACATGGCTAATACCCACAAAGTGCAATGACTAAATTTTGCTTAAGCTGTTTCAGATTTTGCATACGACTGCCCACAGGACTGTGCTTGGTGAGAATATTAAACTGTAATTTTGACTTTGGCCACTTAAACTGCAGGGCTCAATTGCCATTCCAGCATTTATTTATCAGATTAATTTTTTACCTCCTTCCACATTATTGTTAGACACTGCAAACCACTGACCAAGAAAAATAGCAGTAAGACAGAACCTTGGCAATATCTATCAGAGGCTAATAACTCTGGCTTGAAGGGGGCTTGCAGCAGATTTGTATTTGGGGTATAAATCCCAAACCTAAGAATATGTTACAACAGTTGCTGGCCTCTGCAAATAAACAGGATTACAAGACAGTAGTTGCCTAAAGAGTATAAATGGGAAATTACAGCACTTACATTGTATCGGTCAAGTTTTCTGGCCAGAAGAGGTTAGGAAAAAGAACAACTCTCAGCTTTCTGCTAGTTTTCTCTAGAGCAACCCACAACATTGCTACTGATCACTTAATGTCACAAAAACGTACAAAGTTGGCTTAAGTACACATGGAGGTAGTGTTCAGTTCAGTTCAGTTTTGACCTGTGAGAGTTTCAGAAGACGGGGAAACCACACCCCAACAGCAACAGCTATGGACTCTGGCACTAAAATTTGGTTGGAAATTCTAAAAACAAAATAAGAAACCCAATTTTTTTATCTAAGGCAGTTTTAACTACAAAAGACTGAATAGACCATATTTTTGCACTGAGACCATTAACTACAAGAGTCAAGAGATGCATACATTATTTTATTAAGATCAAGTCCCTACAATGTAAGGGGCCAAATATTTTGTTTGTAGATAGCAAGTCTCATATCTAATCAAATTACTTGAACAAATACTTTAACACTGCCAGACAAATTTAAGAATAAGGAAAAGCACTAAATCTTACAAAGAAGAATCTATTCTATTTAAAATATTAAAAATAAAATTGAATATTAAAAAAGCACCTACAGGATTATCAGATTACAAGTTTGAAGTTTAAAAAGCCATTGACAAAATACCCTTATAGATTCTTAAGTCAACACAGCAGTTATGAGTGCAACATAAGACTATTTTGTGGACTAGAAATGGACTCAGAGATTAGGAACAACAATAGTTCATGTCACTGATGTAAAAAAAAAGATTTTATTAAAACCTATCTTATTCTAAATGCTGCTGCTAACTACATTTATTGATTAGTTAGCATAAGAGAGTAAATATTGCCCTTATTGTATAGTGAATAAGCTTGGCTTATACCAGGGAAGAAGAAGGGATAAAACGTTTCCCCACTAAACTACTACCACTCTGTCCATGCCTAAGTACCTCAGATTGGGCTAAAGGAGCTTCTAACTTTGAACCCATCTGGAGTTTAACTGTGTTGCTGGATTTCTGAACATACTTAAACAACCTGATCTAAGGAAAAACGTCCCTGCCCATGGCAGGGGAATTTGTCTAGTTTATCTTTAAAAGGTCCTTTCCAACACAAACCATTCTATGATTCGACTTAAATGATTTAAATTGTTTGTATATTACAAAGAAAATTATCAAGAAGGTCAAAAAACTCCAGTCACCTAAATAAGCAGTGTCATAACAGTATTTACTTTTAGCATACTCAAAAGAACACATATTGGGGAAAAAATATTTTTTAAAAAATCAACCAAACTACCTATGCAAATACCTGGGTCTTCTATTTAACTATGTTAAATACAAACAGAAAAAAATCATATGATCTGGGCACCAGTCTAGGCAGTCCACTGAAAACCTCCACCAAATGTATACACATAAAAATAGCAAGTATTTCAGAAAAGGAGGAAAACAAGACCAAGGAGAGATTAATTCCAGTTGGAAAGCTGCCTTGTGTTTGCTCAGCCCTATAAGCACGGTGACCCTGAAGAGCCCACCCAGCAAGGCTGGTCCTCCTCTCCCCCTGTTAAAGCTACCCAAAAGCTGCAACAGTCCTGCAGTTTCTGCGCTTTGGGATGAGGGCCCCGAGTAACACAGCCCCTCTTTGTAGTTCTGCCTGGTCCAAACAATGACAGAGGCATTTTCCATACTGACAGCTGAAGTCTCAGTTGTGTCTCAACTGTTTTCTCATCTTCTGCCATTCCCTGAACATTGTTAGTGCCTCACATATTTATGATGCTTTCTCCTTTCTCCCTCCCTTTTCATTTCAAGTACTTGGGCTACATGCTCCCTCGCTGTCTTAATTTATCCTGCTTCCTAGCTGCCAAGTCCTTCTCCGCATGTCTCATCCTCTCCAGCTCCCTACTGCACAGAGGCTCCATTTGTTCCTCCATTTTGGTAGCCCTTATACTACATAAAGCAGTTATTTAAAGCTCACCGAAGAGCTGACTGTCTATTTGCACCTAAGTATTTCCTTACTGAAAGTCCTCCTCTGCAGTCTCAATCTCACTTTGTCCCCCAGGTGGGGATCCTGGTCCATACGTAACCGGGGAACCCACATGGAGTATGGGACTGACACTTTTCTCAGAGGAGGAAAGAAAAAATGGAAGGAAAAAAAAAATTCCCTCACAGAGTTGAAATTCATCTTTTACCAAACTCTGTTCTGCTCTTTCAGCTGTAAATCATTATAAGATCAGAATTCTATTATGTAGTTTTCACAGAACTTTTTAGCTTAGCACCGTTTTATTACTTGTTCTATTAGTTTACAGTAACACGCACTTGCCCCAAACAGCAGTCTGCCAACATGTATGTAGTCATACTTAAATCTTCGATTAAGGGAGTTTTTGAACAGGATCTTTACACTGTTGTGCCTTTCAAAGCTCCTGTTTTACTAGGACAGGACTACAACAATGTAAAACAGAAATGAAACACATTATTTTGATGTGCATTTCCCAGAGCAGGGCAGTTAATAAAACATATCTGAAACATACTTTGTGATCTAACTGGAAACTTTGCCAACACTGAAACTATAAGCATTAAATTATAAACTATAACATACACATTATTATTGAGGTAGTTTGACAAAAAATATATTTTCTCTCCCCTTTTGACTTCCCAATATTCAAAAACTTATTTTTAAAACTAAAGAAGCTACACAGAAACTACTTTAATTTTGAAAAAGTTCTATCTAGGAAAAAAAGTAGAAGGCTTACAGAAACAATGAAATGAAAGACACCTCAATGCAACTCTGCTCAGTGTCCCACCAAGTTAAAATTGTTTGAATCACAAAGTAAAACTAAACACACGAGCTGGTATCAGACAAAAGTAAGAGCTGATAGAACAATCAGCAAATGCTGTCCTGTGAGAGACGGGGGGCACTGGTCACACAGTAGAATAGCTAAATACTGCTGTAGGATTTTGTTTAAGTGAACAAAATCAAGAGGAAATAAAACCCAAACCGTGATACTAAGTTTAATTAAACAAAAAACCTCCAGTAATTTCTGTGTTAGATCAAACCACTTACCCTACAGAACCTGAAGACAAAATTTTAAAATTAAGTTGTTTGACTAAGAAATGTCTTTATGAACAAAACCAATGGCGTCTGAAATATTATGACGTATGGTTTTATTTTCAGTGTATATTAAATATGACCTAAAGTGCAAGAAGCTAATTCATCTGACTTCCATACCCTTCTGAATGGCACAAAATACACCAAAAAAGACATATATTAGACAAGTAGTTTCTAAGCAAGAGACACAATCATTCAGAAGTGCTTTCAGCATAATGACTGTAACAATTACTACATAGCAACTAATCCCCTCTGGAAGAATGTCAAGTTTATCAAATCAACTATAGTACTCGGAGGCCCAAGCAGGGAGCCAGTCAGATATGAATTAGGGCTACAAAACTGGCACGAATTTGACAGAATTCAGTACAGCAGAAAAACAAACACAAAGCAAAGTGCAGTTCATGTAGAAGAAACACCAAATTAAACGCTAAATCACCGCATTACCATTCTCTCCCTCCTGCAGTCCTAGTTTCAGCTTGAAAAACAGAAAGGTATCACCACTGTTTACCAAGAAGGAAAAGATTTAGTAATGAAAAAAAAATCACTAGCATTTACCGAAAATCAGAAAGATAGGCAACAAAACCATTTTCCATTCCTGTTTTCCCTTGTAGCTCCAACCGGTCTGAGAAGCAGCAGCACAAGTAGCCATGTTAGTCTCAATTTTCTGACTAAAAAGACCTGAAGTTTTCATCTTTTATAAAACAGAAGGTTCTTTCAGACCCATGCAAACGTACTGTTTAAAAGTCACATGGAAATTTAGCCACACAGCAGAAATCCAACCAAAAAAAAAAAAAAAACCCACCCCAAAAAAAACCCAAACTCAAAACCACCCCACTGTAGGTAACCTTATGCTAACGGATAATGAAAAGCAAACGCGCATGTGTCCCACAGCACAAAAAAGTTATTTATCCCTCTTCCACCTTTTTTTCACCCCTCCCCCTTATCCTCCTAGCAGGGCACTAACAAGGCTGCCTGGCACAGAGAACACTCAGGCTTCCAAATTCTGATGACGAATATAGATTTCTCTTCTAGTTGCTCTCTGAAAAAAATGGAAGCTAGAAAAGCAGAAGTGTACGGAAGACAAATCAGAAAGAGGAAGGAATGCTTCAAAACAAATGAAATGGGGGGAAAAGGTGAAGATGTGTGCACCAAGAACAATCTGGAAAAAGTAAACAAGGCACACGTGGGCTGAAGAGGATGTAGTGCAACGCTGAAGGTAGACAATGTCAGTCTGGAAGTGAGGCAGCCTGGGCACAGCGCTGCACAAGCTCAGACATCCTGCTACCCCGGGCGTGATCCCTGCCACCCTGCACTCACGCCTGAGTAACACGTCCCTAGAGTCACTTCTAGAGCTCTGCCGGGATTACAAACGCATATTTGGACATCAAAGAAGTTCAGATATGCCTGTGTGACACACAATCAAACTTTCTCATTTTATTCTTTTGTACAGCTAAATAAAGGCTTTGCAAGTCTCAAACGTAAGATCTGTATTAACAGTGAGGGCCTTCATCCGTAACACACAATGTCATAATCACTAATGTGCTGTATTTGAATGCTGAGTAATCACGCAAACAAAAAAGGCTCATTAGCCTCCCACTGGTCAAACTATCAAGTACTATCACAAAAAAACAACCATAAGAATCTTTTAAAAGGCTTTCTAAGCCTGTGAACATAAGCTTCTAAGCTTCAGATTTTATATTTATATAAAATATAATTTTACATAATACATTTATATAAAATGTTTATGTAACTTTGTCTTAAGTTTTCACTTCTAATATATTAAAAATGTGCAGTTTAATTAAACAGAAATAACCCCAGTCATTTTTATTTTAAATCAAACCACTTGCCCTACAGAATCTGATGACAAATTTTGTATTTATATAAAATCTGTCCAAACTGAACTTACGAAGAAGTGGCAGTCCTCAGTATCTTTGCAGTCTCCATCCCTTAACAATCTACATCTGAACCTACTACTTCACCACATCACTGTTTCCACTAGCATTTTCCATTCCATTTTCTCCGCTTCTGCTATGTCTTCTGCCTGTTCAGGAGCAAGTGTGGAGCAGGGGGCTCCTGAAGCACAGATGTATTCTTTACAGAAAGCTCCACACGCAACTGCTGCCCTTTCTACTGCAGAGCAGGCTCCAAGCTTCAAGGTTTTCTTCCCACGGAGCTGCTAACTTCTCTGAGCACCTCACCAAAGGAAAAAGAGTGAGGGGAGCTATGGGGGAGGTTGGTAACAGAAAGAACAGCAGGCGGTCAGGAGACACACACCTAAATTTAACCTAGAATGCCAACAACAAAAAGCTCTGTCCTGACAAATCCCTGACAAGCTAAAGAAGGTTCCTTGGAGTGTAATTTCTCCACAATACTTCAACCTAGCAATAGTATGTTTCAAGGCCACACAGGTACAGCTTTCAGACTGGAAATGTAGCTGGGCAGCAGAGGTAAACACTCCCCTTCTTAGGCACTTACAAATGTTATCAAACCAAAGGTCTGAAAATGGATGACCCAAAGGACAGATTCATCAACCTCATTACAGAAGCAGGCAGGAATTTCCAGCCTCATGGTATCCACTGAGCAGTCAAATGTGAGCAAACAGTGAACAGAGATTACAGACCCCTTCCTCTGAGCTTCCAAGAATTTTCAAACATTCTGCACTAGTGCTGAGTTACAGACAGAGATGTGCCCAGACACATACACCTATGTGACATACATTCAGTTTCTGGACTGCTGCTGCGCTTCTTCCTTCTGTAAGAGAGATCACAGCAATTTAGAGAATTTTCAAGGAGTCGGTTGACTTACAGCACAACGCTATTGCCAGCACCCTATGTTTCAAGTTCTAGAGACAGACTTTAAAGAATGTTCAGGAAAAGTATTTATAAGTGTAGTAACCAAGTAACAGATATCATTAAATAAACATTCTTTTCAAGCCAGCACTTCTAATCAAAAGCACTGAAAAATACGCCACCTTGAATATGCGCACTTTGTACTGCAGAACCACGGATTTCTGCAATAGCCTTCATTACAGCATATTTTGACACCAGAAGTTAAAGCCCGCTAGAATAGTTCTATTGACCCTATCAGGTAAACCTAGACACCTCCCTTCCTACAGCAAAAATATAAATTACTTTTGAAGACAATGAGGAATGGTGCAGCAGACTTGATTTCTTACATGATATCTTCCATGTAAGCATTAACCTGCCAGGAGAAATTTATTAAATTCATACAGTGGGTTGGTTCCTTTTTTCCCAATTTGATGCACTGATCCTTGTAAGGTAAATTTCTGTATTTCATGGGTCAATATTAGAAAACGCTGCTGTTAAAATTCTGTTCTTTAGCACTATGGTTGTATTTCCTCATGTTCCTTAAACCACATCTTCTGTTTCAAAGTGACAACACTGTAGTTACAGTCCCATTTCCTTCCCAAATTATTTCTTGTGATTTCATAAAGAAAAGAGGTGGATTTCCCTTTTATTCTTGCAGACCAAGTCATCACAGAGCCTGAAGCATCCATTCCCTCACTGTCCTTCCTCTACCCGGAGTACTCAGCCACAGTCAGTCTTCAAGCCCAAACATGGTGGGGATGGGAACAGGGCAGGCTACCTGAGGAACCGCTCTCCTCCGACTAGAAAAATACTAACGGGAAATTTGAATTAAGAGTTAGGATAAACGGATATTGTTTTTTGATGGCCAAAGAGAGAACTTCAGCATTGCCTCAACTGTTCTTCAGACAAAAAAAAAAAAAAAAAAGGACAAAAAAACCCCAACAACCAAAAAATACATCATTCAGGGAACCTCAGCCCATCGTCACACACCCTTCATGACATACTTTTTACAACTGTCATATATTGCTGTAATATTTTGTCTGAGAGGAGCAGTGTCATTCAAATTAAGGTACATAGGTAATGACTGTTCCCCAAAACTTCACTTGAAGCCTTGTTTCTAATTTTAATATCCCAAGAGACAAGCAGCAATCAGTCACCACTCGGGCAGAGCCTCACAAAGGACACAGCCCAAGAATAGCAAAACCTCGACGGCACCTTGCAGGACTCTGCATTGCCCACTAGAGTGAGCACATTATTACTGTGCTAACATCACTCAACTTCAGTATTAAGTTATCATCAAGTTGACCACTACAAAACGTCAGCCCAGGACGCATTTGCTGTCAATAAATGCTTAAAAGCAAAGGCAGTTCAGCTATCTTTTGAAGGCTGTCAAAGGCGACATTAGAGGAAAAAATGCAGCAGACGATGGCAACTAACAAGCCCAACAGCTTATAGCAACTCGCTGTTTTTCAGCTCACAGTGGGAACAAACCCTCTTTTTGGTTTGCCTGCTACATTTTTTCTGATATTGTTTGTAAGCCAAGGAAAATCACCTGTCCGAGGCTGAGATGGGCATATCTACTGGAAATAATAAATATAAAGAAATACTACCTAAAGTTTTCTATTTTCCAGTATTTTTTTCTAGTTCCTTAAGCTTTGATTAATTTTCTTTGCAATAACTTTTCTATACTACAGGGTAATCACCCCCCTACAACTCTGAGCCACTTTTAATTATTTAAGTAAATAAAAATGCTGTTTCTCTGTTTAAAGTGTAGAAAAAATTACAAGTTTTCAGAAGCATCCTGTATATCACAGGCTTGCTGATAGAAAATGGAAACCCAGGAAGGCTAGGAGGTTGCAGACGGACCTCAGCTAATCTAGTGGAAGTCAGATCTGATTGAGGGGGAATAAGTGTGCGCTCTAAAGCGTTTGGTTTTTTTTTAATGTGCATGTCTTTAAGAAAACCTCATTTATACTAGGCTATGAGGAAGAGAACTAAAGACTTCACAATGGTCTTGTGCCATGCACAAGCTCAAATACAAGATAAACTAAATTTCAGTTGAACAAAATGGAAGCCTATACATACGCCCCAGTATGAGTTTTCACAACGCAACCCCTTCTTTCTCCCTGGAACAATCATAATATGATTGTAGCTGCAACTTGTAAGTGCCTCTTAACTTTACTAATCAATATTGATGTAATTTTACTGCATGAAATGCAACCAAAAGCTTATTCTTCAGTCTAACGCTAGCTGAGTTTTCAGCCTTCTTGATTTTCATATCCCTAACCTTCTCCACTGGAGATGCAAATCTCCATTGGGACAATTGAGAGCTACTGTAAATTGGCTGCTTTTTTTAGCTGTATTTCACAGACTTGGTCAGAAATAGCCAAATCCCCTACTGTTTTCCAGGAGTGGGTCAAGGCCTACTTGTCTGCCTATTTTCTGGATCAGGGGGATTTTCTGGAAGTTAGGAACTTCTTCAAAGATTTTCCTCATCTCAGGACAATTGCCAAAAGTAGCTTTCTGCCCACAGAGCCATAGCTAGCAGGTACTGACCCAGGGCCTTATTCCTTATCAGACGCAGAGGAAAAGGCCAGATTGCCTTCTCTGTGTATTCATGTCCAAAAACAGGTAGAATAACCACATGTGACCACCACACATGGTAGCTCTACCAGCTTTAAAGAACTCACCTCAGGATTTAAACAAGGAAAATAAATGTTAAGAAAAATCGTGTTTACACCAAAGCACAACATGGCAGGTCTTGGAGTTTTATGATTTTGAGACCAAATTTAATTAGACATGTTAAATTATATAACGGGTGCCTGCATTGCTTGAGTCCAGATGTGGCTCTGAAAAGAGCTTTATAGTTTCAGGCGTCCCCCCCAATTGTTTTTCAATTGACTATTCAGAAGGGCATATGGCACTGCTTAAACAGCTCCCAGGATTTTCAGCTTGACAGTAATAACACAGCGATGCTGACCGCAAGTCCAAGCCTTTTCAAGTTCTAGAGAAGACAGTCATCTTCCACTGCTCCCAAAGTGAAAAATTAATCTCTATATTATTCTGTTTTCCTACTACACTGAAACACTACATTGTTTAAGATTGAAAAGATTTATATTTCCATCAGTTTAATGCACTACTTTCTTTAAAATAAATATATATGCGTAATAAAGCTTTTCCTTACCAGCTTCTCACTAATTACCTCACTGCTTGGTTCTCCAGTCAAGGGAGACTCCAGCTGAAGGGGGAGGGGCAGGTTCCTACCAGACATCTAGGCAAGCAGACAGATTTCTTGCTCTATGAACACATTACTCAAGTCAGATATTACTTGTGCTCCTGGTTATTTAGTGACAAGATGCAGAAGAAAAAAAAAAGCCCCTCCACTGCTTACGATGAAGCAGTTACAGGCTCATTAGGATTCCCAATGAGAAGCATTACATAAACTGCACCATGATGCTACAAATGAAGTCATTCCCATCGACGTATCTGCATAGCTGCCCCGTCTCATCAGGCTTTATCAAAACAGTGTCCTGAAGACTACCAAACAAGGCTTAAGTATACAAAGACTACATAGCGGGTTTTTATGGCCTGAAAGCATGATTTTTATAAATACAATATATCCAGCCATTGTTACTTATCTAACAAGATTCGTGAGCACTACAATAAGATTTTAGAGCTCTGTCCTGCTTCTGTCTACAGAACTCAGCAACTGGTAAAAGAACTAATCCAGCTGAATTGTCCTGCAACAGATTTTCGGAACAACTTTTATCAGCTGTGTTCAGAAACTGTTGGCAACTCTTGCCATTTCCACAGTATTATCTCAAAATAAAGGTCAACATGAAAAGGTAGCTGCAGGACACGAGATAGTGCTACTGCCATAATTTGCCTGTGTTTGATTTTTGGTTTTGTCCTGTAAAATTTTTTGGATCTCACAAATACTGGAGTGGGGAGCTGTGCAGCAGTGATTACATCATGACTTAAAAAAAGACACTGGGCAGATTTCACATGTGAACTGAACACAAACGTAGAGGCCAGCTACACTAACTGTTCAACACAGCAGAAGAAAACATGGCAAAAAGTATTTTCTCAGGAACACAGATGGCAAATCCTTTGGCTTCTGTGATCTTTCCATCTACAGCAGCTGAGAATGATACAGAAATATGCCCCACACAGTAGAGTTCCAGATAGTTCAACGGTTGCTCCTGTTCTGTTATCTAGCAACCTGTCAGTAACGCTTTACATCTTTGACACGGGCTCGCTGCTGCTGAAACATGCACGCTCCCCTGTGCTTATTCTTTAAGGAGCTCACTAACTCTTGCTACTAGCTCTCATTCCTCGAATGGATATGAAGAGGAAGCGTGCACAATTGTTTTCTATCCTCCTAGATAAAATGTGTTTTCCCCCCTTGAAAAGGCCAAATGATAGGAGCATATAGTCATCTAGAGCTTACAGTGCATGTCATTGCATGTCATTGCATCTTTTCATTAGGGCTCTCCTTAGACAGCGACCCAAAATACTCAGGATGGCTTTTGAGACTCAAGTCATCTTTTATTAGGACATGTTCTAGAACATCCAGCTATTGAAATAGAAATCACAAAATACATAGGTAAAAAACCCAAAGAAATAAAATTACTTCAAGGCACACCTTTACTCTGCCGACTGCATCTCTACAAGCGTGCTCCCCTGGTTTCAGAACACGAAGTCAGCGGCTTTTGGGGCTGCAGCAAATTCTGCACATCTACTCACTAGTAAAAGCATCCTTCTGTCACCTCTCAACAGAGCTGCTTTCTGCACTTCTCAGCAGTACCTCTGTGTCTGTACACCTGGGTCAGACAGAGTAACCTCCCTTTCTCAGAAAGGGCTACCATTCCACCCAAAAGGCAGGAAAACCCACCATGTCTACAGTTCAGCCATAGCCTCTGCAAAGTCACAGGATGCAAACTGTTTAATATGTTAATGTCATCAGTCAAATACAATCCACGGACATCTGGCACTTCCCTACAGCAGTGGCCCTCCAAGATAAAAAGCCTTACACATTCAAATCAATATTTTAACTACTGAATTAAATTAGCACCTTTCTGTTTAGCATCTAATCCCAACTGTTTTCCGTCCATGAACTGACCTGCTCAGGGAACTGATCTCAACACCATATGCCACTGCTTACCCAAGCCAAGCCAGCTCACTTGTTTGTCCTTGTCAACACCAGGGCACAGAAAGCTGCCATGGATTTGCTAGCAGCAAACCCCAAAACAACATATTTAATACAGTAGAGCCTGACAGATTTTTGTACTGGAGAGCCTGTAACAACAGACGCCGTCATTAGTCTCAGAAAATCAGAACACTGTTCAGAGAGCCACTGATGTCTTTGGGACACTTGCCGTAAACCAGCCTAGAGGAAGATGGTGAATCATATTTCTTCTCTTCGTCCAATATAATGTGTACAGTCGGTAAGCCCAAAATTACAGCAGGTAGCTACGGTTTCCAGCTCTTTTAACCCAACCATCTCACAAAAAAACCCATAAAGGGATAACTTCCACTTTCCAAGACTTAATATTTCACTGCAGCAAGTCTATGAAAGCCTCAGTCTTTTAAATACAAAACTACTTAGACTCACCTCATTAACAAATAAACCACAATGCCTTTTAATATGTGCAAGAACCACTTTTCTCTCAGTGAGTGAGCTTTGAAAATCTAAAAAGGAAGTAACTTCAGGAACAGAGATTACTTAAAGTAATAAAAACCACAGTTCAGGTCAGTATACAACTAACCTGTGGAAAAATCCTAGGAACAATTTTTTGTTTGTTTGTTTGTTTGAAAGGCAGACATGCCAATCCAAAACACATCTGCAGTTATCTGTAAGACATGAAAAAGGAACAGCAGAAAACTGGGTTAGTGAACTTTTGAGTTGATAAGGGTAACACTCCTGAAATTTAAACAACAAAAAAGAATTTGCTAATAAATAAATACTTCACTTTATCTACTGCTACAGAATAAACTAATCATTTAGGTTGAAAGGGACCTTTGCAGGTCATCGGCTCCAAACCAGCACTCAAAGCAGGGCTAACTCAAATCAGGCTGCTCAAGGCACTGTCCAGTCAACTATAAACTGTTTAGAAGTTACACACATTGGCTAAAACCACCTACAACTCGGAATGATAGTAGACAGACTAAAGCTTGCTTATGACTAAGCAACTCAAAAAAAAAGGTCCACATTTCTTCACTGTTCCATGTCTTAACTGCAATTGGCCATCAGCAAGTTGATACCCATTAAAGTACAAACTGCCCTTTTCTGAGAAAGGATTCAGTGGACATAAAAAGGCAAGCAACTACTGGCTCGTAGAAGGTAAAGAAGAAGGAAGAAAAAGTAGCATTGGACCAAGAGGCATACTCCATACTAAAGAAAAAAAAATCAGAGCAATTCTTAAAGCTCTACAGAAAATCTGAGCTACGTATTGTATGTACGGTATCTCAAGTTGTCTGCGACTGCAGTGCTGGACAGACCTAAGCAATGGTTCAAAAAAACCCCACTACCGAATTCTTAATAGACTAATACAATGTAGACAGCCCACGGGACTGTAAAATGACTGTAATAGCTGAAGAGTTAGGCGAAACACTACAAAAAAATTGTCAGTCACCAGAAGATAAAATTGCACGATCATCTTCTATTAGCTCCCCCAGAAGTCTACACACTTCCACAGACTTTCATGCAAAGAAACTAGAAATGTAGGTCAAATTTGTTTAAATAACATGCATACACATAACATACAGCTCACCTTCTGGGAGAACCTATTAGTGGCATTATTTGCAATTAGTGCAAGAGCCCAGCTTGGCAGGAAGCAGGAAAAGGAAGGACTTAACTACAGCACAGGTATTTCAAAGATAGCTTAACTATTAGAAACAAAGCAGTGTTCACTCCCAGGTTAAATATAGAGAGAGGGAATCAATGCATTAGTCTAGGCAAAACTGACAGAAATATTAATTACTGTAAGCATAACATTTTTTTCTCCTACTGAGGCTGTTCATTTTCCTTTGTCATTTACTATCCATTCAAAACTCAAACAATTAAGGACAGGTACATACTTATGAGACTGTCCCTACTAAAAGCTGCACATGTTTAAAATAATTGCAGTGTATATCTCTATAATTATTAAAAGACTGAGGCACAAATTTTGGCACTTTCAAATGTCCTTGCAGGCATTAGGACAAAGATTTGAGCTGGATTTTGAGAGAAATTATCTTAAAATGCTTATGATTTTCCAGTCTTGTTTTCTTCCCTCTAGGATTTAACCCAAGACTGTAGTAAGGATTTGCAGAAGCCTAACTAATAACTTGCTGTTAGTTTGGGGGAACATTAGGCTTTATTTACAGTATCCTTCAGCCATATGTTTTAACAGCTCATATTAATCTCTGCTTAAATACAGTTCAACTAACCATCATGGATGAAGCCAAAATATATATTTAAAGAAGATTTATTAAGTTCTGTAGCCTGCCAAGTAACTTCTACTGGTCAAATCCAGTCCGATGCAACTTAACCTGACCTATATTTAAAGCAGATATTAAAAAATGATTGCTCTATTTTTGTGGGACAAAAGAAGACTGTCCCATAGTATCACTCTCAAGTATTAATCGTTCTCCTCCCCCTTCAAGGGTTAATTTCTGGGGTGGTGCATTATACCACAACTTTTGAGAATAATTAAAAAGTTATTTAAATCTCCAGTTACAACATAAAAAGCTTCTTTAACAAAAATCTGTTAGTGTGTTCTTCATTCACTACTAAAATGTACACAGCCTTGGATATATTATTTGTGGGTTGTTTTTCCCTTTAATCTTAAATTCAGATTAAATTATTACTTTCAAAAAACCCAGAGAGACTTCTCATTAGTGGAAAATCTGCTGTGCTTATGAGCTTGAAGGCAAAGTTCAGGAAGGGAGATATCTGATCTCCTTTTAATTTCATACGCTGGTAACACATTATAGAAGTAAGTTCTCTGCATCAAGAATTCTAAAGTTGTGGCTTTTTAAGTATAGTTAGTTGTATAAATCAGCAAAATGCAATACTCAAGCTTTTTTCTTCCACTGAAGAAATTATATTCTTCAAATACGAACCATAAGTAGTTACTGTTTGTTGGTAAGGAACAAGTAAGAGATGGTAAAGAATTCACCTTGGAAAGATGGTAAGGGTATGTATTCTGTCCAGAAACAGCCAGAACTTTGTATTTTCTTTTTACTGAATACCTTGGGGTTTTTTGCCCCTTCTTCTCCAGAAATTAAGTTCTGGAAAAAACCAACTCACTCATTTTTTCCACAGACTTTGCGTATCTCGGCTCCTCTCAGCATCCCCCTGGCAGTCTGTGGACAAGAGGCTGCAGGGGCAGCTCACACCCCATTCCGGGTCAGGGTGGAGAGAGGGGGATGGTGGCAGCTCTGCAGTGCCACAGCTACACCTTCACAAGTCGAGGAAGCACACCCTGCTTTGCAAAAGGAAAGGCAGAACAGGGATGCTACATCCCCTCGGTTTCCCCTTCAGTTCAACACCTGCGAGTCCCTGCTGAGCGTTTGGCACTGGCACACGGTCCCCCAGAGCCTCCTCCCCAGACCATCCCAGCACCCTCTGTGCCGCGGCTTGTCTTACGGTAGCAGCTGAAGCAAGCAGTGGCAATGATACTGAGCTAAGTGCCAAAGACTTCAGCGTTGCTCTCGTACAGCTGTACTGGGCCACCAAGGAGGGATGCAAGCAGCAGCAGTAACACCAGAGGAGCTGGGATTACTAAAGCAAACAGGCTTCCAAGAGGGGCTGTGCAGCACTCACCTCCTACAGGCAACATCCTGGTGGGACTGCATATGGTGCCCACACCGTCCCCATAAAATAAGAGCTGCCTGCAGCACTCAGGCCAATAAAATAAAACTGTACTATATCCATGGAGAATCCTGATTTCTGTTTCCTATGACTCATCCGCAAAACCAAAACCTCCAGTGCAAAACAAGATGACAAAGTAGAGGGAAATTATTACTGGAAACGCAAAATCTCTGGACATGCTGAAACACCAACACCCAAGCCTGAACCATCAAGGCAGAAAAAGTATTTGAAAGAAAAAGGAAAAAAAATCCAAACAAACTCCCCACACTTTACACAGGAACCAGCACCCTGCCAGGGTAGCTGCCAACATCCTAAAAAGCAGCGGCAGATACCAAAATTCTCATTATCAAGAGACAGGCCTGAGGCACTGACCGAAGTATCAAAGTATTTAGGGAAACAAACTGCAAACCAGAAAAGAAGCTCCACAGGACTTGCTTGAGAGCCAGGGACTTGACAATTCTGCAAGTGCCTCAAACAGGCAGGTTCACAAGGAAAGTCTGTAATTTATGCCTGCCACAGGGTTAAATAGCTAGTAAAAAGAGACGCTTTCCCACTATAGTTTCCGTCCTCCTCTGTTAACTGTTACTTTCCTAGGCTTTCAGTAAATGGAAACAAAAATTGAAAACAAAGTAAAACAAATTTGTTTACTTTGTTGAAAAAGAATTATTTATATACATTCAATTAAAAATAAAAATCCACAGTCATTGTCATGTAAACTTTACAGATGTTACATATGGCATCTTAGCAGCTAGCTTTTCGATTTTATTTCAGTTTGGTTTATTCAAGGTAATTCAAAGATAAATAGTTGAGACGTCCTGAGGAGACCCACCTTCTGTCTTCTGCAGTCAGTCACAGATGTTCTAATATACTGGAAGATCTGTGCTTGCCCAGTAATTGGGTTCTCATGTACTATACCAATCTTAAGGGGAAAAAAGAAAGCAGCTCTTCAGGCATACTTGCAACCTCCTGTTCCTGAGCTGACCTAAGGGCTAACCAACATAATTAACATTGACAGTGGTCCTAAATTATGGTTTTTCCCCTCAGTGTGAGGTTGCGGGGCCACAGCGGGATTCTGACACATCCCTTACAACACACTTGAGTACAGCTGTGCTGCCATCCTCAGTCTCTGTACTACAGGAACACCCTCAACCACTGCATACAGCACAGAGGAGGAAGGAAGACCACCTCAACCACTGCAACCTTTTCCTCTGGCAAAAAAGAACAAAGTATCCCAACTTGCATTTACTCTGTTGTACAGAAGTAAACTGCCCAGTTTTAGTCAACAGCATTACAGATAATATTTACAGAGACAAAAATAAAGCCCACAACCTAGCACAGTTCATTTTTCCATTCTGCAGTTTTCCTGACAAAGTAAAACACGTCTTTTAAAAGAAAAATAACATAATTCCATTTTAGAATGCTCTAACTGAAAAGTCTATCAAAACCATTTGTCCTTTTGTCTCTAGTACTGAAGTTTTAAATTGTTTTAGAACCATGACAGTTTACATAAACAAAGAGGGGGAAATTAAAAACATCTGTGGAGTGGTAAATACTACAAGGAAAATACTTCTCTAGTCTCCTCTATAGATCTAGCCCCAGACATAAAACAAGAGGGAAACAATGACAGCTCCCAATAAAACCTTAAGCTGCCGGTCATATCTGGTTTGGAAGTCAACCAGTTACCCTATCTAATGGGTTTCCCAAACAAAAAATATCATATAATCATCCACCAGAGACACTGTGGTAAGCTTTCAGTCAGGAGTGGAGCATTTTTGGAGTTTTAACGCTGTAATTTTTCTGTACTATTTAAAATTTAAAACACGTACAAAATTTAGAGGCACTTGCCATCGAAGAGAGCTTCTCTCTGTTGCTGATCGGTCCAGGTTTCACACTGTACAATTTATTAATAGCCAAACTGAATTTGAGAATACATCTGGCTTCCAATCTTTTGCCTCAAAGTCCAGGCCACACAATTATATAAAAGATGCCTAGAATTATTAAGACATATACTTTTTCATCAAGTATAAACTTGTTTTTAAAACTCTTCTATGTCCCTACTAGAAAGAGTAAACAAGCTTGAACTATGAATAGGTTTTGGAATAGCAGTTTTCAAACACATTGCAAATGTCATTCTTCTATCACCCACCACCAGATATGTTCAGAAACAAAAACTGAGAAGTTACTGATGTAAATAAATACCTAGAGCTTGAAAACAGTAGGACTTCTTGAAGACAGTTTCCTCACCCTACTGCTCCAAGTGAAATACCCAGGGAGCCGGCTAGCACCCCAGGCAGCCAAGCCCAGCACCTGACACAGTGGGAAGCAGCACGTGAAAAGGCTGTGCTCAGACCCTGCGCCTTTTGCTCCAGTACACGGGCATAAAGAACACAGCTGTTTAAGTCCCTCATTGCCCAAAACCTACATGATGGAGGACTCTGGCAGCAGGAAGGAAGGTATCTTCTGGGATCCACAGCAACTACATCACCTTGAAGTATGACTATTACAGTTAAAAAAAAAAAAAACAACAGTCCTTTCTCCAACTATTTGGCAAAGTGCAGTCTGCTTATCTGACTCCCTCACCTCAGGACAAGAAAATGAAGATACTTCAGCTGTACCAACGAGAAATGTCAGATCTGGCATTTGATCCAGCAAGCCACTCCAGCCCACAACACTTGACAAACATGAACCAAGTGCTCCACAGAGCTGCCTTCTGTACCTCTGGTACCGTGGCATTGCAGACACAAGGCAGGGGTTAGCTTCTGCTCCTGTAAAAGTGGTCTTTGCCAACTGGTCCATGCCTACCCACTGCAACCATTGGTGGGACAGAATACTTTTAAGCACTCAGAGCCATTGGTGGCTGACAAGAGAGGTTTTGGGGGAAACTTTCTCAGCAATGTAGCCTGTAAGTTAAGCAGTATTAGTACCTTTGTACAGCACGGGCAGGGGGGAGGGAACAAAACACAGGAAAGGAGACTAGTTTAGATCAGAACTCAGAAACCACAATAAAAGAGAGAGGACCAAGAAGAGATAACAAAACAGGACAAAGTTTTCTATCAATCCTGGGACCATCCTCAGCCTACCAATACTGCAGACTCTGAGGTCCAATACTAGTCGTTTTCCACAGTATTTCTCTCCTTATGTCTAAGCCTGGAATGTGACAAGTGTCAGCTCTGAAACAATTGCCCTGGGACTTGGTCTTACAAGGAAGGACGGACTTGCGTTAGGACTGCTGACACGACTCCCATCACCTCCACTTCATCGTGGCTGCAGAAATCACCGCTCATAAAACAGTTCCAGACCCTTCACAGCATAGTCTATTAAAGTAAACCAGCATCAATTTCTGCTTGAGTAGGCTGAAAACTGTTGCCAGAGACTCCCGAACCCTCATAGCTCAAGCATGGGACAGGCTGCAATAGTGTCAGTCTTTCCAGTATGGGCTGTTTGTAATACTGAATCAGAACCTAGAGAAAACCAGCTGAACTTGGCCTTCACCTCGCCCTTCACTTCAGAGTCAGCTACAACCACAAGTCTGGCTTCAAATCACCACTGCTCCAGGTGTGGACACAAAGGGACAAAGTATCAAGCATTTACAGGAGTTAGGCTCTGCTCTAAAGCAGAAGTTTAAAGAAGGAAGGTATGTACCATTTATATAATTATGTATTTAATGCTACTGTTTCACTTTTCTAAATAAATTTAGCACAGAAAAAGACACATTTTCAACATTCACTGCTTAGAAAAGCAGTAGTATGTTTTAAAATGACCAGCCCTCCTCCACAAAGCTGTGTACTGCTTGCTAACAGAGAATCACAATCTCACACCAGCAGAAAACATCTACTTCTACTCCAAATGCTTCAGGAGGTAACTCCATTAAAAAAAAATAAAAAAATCATCAGTGGCTTGGCATTTTCCTTACTCTAAATGTATAAACTCTCATTTTCATTCCATGATCTGATGGAAATTATAAAGCAATGTATTATATAACCAAAATTTTTCTCCAGGCAGCTCAGAAAGGATCAAAATTTGGAAAGCAAGTTTTACAGCTTGGTGAAAAAGAAAAGCAGCACATTGCTTTCAGAAAAAAAAGTTTTATACATGAAACAAGACTACATTACTACCAATTTGTGCAACAGTGAGAATCAAATCATCAGGGATGCATGCCTCTGAACTGTGTCATGTCTTAAGAGTAACAGACTTAGTGCAAGAAAGGACCTTCAACATGATAATAGGAACTCAACAGCAGATACAGATCTACTAAGTATCTACTGCTACAACAGAGTCTGTATTTAAATCTGCAGTTAAAGGAAGCTCATCCGTAAAAATACATATAGCAATGGTAATTTTGCTGGTTTTCAAAAAAAACCCAATAAACTCCAAACTACTAGTAAGGAAACTAACATACTGGCAAACCACTCTCCATGTCCCATGGAGCTGGACACTTAAATTTTCTGTCCTTCAAAGCTCTATTGGAGTAACGTGTTCTGTATCATGCAGTATCAGAAGGACTGACAGACGTTTTCTGAAGGATGTTCTGAAATTTCTCAGGTGGGGGTTGTTGTCTTATCAAGTCAGCATGCAGGTCACCGTGTGCTAGTACCTGACCCACTTTTGCCAAAACAGCAATTTTATGTATTCGTATTGTCATGGAGATTGACCAAAGATTCTGCCCGGAGGCAGTACTGAAACTATGCTTCCATTAATACCATATTGCAAGTAAATTATGCCCATTCATTAAAATGCCCATTTCATTAAAAGCTCGTGTTCAGAATCAAGTGTTTCCTTAGTTTAACATTAAACTAGTCAGGAGCTGTAATTTGGAGAAGACTGAAAATTTCAGCTACGTTTAATTTGAAAGCAGCCCACCAAGCACTTGTAGACTCTACTATAGTTTAGCAGTTAGTTGGGGTTGGAGGTTAAAAATTGGTTTTGGTTTTAAGACCTTGGCTTGGTTTTTAAATTCTCCAAACTTCATCTGGTTTCCAAAATAGTGTTACATAATAGAAGAAGAGAGTTTTGTCTTTGCTTTGGGGATGGTGTTTGTTACAAGTTTGAACTAATCTCTCTACAAGCTGAAGCTGGTAGAAGTTAAAGCACCAACCTACCTGTATGTCAAACTACTTCGCTCCTTCTAGCCTGTACTGGAGTTCTCATTATGTAAAAATCTCTATTTGTGTTTTGATATTGACACTAAGCTTCATGATGGCTACTTGCTGTAGCTTGAGTGCTTTTTAAAGCACCCTTCAAACATCTTTATCTCCTGAAATTCCTCTTGCAGAAGTGTTATCTTCTAATTAAGTGGAAAATAACTTCCTCTTTTGATGAAATGTGATTCACTCTCCTATATGCCCACCTCCTCATATCTAAATAAAGCTCAGTTTTGTTAACAGTTCCGTTTCATATTTCAGATGAAGCTCTTCTAGGACCTCCATCCTCTACACAATTCATAACCAACTATTTAACATCAAGGGCAGAGCCATAAGGAGCCTAATGGGCAAAACAAGCTGCAATCAGGCCCACTGGCATACCAGGCTGAAAAAGCAGTTTGGAGCCACAGGTCCCTTTATTGCATGTAGATCAGTTTAAACACACAAATAATAATAATAAACTCACAATGTTTCTTCCCCCCTTCTTTGTTTTAAAGTTGTCCATCATATGCAAAAGACACATTCTAAATCCAAAGAAATCCTCTGGTTTGGTGGGGTTTGGGGGTTGGTTTGGATTTTTTTCTGTTTTGTGTTTTGGTTTGGTTTTGGTGTTTGTTTGGGGTTTGGGTTTTTTTGTTTTTGTTTTTTTTTTTTTACACTATGCAAAAAAAGCATAGACCAGAAGGACCATGCTCTTACATTAAAACAAGATACAAGACAACAACAAAGAATGTTATCCTACACTATGGATATGCATTTTTCCTTGCCTTCTAACAGCAACTAATTACATCAGCGTGTATTAGTACATATTAGATTTCCACACAACATCACTTTACCTAGCAAAGGTTAGCATTCATGAACTAGGTGATAAGCAGTCATGTGGCACAACGCCCATTTATCAACGTACACTCTGCGTACAACCTGCGCTCAGCACCACCTTCCTGCTTAGTCATCAGTAAATGACGGCCCTCTGGAGTGACCCATGATTAATTGATCTGAAGCACAACATAATTTATCTTTTCTTAAACAAACCAGTCACTTGTGGTCAGCCAGTTTAACTGTTTCAGGTTTCCTAATGTGAGGGTACAAATCAGGAGAAGTTTTGACACTCAGCCCTCTCACAGTAGTCTTCTGAACCTGTCCGGTCTGATATGATGTCAAATAGGAATTGCAGCAGTTTTTACTCAAATGAGTCTTGCCTACTTTCATGGAAGGATTCAGTCACATTCAGTTATGTAATTGTGCTACAAAATTAAGATGATTTTTTTATTCTGAGACAGCCTGATTTGAAAAGTCTCTAGGTCGCACAGATTCCTATACAGTGCACAAAACTCTTTTTATTCTTTTTTTTATTTTCAAAAAACCAAAACAAAACAACAAATATTTAAATACAGAAAGAATGCTTAAACAACATGTAAGCATGGCCATTTTTAAACACACCTACAGACCACTACTATAGAAAACAAAAGGGGAGGACACTTACAGAATTGTAGACTGAGGCTCAGAAAGGCTAATAAGGCTGCCAAAGCCAGCAAGAACAGAAAACGGTTTCGGAAAAGCATTATTATTCGTTCTGCTTTCTCTTCATGGTTTCATCTTCATATATCAATGGTGCCTGCAAACAACAAAACATTGGAAAATATATTTCAGATGTGGAAGCACCAGCTATAGCAAAGAAAATTCAAATATCCTTTTGATAGTGTCAAGTTATTTCTTGAAGGGAGGCACAGGACAATTCAAATTGGCAACAACAGTATCAATAAGTTGGCTTCACCCTAGTTATGAGCTTAACTATATTGCCACAAGACAGAACTTTAAAGTTAATTAAAAAATGCAATTTCCCAGAAAATTATGGTTTCTCCTGATAACACAAGGTTAATGCTCATGTCATAACATTGTCAACAGTTCTTTAATAAAAGTCTCTTGCTCCTGTGCAAAGCAAATCACAAGAAGAATATAATTACTTAAGGGCTCTGAAGAGCAATTTGGTAAAACATCCCTAGAAACACGATAATCCCGTAACATGTTAAAAAGGTACACGTGCACACAGTTTTAAATATAGGTTAAAAATTAGTTTCTCTAACTGATAGAAAGTTCACAATTCTTATTTAAAAGAATGAAGAGTAAGAAAAATTACCAGTACCACTACACAGAAAATGGAAAAATATATTGACTTAAGATTAACACCTGGAATAATTCTGTATAACGATATTTTTGAACAATTGTTTTGACAAGGATACAAACAGTATATTTCAAATCAGTAGTATTTAATGTAAAACTTCAAAACTCAAATAACTCATTTCAAAAGTTAAAAAAAATAAAAGACAAAGAAAACCAGCCCTTTCCTGAAAATATCCAAATAAGCAGGACGATTAGTAAAAACCACACTTTTCCTTGCAAAATGACATCCCAAAGTACACAGTTTGCTGACATGCCCTGTTTTCACAGATGTCCATTTTCCATTCAAAAATGGCTCTGTACAAGGTGGGGGGGGGAGCCAGTGTTCTCCCACATGCACACTTTTTTTTTTTAAACAACCAGCTGCTCTTATGTGCAAGAGATGCCTTTTCCTAGCACTGACAGCGTGTTGCAGGAAATTGCTTAGTCCTGAAAGAAATCTTCTGAGATTCCCAGATACTTTGAACTGAGCGCCGTTTATGACAGCATATCTAAATATGTTGACAGAAAATAACTTTTTTCCCCCCACACCAATGTTTCTCTTTCCCCCAGCACTTATTTGCTCACCAAAAAAGATCTCTCTTGCTGCTTTCCTGCTTTTCAGATTGAGAAGGGTTACATATACATGTAACTGACACATATCTGTTTATCAAAACTCTTCTGCACTCCAAAAACTGACCACCTTAGCAGGATTTAATCTCTGAGCGCTGATAAATCATGTAAAATCACATTCTCAAAATTCAGAATTTTTCCCCCAATTAATTTTCTCATTTGTATTTGAAAATGTCTCATGAATCACTGAATTTCTTATTTTATCTATTGAGGTTATTCTTAAGAATAGATCCCACAGAAGACCTGTGGGATCCACAGTACAATGCAATAGGACCCAGAGCATAAGTGGTGATGTCCCAGAAATGAAGGCAGTGGGGCTTGCAGTAAGTGAAATGTATTATGCAGGTACATTTTGCAGGATTGAGGTCTTTCCATCTCATTTTACTTCACTTACGGCTTTTGGAAACCATGGAAAAATTGAAAGAACTGGAGATTATGAGAAGCAAGAAACCGGAGCTATTACAGTATTTTTCCAAAATGTCAATAGCACCATAAATGGCATGTACAAGCAGTAATAATTTATTTTAAAAAAAAAAAAGACCCAGAAGGAACAATTTTAACAGCCTCAGTTTCACAAAATCATAGCTCATCCTGGAACATCTCAGGGAAAGGTATGCTGAAACTAAACTGAACTAAACCACTGAAACTAAACAAAGCTGCAAAGGGTAGAAGGTATAAGGATCAGTGTATACGAAACACCAGGAGACAATAAAGCAGTTAAGTCAAACAGATGGAAGGACAGAAGGAGAACCACAGGAAAAAATCAAAATTAGGCTTAGCAGGGAGGAGAAGGTAAAATCTATTAAAAAGCTCTCAGGAACAAGGAGTCTTGTGCACAGTCTACACTCAATACTGTTGCTGCATTAAAAAAGTTGCCACAAAAAGGAAAAATTACAAGACTGGAAAAAAGGAGATTGTACTCACCTCATATTAGCAAAATTTTTTAGAGAAAAAGCTTCCTTAATTGCAAGATCAGAAGTTTTAAAATATTTAGTTTTAAATGCAATATTCAAAAAAATATAAACAAGGTAGAAAGATTTTAAATATACTCTGGGCTGTTAACAAATTAAAAGTTACTGTGTTAGAACTTATGACTAATAGGAAAAGCTCCTGTTGAGTAACTGTTAAATAAGAGCCTGTCAATACGATTTGCCATCAGCCCCTACTTGATAGCAACCCACCGGGAATCAGGGAAATGTATGTAAGACCCAGCACTGAAGCCTCTGCTCCTCCATGCTGGCATGCAAGGTACTCCCAGGGAAAAGCAGCACTTAGCCAGCACCTATTAAGTGAAGACAGTACAATAAGCATTGTATGCACTCACTGAAGTGAGCATTTGTAAGCCAAAAAAGATAAAACTGAGCCTGAGGGGGGGAATAAAAATCTAACCAACCGTATCTCCCCACAAAACTATTTTCATATGCAGACAGATCAAAAAACAAATGAAGCAGCGAAACACATTTTGGGTCTTCAGAATATACTACCACATGGCAAGAGGCTGCAGCATTGCAGAGCATCTGCTGCTAACATGACATTTAGAGAATATCGATCTTTATCTATTTACTCTGCACACAGGCCAGAGTGCAGGTCATGCCCCAGCCTCGCCCATCTCCATGCTGTAAACTCTTAGTACTCAAAGGTCAAAACTGACAACACTGCCTCCTGAGTTTTCACGTCCTTTGCTTTGGAGATAAGTAAGTAGTTATTGCTTTCAAAGGTGGGTAAGCACCATACTGCTGCAGAAGAGGCGGCACTCAACACTGGGAGCAGCAAGCAGTGCTCTGGAAGCAGCTTCTGACGCGTGCCAGAAAAGCAGTGATTTATGCTCATCTCTGAGAAAAGGTCTCAAAAACAGCCTCAAGTTGCACCAGGGACGGTTTAGATTGGATATTAGGAAAAAATTCTTCACTGAAAGGGCTGTCAAGCTTTGGAACAGGCTGCCTAGGGAAGTGGTGGAGTCAGCATTCCTGGAGGCATTTAAAAGACGTGCAGACGTGGCACTTCAGGACATGGTTTAGTGGTGGACTTGGCAGTGTTAGATTCACAGTTGGATTCAATGATCTCAAAGGCCTTTTCCAACCTAAATGATTCTATGAATGCAAGACTTGATAGGGGACCTACAGAACCCCAAACTTATTTTGCCAACAGTAATTGTAAGCGTGACACACATAAGCAGTCTCGATATTCTGAAGAATAGTCATTAATAAAGCTTCCTATATCAAAATTAATTAAAGGACTACTTCTGAGCCACCTTTTGCAGCACACCTACCTACACACAGAATTTATCTTTTTTCTTTAAATGTGATCTGAAAGTCTCGACTCATCAAAACGTGCCAGAATGACTCACAGCATTTAGAGCACCCTCGGCTCCTACCTAATCCCACAAGACAGTGCCAACACATGCTAGTGTAAGGTGCTAGGCATGCTCACACAAGGGTAAAAACAGTCTTACGATTGAAGGCCAGGCCAGGAAGTCAGGAGATTTGCCAAGCCTCTGCTAGGCTCTTGGAAAAATTTGGTCAAGTCACATTCTCTGTTTTAGGTCTTTTCACTGGAACAGTTAGTAATTACCTAGACATGCTAGGAGAGCAGCATGTCTGCTAAGAGCCTAGGCTAAGCACATAGCTCCCAGCAGACCAGCTGGCATGACTAACCTACTTTTTGTTCAGCACTAGCTGGGTATTGCTAGCTAGCGCTCTGCGTGGAACCTCCCCCCGGCATCTCCTCCTCCTGCGCAAAATATAAAGATGACATTTTTTGCAGGGTTGACTAGCTAAGCTATTTCTTTTCATTATTTTAACTCACACCCTGAAAATAACTTGACATCAATGCTTTGAAAGCACTTGTGAGGCTACACATGGCACTAAATCACCACTGCCAAACTTCTGTGCCAATTGACTGATGCTGTTACATCCTCTAAATCACCCATATCCATCTATAATACAAACCTACTATCTAGCATGAAGCACAAGCACATTATTACACTGACTCACTGTGACAGCTTAAATGAATTTACTTGATTAAAATAGCATGTCTCCATAAATAATCAATAGTACTCTTCAAAGTCTGCCTCAATAAAATTACTGTATTTATCTGATGCGGTACATCAAAATGACATTGCCTACTGAAATAGAAGCAAGCAAAAGCAGTCGCAATGAAACAGCAAAGAGAAATGGTGACTTTGCCCAAAAAGGAAGGTAGCATTAAGTCTGTACCTAACTATATGCCAAAGACAGAGAGGGTGTATTTTGTAGCAAGCTTATAGAGCCTAGGAGGGAGAGCAGAAAGCTGAGGAACCCAAGGGAATGGCAGGAAGATGTGCCAGGGGAGGTTTAGGTTGGATATTAGGAACAGGTTCTTCACCCAGAGGGTGGTGGAGCACTGGAACAGGCTCCCCAGGGAGGCAGTCACGGCACCAAGCCTGACACTATTCAAGAAGCACTTTGACAACACCCTCAGAGACATGGTGTAAATTTGGGGTTGTCCTGTGCAAGGACAGGAGTTGGACTTCATGATCCTTGTGGGTCCCTTCCAACTCGGGACATTCTATGATCCTATAGACAATGTAAGGTTGATTTGGAGTAACGTTCATAGATGGTTTCAGAAAAAGTCACAGAAGAACACAGGGACCCACTTACTAGTCTGATGTCTCTACACTGCAGAAGCGTTTTTAATTGTAATTGCTTTTTGATACACCTTTATCTTTCATCTACATCTGCAGGCTTATTTTCTGACAAAATCTGTTTTGAAGACATCTGAAATGAAGGTGACAGGTGCTGATACAATAATAATGAAGATGACTGCCTTTACTTTCATTTTAACTCATGATGCTCCATCAGTTATTCCCCAACCATTTGGCAACAGACTACCAGGCCATACATTTTTCATTCACTAAAACCCACAAGTCCAGCAACCAGACATTCTCAGACAGCTGAAGAACTTCATACTCTTGAACTGGAAATTGCAGAAAACAGTGTGTCAGCAAGTGGCACAAGCCAAACCTTTTCTTTGGTGCTTCAAAGGATTTGCTTTTTTTCCTGCAGGGATGAAAAATAGCAGCTGGGATCTTGTGGTTATGACCAAATCAACCAGTGCTACAAAGATATATGGCAAGCTCCAGAACAGAGAAGAAATGGGAACACTCAGCAGAACCAATTCGCTGGTCAGCACGACCTGCTTAGATACCCATGTGAGGAAACCCTCACAAAACCCCTTCAGCTGACTAACGTCAGCAATTTAAACTGAATAGATGATTCCTGCAGCACTGAGGTTGCATTTTGCATAGCATCACGAAGTAACAAACATAGCATCTGCGATATTGTTAACCCTAATTCTTCATTTTCCCATCAGAAACAAGTATTCCAGGTTTTTTTTAAAAAGCATTTGAGAAATAGGTCACATCACTTGGCATAAAAAACTGCCTTTCTAAAAAAGTAAAATCAGCTCATCACTGAAAAAATTAAATAAAACCTGCTCAGTCATGTTACTAACTTCCATGGAGTGGGCTAACATAAGTAACCGCAGGAAACACAGAACTTGACTGAAAGTACAAACAGGTCAGCAGCTTCATACTACAAAAAAAAATAATATGCAAGTGAAGATAAGGAAAGGCACAGCAGAAAAAGGCAACATGGTAATCATGCATGGCAATAGCGGGACGCAGCACCTATCCAATAGAGCATAGCTACACGTTAATATGTAAAAACTAATAGCTACTTATAAGACAATTTTATTTTCCAATTACTTAACATTTTAGCAGCAACCATCTGATTAAAAAAAACCCCTAACATCTAAGTTGCTAAAGTTTAATATATTTTAGTGTTTAGAACATTAAAAGATCTGCATCTGAATTTCTCTTTTCTGCTGTTCCAAGTTTCTTCCTTATCCAGTCAGTTCTAAAATCCTCGTACTGGCACAGCTGGTCTTGAGATGTGCAAAAGCTATTGAAAATGGCACAGCAGTATTGCTCAGTCTGTCAAAGCAACCAACACAAGCTCTCACTTCATTAAAGCTAAGGGATCAAACAGAAGTCTTACTCAAACAATTTTGTCCCTCTCTACAGCACTCATTATTTTCACTGTGCAGCAAATTTACTGCCGGATTTAATAAGTAAAGGTGAAGAGTTGCTTAGTGCTCAGAAGTGATAAAGGGACCATTAGCCATACTGAAATTTGACCACTCCTTGAAGATAATCCACTGTTCTCAAAATAAAAGGTCCACTTGACTCGGGCATCTTAGCTTTTAAGTCTCAAGGTGCGCAAGCAGATAACACGGTGAACATTTTAAACATCTTTCTCCTCACCAGCTTTCAGGTTTGAGCAGGACTGTCTTCCAGTTTTACACTGGAAATTCTGGGAAAGCAGTCTTCAGTTTACAGCTTCAGCTTACATCCTTCAAAGGACAGTTTCCAGCTTTTCAATTCTGTTCTGCTCAAATCACCATTACAAGTTGCCTTCTTTCAGATATCAGCAGCTATGAGTCACAAGCAGAACAAGTTTTTACATAGTTTAGGTTTGCATCTGATTTTTGTCAGTCCCAGTCCTCCGGAATACATTTCTTTTATTTAAATTAGAACTTACAAGCCTAAGAGTCTCTTAAAAATGGGCAATAAACACAGTCATGCAGAGACATCTATATTAAAGTTATGTTTAGTACATTAATGTTGTAGTTAATGTAATGTAACATTGTAACATTACAACTACCCTTTATGGGTTTCCCATTATTGGAAGTTGACTTATTTTGCAGCCAGTGACCTCCTGTTTTCTGGAATTTCCTTAGACTTACATTAGTTTTCAGATTAAATTATGCCCATGTTTTCTTGAACAAAGAAAACTGGGGGGCAGAGGAAGCAGGGAACTGTTATAAAGCATGAGAAGATCAATATGTGTTTGATTCTTTCATCTTTTTCACACTCCCACAGGCTACCATTTAGGTGTATCAGTTTACCTTCCCTGTACTCCGACCAATAATCACTTCAGTGATTCAGAAGGAACGACTTCTAGGACCAAATGCTTCTGACAATTCAAACAAGAATTTTTGAAAGAAATACCATAATTGTGACCCATAAATATCCTTTTTTTATTCAGTAACATTTCAAAAACTACACTTAAAAACACCTGAACACCAAAACAGTATCTTTTTTTAAGACCAAGCACAATCATTTTTGATGTGTAGTCACTAAAGGGTACCAGTACTGCAAATATTGCTACATAATCAGTAATTCCCAGGACTATTAAGACAAAAAAAAAATTAGTAAATACATGAACTAACTCAGAGATGAAGGAAACTATAGGGCCAAAATATTAGGTACTGTAAACATCTAATTCCTTTGGGATGATACCACTGCCCTAGACCACTCTTTTCCTTCTCCAGTCTCTCTGCTATTCCTAAAATTGTCAGGATATGTGAGAGAAGTTCTGACCAGCTGCAATGCAAATACAATGTCTATGTCGTGTGCATCATGTTTTAAATTTAGTCTCCTTTCCCCCTCTTCCCAGAACATTTACCCCTTTAGGGATTCAACTTGGAGACAGTTTGCTGCCTTCATGCCCCAGCAGCATCCCAGCAGCAGAGGCATTTTTCCTTCTACCAGCTTCACTAGTCTATTTATAAAGAACATCAAGTGATCCCATCAACCAGGACACAGAGATCACATGCCCCTGCCTGGAGGAACTTACAAAAGTCTAAATTAGCTCTGACTGTAAACGAAGAGGAAAAGCAGGATTACACACAGAAACAACTATGAAACATTTATTGCAACCTGTCTGTAGTTTCCTTTATCTTCTACTTTGTGCCAGCTTTAGACATCTGTTTACATCAGCGGACAAAGTGATAGTCAGCATCAAAATTCACGCTTGCCGGCTCATGCATTCTCTCTCTTTTGAGTAGTACTTTTAGTCATACGTGTTAGTCGCTGATGCTCTGCCACACCACTTCAATCTGGGGGGCGCAGAGCCAAGACAAGAGCATCTGTTGACTTCTGCTCCACGTTAAGAGAAACACACAAGTAAAGCTCCACACTGCACCCACAGGCACCTGTGAACTCCAGTCCTTTAGCAGAGATGTATGTTGGCAATGACCGTCTGAACTGGCTCCTCCAATTACAAACGTTTGCCCTTCTACAAGGCTTCTGGACTCCAAATTACAGGTGTCATGCTGATCCTCCTTTCCAACAGCTGTAGAGACTTATTCCTTTACTTTTAATAGGTGCCACACAGTTCTTCCCCACATCACCGTCTTCCAGAGGAAAACAGGATGACTTGTTCTCTGTCATCTATTGCTGCAAACCATCTCCACCCTTTAGGCTCGTGGCTTTACAGAGTCTGTACCTCTACATAGTTTCAAGTCCCTCCTATCCACCTGACCACTTTTTCCTCACTCTTCCTAGAAGGTGTTGGATAACCATAATTCTGTCAGTGCCTGTGTATTATTATTTTAAAAAAAAACACACACCAAATCAAAACCAAACAAAAACACACACAAAAAAACCCCAGAAGCCTACATAATCATATATACAACGCGTTCCTATACCAAAGATGTACATAACATACACAGTATTTCTCTTTCCTTGGTTATTTGCCAAAATTGCTGTAAGTGCACGAGTTGAAAACAAGTCTTAATCTCTTTTGGTCAGCAAAATGTTTTTATTTAAGCCTGTATTTCTGTCACTGCTTGCAAGCATTAAATATGACACAAGTTTTAGTTTTGCTATTGCTGGTTGTATTCAAGTTAGGATCTATAGGACTGCATTTGCGGGACACATCCAGGGAAGGAATGGCAACAGATTCTGTGATGCCACACAATGTACCTGAATTATCTTCCCGGGCTTGTTTCTAAACCAGTATGCTGCCAAGCAAGCTCCAAAACACAGGAATGAAAACAGGCTAGAGCAGATTTCCATCGGGTTTTCCTGCTTCAGAGTTTACAGAGATCAGGTGCTAAGCCCAAATATGCCCTCGCTACAGCTCGTTACAATCAGTTTATGCCACTGCTGTTATTTTTTAAGTTGTAATGGATGTATAATCAATTTCTACAAACATGAGAGCAAAACATGGGCCTTCATAAACCCTTGGGTTTTGCACCCATGCGCTTCAACAGAAACAAAAATCTAAACTCAATATGCAGTACCTCTCAGTTTTTCCAATGATAAATACATAATAAAGATTTGTTATACTCCTGTTCAGTAAAAGAAAGAACATAAAGCCTACCAAATAACAGGAAAAAGCATCACTGAAAGCTGATTAACAGTATCCCCTTCTGTAGCAAACAAAAAAAATTGGAAATAAATTGGAGTATTTTGAACAATTTTTTTTTTGTTTGTTTTCTGTGTGATAATACAGAGAAACTGCATGTAAACATAAAACTTCATATTTTCTAAGTCACACACTAGCCTGCCTTTGACCACTGCTTTGAGGACAGGGTTATATAGAAACATACTTGCTGCAGTTTGATTCTCTGCTATAGATAAAAGATTTTAGAACATGTCCTTGCACCTTACTAAGATTAAAAAAGGCGCCCCATGAAAGTTCTACTACCAATAGCACGAAAAAGAAGCACATGCTGCTGTCACTTGCATTTTTGTAACATGTCAAAGAATTAAAGTTTCTCTTGCTGTTCCCTTCCCGAACCTGCTTTCCCTCATCTCTGCCTAGAAGGATAATTCATTTTATACTACGCCTGCTACAAACCTGCTGTAATGAATCAAAAAGCTAAAAAACAGTCCTCAGCTCTAAGGAGCCCACACATTGTAGATTACCAAGATGAAGACTGAGAAAGACCACTTCATTCAACAGGAAGAAACATGCAGACCTACCACTGCTGTAAGGTCTCTCAGAGTGCAGTAGGTACTCCAAAGATGGATGCGGTTTTAGATCTGAAGCTGCATTTTGAACAGAACATGAAACCGCAGAGAAGCTTCACTGTTGTGTTAAGTCTATCAGTAAAACCCAGTCTATAAGAAAATCTGTCAAATTACAAATCTTTAAACAATCTTTTAATAACTTTGGATCACAAACCATTAGCCTTTTTAAAAAGTCGGGCTTCGTGGCACACCCAAATCATAAGTACTGAAAAGACTACTGCAATTCCGTTGCCTGCTTAATACCTCTTCTCTCATTTTCATATTCCTTTTAGGAATTTTGAAAGTTTCCATGCTTTGGGCTTTGGTTTTCCAACTATGGTGATTTTATAGGTCTCATTTCGTTTATTTGTTTGAACAGCAAATGTACACGAGCATGAAATATTTCAAGGAGCAGGTGCTCTTATCTTCAGTTTCTTTTGTTCCATTTAAACCTTTAGTTCAAAAGTCCCTTCCATTCAGACAAACTTCTCAATAAGTGCTTTGATCTGGCCTTGACTGCCTTTTTTTGACTGAAATAAGATCAGTGTCCAACAGCTGTATACGTTACTCCGTAGAAATCTGCAAGAAGTCAAAGTCAGTAACATTCCACTAGTCCAGCGCATCACTTTGGAGGCCCTCTGGAAACAACATTTTAATATTTAGGAAAACCTGTCACAAGCCCAACTCTTCATCATCCACTTCAGGAATGTCTCCATATTCCTATTCCTTTTAGTATGCAATGACAGGCCATACACGTCTCTGAACTGCAGGGAAAGTAAAAACAAAAACAAAAGGAAGTGCTTTTACTTCCTTAAAGGAAACTGAGCAACTCTTTTTTAACATTATTATGAAACTTGAAAGAAACCTTATGATTTTGATGGCTCCAGGCCAGAACTGAATCGTAATTTGCAACAAAACCATTCCACAACATACAGACAACTAAATAATTCTTTAAAAAATGCACCAGAATGTAATTATTTCAAACTTAAAACTTTAAAATGGTATACCTTATGCTCATCATTGTATGAGCATAGATCCTAATCACACACAGATCACAGGCAGTGGCTGATCAGATAAGATCACAGCTCCAAAAAGCACACAAAGGCAAAGCAGTTAAAGTGCTTGAATTGTTATACTTTTTTTCTCAGTTAAGCTTTTACTTTAACAGCTTTAATTGTTTTAACAACTCCCTCTCCTACTGTAACACTCCCTCTGCATGCATTTCCAATATAGACCTTTGAACATGCCTCTAAACAGGAACCTGCCTCCCTCTGCTGCAGCGTCGGGGATTGTATTCTGCTGCAAATACCTTCTTCTGGCACTAACTTCGAAAGCAAACATTGCAAGCATTCACTTAAAGCTAGTTGCACTCAACCAGTGAAGTCAAGTTGAATAAACAGATCACTGAAGCAAGCTCATGAATGTAGGAAAATGTTTATTTTCCCACACCAGGCCAGATTTATCCCTTCCAGCATCTGAGGTGATGTTAGTATGAAGGACAATATTTTCCTCTGCATGTCTGCCCTTCCACGCAGGTTAGATGGGTCTGAGCTCCCAAATCTGTCCTTATTCTTTTAACTCCAGATGTTCTTACACTGGGTCCGTTTATAACCTGCCTGCACACATATATATTTTAATGCTGAAAGGTCACACGCCCACAGTTCTCAGGGGTTCACAGAGTTAGGTTGATTTGCTCGCAGTATTCAAACTGAATGTATTTGGGAAGATTCTAGTTAAGTTGTAAGAGCTCACTGACTTAATTACTCCAAGCTCTTCAGCCTACTCGCCATCCCATCTTGTATCCCCTCTTCAGCTGGTCCTTTATCCCTCACCCTCTAGAAAAGTGCTAGAATCTGAATCCACTAAATTCCCCTGGCAATTCACCCACGACTCCACCTGTAGCTATTAGCAAGCCATGCCTTCAGCTTACCCTAATACACACACAGAGCATTTTACATCAGTGATTTGGCCATTACTGAGAGCTTACCATGAAGTAAAACACAATATGACTCAATTATCTAAGTTATACACGTGAAAAATGGCAGCACAACAACCTGATGTTAGAAGTGTTTGTGCATGAGGACTGATGGAAGGGCTGGTGTCTATTTCATTACCAACTACATTTCTATTCTATCCTTGTGTTCAAGCTATATTTTGGCCCTCACCTCAAAATATTTTTTCTCCTGACTGTGGCCCTGCTATGAGATCTTTCCATCCTATCGTCATATGCCAGGTCACCCAGCACTTCCATATTCAACCACCTCTACACAATCACAAGGATTCAAAATTATGGGGTAGGTATACACTTCTGTTTCCTGTCTTCCAAATGGAAAACTTTTGCTTCTCTCCGCAGGGCTATGCTATTACTCACTGCAACACCAACAGCCCGCAGCTCATACTGGAAAGAAAGAAAAAAAAAAATAGAGAAAGGGAAAAAAAGCACAGATGCATTAGCAGTCAGCATTTTCTGCTGCCCTTTCTTCCCTACAACACTTCGTGCAACTGCCAACTTGCCTGGCTGCTGGATAGCTGAATGGGGAATAACACAAGCAACGTACTGGGAAAACTGCTGCGCTGCTGGCAAAAGGGCATGCCTGGCTTTCTCCTTGATCCTCACGGCAGCAGCACAAGCTAACCTCTAGAAACATGCCATCTTACAGTTAGAGACAATCTGAACACAAAGATGCAAGCACGCAAGTTATTTCTTCAAAAGCAAAAATAAAAATAGGTTTAGGTAAACAGCACTGGCATTACACACAATGTTCTAACATTTCATTTGAAAAGCCCAACACCCAAATTCTTGTTGCTTAGTTCCACAAAGTTGTCTTCACAATTTAGCAGCCCAACAGGAGCTCTTCTTGAAGGCACCCAGAAGCCTTCATAGACAAAACTGGAAGCCTGTGTTCAGACTTTTACTTCGGGGCAATCAGTAAACCAGCATCGTAACCATAGGTGTGAGGAAGATGAATAAAGCATGAAAAATACGGCAAAGTGCAAGATCCAGTGTCAGCATTGCTTTGTTCTTTTAAAATAATCATTAATAACAGCGCGTACCAGGTGTTCACAGGGCGCCTCTCTTTATCACCAGAGACCGTCAGCATCGGGAGAACATAGTATCGTATCTTCCACTATGTAAGTAATTGTGAAATTTATCATAGCAGACACTGAGACAAAGTTGTGGTGTTTACTTTGTAATTTTCACATGGGAAGCCACAAATCACATGACAATTTTCCAAGGAAAACTGACTTCATTCTTGGTACATGAAAAAGTTTAAGGTGGCTGTAGAAACTAAGGATGAAACAGCTGGAAAACAGTCACCGACTACTATTTCCAAACAGCATCTCTGAACAATGTCTTTACAGGCACAAACAAATGAGCCTAATAATTTCAGCATCCAAAAATCAGTTCTTTTAAGAAATATGCCAGCTATCTAGCTTTTCAATGGCCAGCTTGCCTCTCTAATCAATATGAAGTAGCTTGTCAATCTTGCTCTGAATCCTTTGCCTGTCATCAGAACCGTAGCGCAGAATCATACACTTACCGTCCACCTTTGTAGCCCTCCTGACAAGTGTTCCTATTATAATCTTGTACAATTAAAAAAATGCTCTTTTTTGCTGCTTAGGATGAACTATTACATTTATGATTCAGGCATTCTCTGAACAAAGTAAAATGACAGCATCTGATTTTTTAAAAAAAGAATCATAAACACTGATTGTCACAGTAGACCTTCCCACTCTTTATTTCTTCACTTCGCAAGAAAATGTCTCACCCAGCTGTAATCAGAAACCACCTAATACTTTCAAGACAAACAAGAACATTAATTTTGAATTCTAACCTAAACCCAGTGCCACAAAACAAGCCACATGGTCAGAGCTCACGTGCTCCTGCACAGACATATGTCAAGACTCGTGCATGCTCTGCTACAATTTTTAGACAACAAAATTTGCAAAACTTTCTGTCCTAAATGACTTGCAAAAACAAATGCTTGGTGAAACCCAGATGGAGTCCCCTTAAGCAAAGTGCAGCCTGATTTTAACAGAACATGAGGCATTTCATGGTCTGTATGACATTTCTAGTATCCTTCTGGAAAGCTGCTACATAAACCTTCAGTCATCATCATCCTATATGTAGCTTTATGATCAACTGTTTCCATTTCTATTTCTATTTCTGCGTAATTTATACCATACATTGGCCTGCGTTCTTTGCGGAAAGCATTCTGGAAAGCACTTCAAAAAAAAAAAAAAAGAAAAAAAGATGTATTTTACAGCACAGTCTTTTTATCAGTACTGAAATATTTTAGTACAATTCCAATAAAAATTACCATGACACTAAAACCCATGCAAGTAGAAATCTTGCATGAAATCTACACTTAAAGTCTCCTCCCAGGCATTTGGCATTTCTTCTCCTTTTGCTACACAATATACGTTTTCATTTTTATATATAATTTACCACGCATACTAGAGTATTTTTAAATACAACCTTCCAAATGAGTATCAATGCATAGCTCGCTTACTGACTCCATCTCCCAGCAAGTCAAGATTAAAGGCTGTGTTCAAACACTCCCCAAATGCAACACACTGCTTGAACAGTTTTGAGCCAAACCATGCTCTTTGTCCAACACTGGGACCACTGAGGTTCTTTTTAAGCAAATCCTTCCTCACCCTTGAGGCTGCTGTCTAACAGCATTTGTGTGTGCTAGTCAAGTACTTGCCAGCGCAGGCAAGCTGCCGCGCTGTCTTTTCGTGCACCTTACCAGTAACCCTCTTGTGCATCTACCAGTGACTCCCCAAACATTCCTGTATTACCTGTAACAAACTCCATCATCTTTAATTCTCTCATACTTCCTTCATCAAATGATTCCTTTAACACCTAAAGCAATAGCTGCATGTTTTGTGTGCGCTTCCCAATACTCCTTGAGAGAGCACCCTCACCATTTTGGTAGCGGCAGAGTTGAAGACTCCACCCTCTTGAACAATTAAGGTACTACCACCTCCTTTGTAGCATCCATCATAAACCATAAATCTAATCGTATATACATCATAAAGCATATGTTAGTAGGTGGCTTAACATTTAATTCCTATGCTCATTTGATGTTTGTGAGCAGCACACATCTCATGGTGGTTTTTGCATATTAATTGCCAATATTTTTTCTATTAATTAAAAGTGAATAAAAGGCTTAAGGAGAGGAAAGAAATACGGAACTGGAACTGACCATAAATCCAGATAAAAGCCACACTTAGGACCACATGAATTCATCATGAGCCTTTCAGGCAATAACATGCAGATACACTTAAGATACAAGACTTTTATAGCAGAGAAAAAAAAAAATCTGCAACTTCAGCAGAAAAAGCATCCAGAAAACTTCAACCGAAGACTAGTTTCAAAGGTCTCCTATGAGATTATGTAAATGAACAAAGACCTACATAAGAAACCTCACAGGACACAAGGTTTCTTTCATCTAAGGAGGTCATGAAGGAAGTATGTAAAAAGATACACCCCATTGTAAAACCACTGGAGAAAGCAAACTTCATGGGGGACAGTAGTTTTGCACACCGTGGAGCATTGCTTTTTGCATGCGTTCATACCAAGATGCCCGCTTTTTAAACTAAAAAAAAGCCCGAAAGACAAATGAAGGCTGTTAAAGAAAAGCAAGTTCACCATTATGAAACTGAAACAACAGAACTGAACGCCTGAAGTCTCACCAGAGGTACGCCCCTGTTTAGGTACAGAGGGACAGATACAGGGGTTTAGTTACACCGACGCAGTTTTACAGCTCTCTTGTTGTCAGGCCGTCACACAAGCCCCTGCTATTCCTCAATACTTCCTTTCTTGCAGAACTTGGAGCTCATGTGGTATGCATCGAATCCTATAAAAATTAACATTTCAGCACTACTGAGTTTACATAAAATATTTAAGAGATACAATTAAAAGCCATTAGAGAGAGAAGCATATGTGTGTTAACCATGTGCATTACTTTTAGTTACTTTTTTGAGAAGATTAAAATTAAGCAGCTTTTGCTTTCCATCCCACTCACACCCTCCCACTACAAATTCTGCCTGAGCTAATCCTCCTTCTGCAGACGTCAAAACAGGGCATAAGTATTACAGCTACTTACTGCCAAAATGTGTTGGTTTAATATCCCATTACTATTGTAATACTTACACAATAACTTATTATATGTGACAGCTTTTGCACTTAGTCAAGGATAGAGCCACTTACTCTGTAGTGTTTTCACCCACATGAAGCTGTATTTGTAACGTTTGTAAAAGAGAAAATTTAAGGTCTGAATCAGATGCTCATCTCAGACTATAATGCCAGACAAAATAAAAGCCTTAGAAGGTCATCACACACACTCTTCCCACCCTATCATTTCCATTGTCCCAGCCTTTATGTAAAGTGGTCCGTCCAGAAATTCACCTTACAGTAAGTATATAGAAGCACATCACTTAACCCCTTACTTCCTGGCATTTTAAAAAATACCTTCACAGATTGTTGTTGTTGTTGTTTTAATTTTTAAGTGCAACATTCTGCACAAAGGCCGAGATGATCTTCATGTCAGAACACACTTGTGATGAAAAGTCCATGCTTGTCAAAAGGTTCAGGAACCCGCAGCACAGAAATAAGCTAAGAAGTCTGTTAAAGCCTCTGAAAATATTTAGGTTAAAGTATATACAATGAAAAGGACTGCTCTCAGATTCACTAAAGACAACAGGCATCGAAAAAATAAGATAAATTCATTAAGTTAGTCCGCTCCCGCCGCACTAGATCAGCCAACAACAGATGACAAAGTCTCCGCGCACGGGGGAAGGAGGGCAGCCCTGCACCAGCGCCGCGCTCCGCCAGCCGAGGCCGGTAACCGCGAACCCTGCCAGCACAGAGGCTCCGAGGGGCGGACGAGCCTCTCGCCGCGCACGGTGCTGCCCGCACGCCGGGGCGGAGCTGCGCGGGCCGCCGCCACTCACCGAGCTAAGCCGGCGCGCCCCGAGCCCCGGGGTCTGCCTGCGGGTCCCACCCTGGAGGCAAAGTTTACCCCGCTGAGGCCTGGCGGAGGCGGCCGGGCTGGCTGCTGGGGCAGCTGGCCGCCGGCCGAAGCCCCCCTCCCCTCCCCGGTTCAGCCCGCCCGGCCGAGGCACCCCGCCCCCGGTGCCGGGGCAGGCGGGACCGCAGCGGAGCCTCCCCGGGCCTCGGAGCCGGGCGCAGGGCAGCCGCTCCCGCCGCGCCGCAAACGCCCGGGCCGCACCCCGTCTCCCCCGGCCGTCGGCAGCGACCGCCCGCCGGAGCCGCCGGGTAGCTACCGGGGGGGGAGGGAAGCGCCGCGCAGGCACCGCCGGGGCACCGGCCCGGGCGCTCGCCGGCAGCGCCCCGGGGCGCCGTCCCACCTGCCCGGGCCGGCGGCACCCCCGCCCGCGGCGCCCCCGTACCTGCCCTGCCGCGCCCGGCGCCTCCCCCCGGGGCCGGAGCTGGAGCCGCTGCCCGCCGCCTAGCCACGGCCCCGGCTGCGGCTGCCGCTCCGGCCGGGCAGCCCCGCCGAGCGCCCGGCCCCTGCCAGCGCCGCCCCCGAGCCGCCGCGCCGCCCCCTGACGGCGCCCCGGAGCGGGAGAGGGGGGTCCGCGGCCACCCGCGGGGCGGACCCGGCCCCCTCCGCACCGCCCCCGGGCTCCCCCGCCGCGGGGCGGGACGGGGCACAGCCCGGCGGGGGCGGCCGGCCGGCAGCGCCCGCAGCCGGGCTGGGCGGCTTCAGCCCTCTGAGGACGACTGCCTTCGTGACCACAGCGGCGGGAGACCCTCGGCAGGCTCCCTGGCCGGCAGCGGGCTGCCAGTCCGAGTTCCCCACCACCACCACCGAGCCCTGTTTTCCAGCTTCCTGCTGCTTCCAGCGTTTGAGTAGGTGGCCGCCAATTCCCTGGAGATAGAGCACAAGCATCTAACGCAGCTAAGCAAAATGGTTACTGCTGATGACTCTGCTCACAAATTCTTCTCATACTTGCAAAGTCTTCTCAACTTACTGGGAAGTACAGCTGGAAGTTGCATGGCCTTTTGTAAGAAAGGCCTATTTCAAGTCATTGGCAAAGGAGAAAGCCACGAATTTCAATAAAAAGATAGAACATACATAATTCCCTGTATAGCTGATGCAAGTGCAGTCATTTCATAACTTGCAAAGTATTCGCCAGGATTTGTTGCCAACAAGGAAGCTCCCAGCTAATCACCCTTTCCCCTCATAGGAGCTGGTTCTTCTTTACCATCAGGAACGCTTGTTTAATCCTACAGGCTGATCACCTTTCAAATGCACCAGTTTTTCATAGATCCTTAAAACATGTAAAATTAATTCTGCGGACTTGGGGAATGCCTTAATTCCCTTTATACACCTACTTTGACATGCCTATGCAGAACCTATGCAAATACTGGGTGATCAAAGTAGACACTGGCACTAAACCATTGGCACCAGTGTTTACGGCGAATGGCCGTAGGGTTTTTTGTTGCACTCAGGAGTCACCTGAAAGATCACGTGTGGCTCACACTCTTGCGATTTCACTTGCAACCCTGGATACTTCTGCAGCTTCCAACTGCATTGTCATGCTGCTCTGCCAGCCAAGCAACTGATCTGCGCAGCCTCTACTCTTGGGTCACGGCGACCGGTGGGCACTGCCCCGTAAACACGGAGCCAAATTTGCTTGCTTTGCTGCTGCACTTCCAAAGAGTCAAAATACATCGCAGAAAGATTGGGCATGTTTTTCTAGCTAGACTAGTACTTTTGCCTGACTGCTATGATTTCACCTGGAAATGTGCTGAGGTTCTCCATCTTCTTTGCTTTTGGGATAAGAAGTAGGGATTAATCTAGTTTTAACGAACGGCACAGTGATGTGGAAAGTTGATCATCCATCTGCAGATCAGGAGATGGGGGCCTTTACCAACTGCTGCTGTTCAAAAACCACACCCAGAGATGCTCAGCAGCATGGCGGTTGGCCTGCCAGCTGACAGCTATACGTCAAATACACACAGGAGCAGCTGTTATTCCCTGCTACCAGCATCACATCAGATTACAGCTAATCCATCATAATTATTTTCTTAATTTTTAGATAACCAGTCACAACCATCTGAAAAAGAATAGTTTTGTGGAAGAGCAGAAGACAAATTGTGGGTCCTTAGATGTGGAACAGTGAGACTTACGACTGCCATTCCCTATGTCACTCTAGGGCATGTTAGGACTGCACAGTGCCCGATGTCAGCACAAAGAAGTTGGGGCTTTCCCTACCCAGAAAGCAGAATACATGCTTTACAGAAAAATCATCTCTGTAGGGAAACAATGATTTACCATGATACCAAATGCTTGCCAGGGCAGCATTCAGAAACTGTCAATCTGTTCTCCATGTAATAAAAGTATTTCATTTTCTTCACACAATATTTTTGCTTTGGAGAACAAAATACAGTTTTCTATACAGAGAAAAGAAATCAACTTGGTAGATATAAAGTCATTATGATATTTATAATACAGAAGACTACATATTCAAAGTTATTAATAGCCTGAAAAATTCTCTGCAGAAACCCCATACACTTGGATTTTAAAGATTAAATTAGAGGACACGAACTGAACACTTGCAGGGCAGAGCAACTGCAACAACTGTCTTCGGAGAAGACCTGGAGTTAGGCAGTCCCACCATATCACCTCACCTGATATTCTTGTCAATTGTATCTACTTTCTCCTATACATACTGTTATGCATCCAATGAACTTCTCATAGTGCAAATACTACTTCACCATCATCAGAATTTTCTCTTCCACATGTATGGTAAGGATGTCCCTACAGTAGAGTGAATTAGCTATGAACTAGATAACGTTCATATGTTGCTGCATTAATCAAACAGTAGCCATGAGCGTGTATGGACGCTAAAACTGTGAGCGAGCTCGCTAACATCCGCCAGCTGCTACTGAGACTATCCACGACTATATGTGGTCAGAACACTGTAGCGTTCCTCTGTCCGACCTCAATCCCAAGAGTTAAACTGACAACCTGAGTTACAGAGGATAGGTCATGGTGAAACGCAGCCCCACCACCCAGGGAGGACAGTTCTAATTTTATAGTTTATTTAGATTACCAAACTCCTGATCCTAATCCGGGCTGGCTTGTTTGGTTGGTTTTTTTTCCCTCCCACTTTTTTTTTTTTTTTTTGAGAAAACAACCAAACAATTTCTGACTGAGTAGTGCAGGGTTTTTCTTCCTCCGCCTCCTTCATTTCTAGTCACAGAGTCAGAGGAACTACACATCCTTCTGTTTGCCAGAGACTTTGTATAGGAAATTTCTGGGAGAATGTAAAGGTTGCATCGGGGCTCTCCTGCAGATAAATTCTATCACACATAGTACACAATCGGTTCTGGTTTACAGTGTAGATTAATTCAATTTTCTCTTTAATCCAACAGCTAATACTTTTGCAAGAAATGAGAATCAGGAAGTAAGCCCAAAGACTTGAACCAAAACACCAGCTAGACCCCAGCTACTGCTCCTAAAAGGCATGCCAGCAGTGGCCCTACAGGCAGTTTCGCTCGTAAAGGAGAGGTCCAGGCACTTCTAACCTATTGTACATTGGAACTATGTGAGCATTTTATATGAGGTAATATTTGAATAAGGTTCTAGGGTTATTTCTTCACTCTAACAGATTCAGGCCCTATTAAGTTTGTAGGGTTTTTTTTTCTTCTTTTAAGAACACAAGAGTTTCAGCGGTCTGAATCATTCTTTCAGTTCCTTTGCTTGACTTTGGCCGGATTTCTCAGCTACATGCCTGAATGCTTTAGAGAGTCCTTATTCTTTATCTAGCAAAAGGTTGCTTCTGACAATACCACATTCTTAGCAAGCACTGTTTTCAGTTTGCTAATTACTGAGTGAGATGCTTTGTGTCTTAGTCCTACTGCTTTTAAGTATTTAAAGAAACTGCCGACAGTTCTGGAAGGAAACCCCTTTGAAAACAGTTATGTCTACTTTTTGCCACCACATACCTGATATCTGATGTCACCTCTTTTAGTTGCTTTGTGGATGCTCCCATGTCATTCCAAGTGTCACGTGGCATACCTATCCAATGCCTGACAAAGTTAGCCCTGGTTTTATAGCTTTGAGTGTCTTGACGACTTGTGTACATTTAAACATTATATTTCTCTAACCTCCTGGGATGCCAATATTGTCACCCATTAAATTACCTCACTCCGAGACTCATTAGATCTTTTGGAATCTTTTAATAATGTCATAACCATTGGTCTGGATATGGTGCCACAGCCACTCACCCAGACTTCTGTAACTCTTCTATTGCATTACAGCAGCTCCTGTTTTCTTCAGAGGCTGCCTATTATCTTATTCATCAGCATTTCTACATACATGGCTTTACAGCATTTAAATTATCTCTGCAGGGAGTAATTCAGATCAACCCTCAAACCTGTTATTTTGCAGTGCATTGTGTTCATGTTGAATGTTATGTTTTCATCTCTTGCTCTCAGGTTTAACTTCCTGGTAATATCATCACACTCAGCCTCATCAGTTTCAGCAGTAATCAAGCAATCAGCAATTGAAGTACATACCAGGAATATTACCACATATTTCATTATTTTTCCTCTATTCTTTCACTGGTTGATTAAATCCCAAATAATAATTACAAAATCTACATTGTTTCTAGGGGGTATTAAACAGACACAGCAGAAGATGCCCTATCTGGCTGTACTTGCCAATATTCCCCTTTCTTCCGGCTACCGTCATAAAAAACCCTGTTTATTTTTCAGAACGAACAAAAGGCTGCTCTTTGCACATGACTATGTCCTGGAGTATAACCAGGTATATAGCACTCCTTCATTTGGCAAATCATCTGATTTAGTTGCGGGATTTTCAAAAATAAATTAGGACCCTCAGAACAAATATAACTTGAGTTGTTAGTTTGGCCCATTACTTCCTCCTCCTTCCTTTTCCAAGCCCCACTGTCATACAGCTGGATGTGTACCAGCCATGGGATTAAAATACAGGCACCTCATCCCAGCAGGTCCACACTTTATCCCAGTAGGACCCTACATGGTCACAAGAGGATTAGCAGGGCATGGCAGAATAACAAAGACCAATTAATCAAGTCATTCAACAGCAGTGCAGTCAGCTACCTACAAAGGTAGTTTTAGTATTCAGGGGATAGGTATCACCAAAGGGCAATATTGCACGTCAGATTCCAATTGTGCTTTTTCGATATGTGTAAACAGGGTCATATTTTGAAGAAAAGAGCTCGTTGTCCCTTCTTTATGGAGAAATTACTGCAAGCAGCAGAAACCACAAACTAAATTTGGGGCTGAAGTTTTTGAAAGAGGAAGTCTGTGTGGGACCACACTCATGGAGGAATGTGTGCAATGTAAATAGACTTTATAAGTATGTTAAGAAAATACCCATATCATGCATTGCTGATCTCTCCCTGGCAGAAAACTAAATACCTGTTTCCACTTCGCAGGGGTTCGACAGTAGTCTTTGCAGCCAAATTTCTTCAGTATGGACAAGCTAGCATAAGAGAACAGTATGAGAACCATAGCTCTCATTTCACTCAGTGCCACTAGAAAGGAAGCTTAAGTGACTTCTCTTTTTTTTGGCATAATGCCTTATGACATATCATACATCAGTTCTGATCAAAGAGCTCCCATTCATAATTCACACTTCAAAGAAGTTTTAAATAAGATCCTGCACCCATTTGAAAGCATAAACAAGTGACTCAAACTCTAGCTTTTGTTACCATCTAAGATATCTTTTAATGAGTATTGGTTACATTGATAATCAGTTATTCTATTCATAGATTTTTATCCAGGTGTTATTCTGAACACCTAAGTTTGAATAGCACATATAGTGAGATGTGACAGACAACTTCTTGAACAGCAGCCTTGAAGCAAAATTAAATGTTAAGGAACTTTGCTTTTAAATCACCCTGCTTTGTATCTCCAAATAGCAGTGAGCAATGTAGGGCTATGAGATGGAAACAGACTTGGAGAAAGCACTCACCTTTGCCACTCTAGTACATAACTATTTGGCTAGCTTATTATTTCACATATTTAAAGTTCCATTTGTTAATTTTCCACTAGGATTAGCTTCTGAAAAGAAACTCTTCATGAAGGGTTTAGCATAGCCCTCTGAAACACAGGTCTCAGATTGTCTGAATATGTATCATTGCTTTTATTTGCATTTCAAACAACTCAGATGAAAGTACAAATGCCCAAAAAGGCAGCAGGTGCTTAGAAAAAAGCCTCAGAAACAACCCTCTAAAATAACTGCATACATACACAACTACTCTCCAGTATCATTTATGATCCCAAACAGCTCCTTCTGTCTCCCCGGAATAAGGCAAGCCATTCTTACAGCACTTAATTGGTTCTAGGGGTAACCAAGTCCAGCTGCTCTGTCTAGCAAAGCAGCACAGCTGCCTTCTCTCAGTCCAGAGGAGCTGGGGGGGGGAAATTGAAAGTACCCACCACTTCAAGAGCTCTATTCCCAGGGTCTCACAAACCTGACTAGAATCTGGATTGGAATTTTAAACAGATCCCTTAGGAGCAGCAATTGGCTTCCTAGGCAACCAGAGAGGCCACATTGCTGTGCTGCTTACATGGAGATAGGAGGAAAAGGAGGGGGTGTGGAAATATACATATATATAAAGATAAAATTGCCCTTATGCGCTCACAGGAGTGTTCCCTAGTTCATATTCTTGCTGCAAGTTGTGATTTTAGTTAAATTCAGGCTCGACTTGCCAAAGGGGTAGGCAGTAAAGTTATTCGGAATGACAGCTTTTAGCCCTTCTGTTGCTGGGTGAGTTGGGACCAGATGGTTAGATGCCAGCAAAACTGGTTTTAGAGTATCTGAATGATTCCCTGCCCCGGAGGAACACCCAGGTACCTTGCTGGGAAGATTTCTGACCTCTCTGGTGGCTGGAACCAAAAAGTTGCCCATGAAGCTAGGTAAATTTTAAGCACAATGTATTATTTTTCTGCTGTATTTAGTTCTCAAGGAAACTGACACCTTTGAAAGTCTAATTAGGAAACCTACCTAGAAAAAAAACCCTTGGCACTGACATTATCACTGCCAACTTCCTTATTACCCCATTCTCTGATATGCTTCAAACCTGCCCATGAGGGGCCCCAGCCAGATGCAAAAAGGGATGGCTGTTCCTCCTTAGTCACTGTCCTTCTATTAAACCAATGCCAAGGACACCCATACAGCAAATGTATATCCTAAACTGGTGTCCAAAATCTGAAGATAAGAAATGCCTTGGAATACCTAATGAAGGCACACACAGAAGCTCATGTTGACATATAAATATTATTCATCCTGTACCCCTTGTCACCAGGGAGTCAAAAAATTCATGTGGAACAGGACATGTCAGTGTCCTTGGCCTATAGTCAGTAATGCTGGTTTGCATTAAAGCCAGCAGGTACAGCTGCATTTGGCATACTGACCTGATGTTCCATCAGGAAAGAATATATATGTGAATACAGGTAACATGGGTGGGTGTAGCAGAAACCACATTCAAATAAGAATATTAAGCCATTTCTACTTGAAATATGAATAAGACCAAATGATTTTGGTATCTGAGTATCTTAGCTTCCTATTTATGTGAACAAATCCATTGGCTGAGAATGCAAGACATGTACAGTCTGTAGCCATGTTCTAGTTTAAGTAAAGATGAATAGTACTGCAAGACCCACCTTCCCAAACTTTTAATCCTTATTGCTTAAAATTAACACTGACTGGTATATTGTGAATCAGCAGAAGGCTGCTTCTACACACATACATGCACATACTGCTGTATCAGATGAGCTTCCAGTATGAACATATACAATTGCTCCAAGACAGGAATAGCAATGTAGTAAGCAGATATAAAGCCAGACACTTCAGTGTAATTCCTTTCTAACTATATTTAATATTCATGTCAGGAATACATCTCATTATTAGGGCTCAATTCTTCTGCATTAACATACAGAAGACGCTTCCCCAGCTTTGTAGGAGTAAATAAGAAGGTGGGTAGAATCTAGAGAGTGAATGAGTTGTGTAGTGTTTTCTCAGCATGACAGAGGAAAAGCAGTCAGTGTGGCTAAGCCAGGCTTCTCTGTTTCTACGCCCACATAGGGTGAGTATTTCAAGTATTCATTTCCTCCTCACTACTTAAATGTTTGTCAAATGAACAAATCCGGTAGCCTTCAGAGTAGCTCCAACCCTAGGAGAACTTGCTTTCAGACAAGGAAGAGAGAAATCCATATTTTAATATTTGATTCAACCTGGGTGAGCCCACTGTGAACACCAGTGATGAGCAGGCAGGAGACAGTGTACTGAGAAGATCTAGATAAGGAAACTGCAATTCTAACACTGCCCGATTCCTTTCGGGTCATTTAAGCTTCTTCTATACTTACAGATCTTTACCTAGTATATTCTGGGGAGAGTAAAAGATAAAAAAACCAACCTATTCTACTCTATATCTATAGGCTCTTTAGCCAGTTAATTCCTAATCCTGCCCTTGCCTTTCTTAAGGGACTAGAATACTTTACCTTTCCACTTACAGTTTTCAGATACTGCACAGCTGAATCTTCAGGGATCAAAGCCAGACCTTCATCAGAATTAGGTTTTGACAATATAACTGAAATAGCACAGAAACTGGGAAATAAATGGCAGCTGAAAATAAACATGCACAGATAAATGCATGGGCTTTTAGGAAATGATTTCTAGATCCCAATAAGCTTATTTCAATACTAGGGTGATGGGCCAGGGTGTTCTACACTGCTTAGACCGGTTAGAACAGCTGAGAAACTATCAAGCAGGGCCTTCTCCCAGATGTGAATTCCTAAGCCCATTTCTAACATCATTTTTCCTAGCAGAAAAAGAAAAAGCATCCTAGGTCCAATCCTCACTGGTAAGGCCCTGGACAGATCTCTATTTTTTGTTAGATCATGAAGTAGAATTGGCAGGTCCAAGAACCATGATTTGGAAAGGTGTTTACAGTTTCTTGCCGTTTGAGTTTTGTTAATGATTTATTAATACATTACTACAGCCTCATAGGTCATAAGTGCCCTTACTTCCCTGAACTCTAAGGCTATTTCTTGAAGTTGTCTCCATAGTCCTTTTTTAAGGCTCCCCTTCTTTCCTCTGAAAATACAATTTTGTAGCACTTCTTACATAGGGGGATAGTTCCACTACCTTCAAAAGAGTTACTGCTGATTTAAAGCCATATAAGTGATATCAGAAGATGACCTACTTACCTCAGGCTTTTGAAACCCTAGAGTCAAGTACCTTTGATACTGATGACTTCATTTGGTGCACAGCTCATTCATACTGCCTCTAAACTGCAGCTGCATACTGTGGGGCAGTGAAAGGGCAGGGAGCAATAACAGGGGCAGCAGGCAGGGGCCTCGCCACCCGGGGCCAGCTCACAGTACCAAGCCAGGGGAGCAGGGCAGACCCAGAGGCAGGGGCCAGCTTCAACAAACAGCCCAGGTCCTCAGGGGAGCTCGTGGTGAGGAAGCAGGTCAAGCCAGGAAGTAAATCCACAGATCAGAATCAGACCAACTGATTGACAGGTAGGTTCATAGTGACAAGACACACCCAAAGTCAAGCCAGAAAGTCAACCCACAGATCAGTGGTGTCCATAGCAAGGCAGACCTTAGCTGAACTAGAGACCAGCACAGTTCATGTCAGGCCTGAAGGTCCCAGACCGAGCTTAAATGGACTCCTGTGCCCACAGCCAGGGGTTTGGATGGGGCAGCAAGTGAGGCTGGTCAGGACCATTAAGGCTCGTTAGCGCCCTCAGGACCATAACACAGATTTCCTTTCCATATGAGACTCTGGCAACATTTCTTGTTTACACCTGTGCCCAGTGACACCTTCCTCGGTGAACTGTGTTGTGTATTAATCAGTTCTTTTAATATTCTGCAAATAGCATCGCTGTCTCTCAACAATCAGCTCTTCAGATATTTCCACCATCAGTTCAGATACACATGAAATGTGGCAAACATGGGCAAAAGAAGCAAAGGGCCAGGATACTAAGCTGAAATGCAATAGTAGTTCAGGAGAATGATTCCTTCCCGTGGCTGAAGATCTAGGACATGCAATGGATGGTAACAAAATCTACTTCAGTGCGTCTGACGATTGCTTGAAAAAGAACGGAGCTTTTGAAGTTCTCTGTAAAATGATAGATAATAAAAGGCCTACTTGGACATCATCCTTTATTGTATATGTTGTAAGAGGAAAGCTAATACTTTTATTTTTAGTATATTAAAGACAGCCTAATTTTTCTAGGTTAAACAAACAAATAACAGGCAAAATAATGGCCCTAGAGGTCACCACTATCTAGCATGAATGCAGACTGTGTCAGCATTCAGTGTTCATGAAGAGTGTCTGCCAGTATAAATCATTTGTCATTGTCACTCTGAGAACTCATGGGGGTTTGTTTGGTTTGGTTTTTTTTTTTCTTTTCAAAAAATCTATTACTTCTTTGTCTTGTTAGTTTTTGCATACAGCTAACAAGGATGTTTCAAGGGCAGGACAAGACCAAGAAAAGATGGGGGGGTACTGAGTCAGGAATGTGAGAGACAAATGAGTTATGCACTGTGTGATGATAAAAAAAGACCATTTGATAATAGTCACTGCAAAGAATACCTAAATAACACAGATTGTATGCACGAGCATCATATTGCCCATAATGGAAAGAATCAACCAAGCAACAGCCCAAATGCTTATTAGCTCAAGTACGTGTCTGAAAATAAACATATTCATATGAATGGAGCTGTCAGTAAGAAACTGATTAATCCCACGATCCCAAATGATGAGTGACCCAGCTGCAGCAGTCTTAAGAGCTTCATTTTCAGATATAGGAAAAATAGGAAGAATTTTACTACTGCTTCCCAGAAAAAGCTGCAGGCCCCCTCAAATATGCATTAGGGATCATACCTGAGGGATCACAAGTCCTACCTAGGGATCAAGGCCTGAGGGATCCATCAAGCTACTTATTTATGTATAGCAAGTAAGGAATACATGCCATGGACCTTACCAACCAGACAGACAGGCAGAACATGAACACTCTCAGTCTGTCACTTGTTCAAAGGCCTACAGACAGCTCCTGATCTGGAACCTCCTCTCCACATCTGTGATATGGGAGGACTGGGGTTCCAATCTGTATCCCAGCACCAAACATTTGTACACATTGTGAGCTGTAGCCCAAGTGTGGAGAAAACAGAGCACCTTGCCTCTCTCTCACTGATAGTCATTAAAGTGAGCTCTCTCTGCTTTCACAGCTGCAGGAAACCAGGGGGCTATTTTCCTGACAGCTTTCAAGTGAAAAGAGGTTTCTATTTTGAGACTTTCATTACCCTTCCCCACTTCCAATAGTTTGATGTTCCTCTCCAGAAGCTTGAAAATAATATTAGCCGCTGAAATTTATCCTTCATTTTTTTTCTCAGAAACTGATGTTCTAAAATTGAATTTGAAATTGAAACAGCATTTAAGTGATTTTTTTTTTCCTGTATGCAATGGCACTTTTAGTAGATTCTCAGAGCTTTTAAAGTAGCCTGTATTGGTTGTGCTTACTTTTTAGGCTGATTTCAGTTACACAGAGGACTCTGCCATTTCCTCAGTGACCCGGTGGGGTTATTTCAGGTTTACATCAGCATGACTAAGAGGAGAATTAGCCCTTTTTAAAAGTCAGATAGCAATGAATGCCTCTTGCCCACAGCCAAGTGCAAGTGCTGAATGAGGAAAGCATTCTTACATTTAATAGGTATTTGAGCTCCACTGAACTGCTGCTAATATTAGGTACATGATTAAAGACTGCTTAAAAAAACCAAATTTCCTTTAAATTGGTACGGATACAAAGCAAGCCGCCTCTTAAATTCTTATCTCAGCTACACTGGTGTCATGTCAGATTTACTTCACCTCCCTGCATGAGAAGTAAAACCAAGCGAGATGGGAATTATGAAGATGAGCTGAGGTGTGTCAAAGAAACAATCAAAACCAGACAGGCTAACTATGCCAGGTAACTCAGGTAAATCCTTTTAAGACTTTATGGCCCTTTAGGGGGGACCATGTGCAATTGGGGAAAAGGACAAGTAAAACCAGACCTACACAGGATGTTCTATGAAACTTAAATGTCTTTTTTTCCATCTGCCTGCTCTTAAAATAGTGAAACCACCATATAGGTCTCAGTCAGATCCATGGGTTAAACCTTCTGTGAGTAAAGTGAGATTTTACTGTTCATATGTGTTTGTTTATTTGATATCTTGCACGTGAGGAACAAATGCTTGTTTCTTAACAGATTATACAACAACCTGCGTTTCTCTCAGGGTACTGTCTAACTTTCACAGGCCCCTATTTATAATGCATTGAAAGTGTGTTTTCTTGTGGATTTTTCTACTCTGGCAAATTAGAAATCCCCTGCAGAGGGGAAAATATTTAACTGTAGACTTTTAGCATGCCTTCAAACCCTTACACTGAATAATTTCTTGATTAAGTGTAGTAGCCTTCAGCCTCTTAACAGCTTTCTTACTGAAAATGGTGAGTAGGCAGCAGAACTGGTAAAATATATCTTTTCCCAAAAAGTCTAGCACCAGCAGTCTTGGGCATATTTTTTCCTCTCTCTCAAGAACATAATTCCTTACTCTTATGACAAATGTGCAGTTCATAGTCCAGTCAGTATAGGGTTCGATAGACTTTAGGCCTTTGTGATACTGGCTCTCATAATACTCTCTTTTAAGATCTAATTCATCACAGCACTTGTCACAGCAGGCAATACTGTGTTAAGTCATGTTTTGTTCTCAGCCAATAGATGGGTGGGGTATTAAACCACATATAGATAAGAAAGTTAATTTAACACCCTGGGTGCTTAAACAAATAAGCTTATTAAAACAGACAATGATTTTGTATGGCTTTCCTACTGCTGATAAATAAAAAATGACAGCTTTCCTCTCTGGTTTTAAAGTTAAACATTTCAGTTCTGAACAAAGGAGGTGGGTAAACAAGTGGCTTTGAGGACAGGAGGAAAACACTGCTATTCTTTGCAATGAATGCCCTAAAGCGTGAAAGCAGAATACTCTGCATTGTATCTGTGATACTGCTGTCTCCCTAATGCACAAAGGGATGGCACATGGGCTCACACATCTTTGACTGCAGCAAAGTAGCAGCGATCCCAATGGTGTTCCCATGGAGCTTTCATTAGAAATGGAGACTCATGGTGTGTTTAATCTCATCCCTTGAAAGACTTTGCTATGTGTCAGCTGGCAGCAGTGCATAAAGATTAGAACAGCAGTCTGGCAAAGTGGGTTTAAAGTTGCACATTTTAGTGTAAACAAGCATCCCCACAAAAAAAAAACCAAACAGCACACACAAACACAAGAGAAATGGAAGAAGGACCAGACTTCAATCTACCAAATATAAAGAGTCTGGATTATGATGCCTCTGCCTTTCCTCAACATAACATTGTTATTACAGGACAAACTCCTGTTGGAGCTGCAGCCCATATGTCCCGTGTAATTATATACTGTTCTTGCCCTCAAAGTCAACAGCACCTAGGCACAAAGGCATTCATTAGTGAGCACCCCAGTAAAACACAGATGAAACTTCAGACCCGAATGAGCTGAAACAGTAGTTGTATATTGAGGAATTTCTTGCCTGAAGAGGAAGAGACAATGTCATTTTCTGTCTGCTCTAAAATCTGAAAATGATTAGGTCAGGCAGATCTACCCAAAGGTTGTTGTTTTATCTTATATGATCCCAAGTAGTGCCTCTGAAACAGCTGTTCTACAAATTTTCTCTCCAAAAAGGTGGTGTAAAAAAAAAGACTGCAACTAGTATCTCAGCCTTGCCCCCAATTATTTCTGTTTCTCTTTGTATGTTTCTCTCTTCTGATACAGGTTACAGGTATAGCTGAGAAATTATTTTGTTAACCCACAATCCTGCAGGGTTAGCAAACTCCCCGTAACTATGTCATCTTGCAGAGTGTGAATGGATGAAGAGCAGAAATATTACTTAGCATCAAATATGGGTTAGTTTGACTACTTCTTCAAGTTAAAGAGTATTTTAAGGAAAGAATTGAACTCAGTCTTTATTTCTGTATATTTTAAACATCTTTTAACACATTTGAGGGTGACAGAGCAGTGGAACAGGCTTCTCAGGGAGGTTGTGGAGTCTCCTTCCCTGGAGACATTCAAAACCTGCCTGGACGCGTTCCTGTGCCCCCTGCTCTAGGTGTCCCTGCTCAAGCAGGGGGGTTGGACAAGATGATCTCCAGAGGTCCCTTCCAACCCCTGCCATTCTGTGATAACCCAGTCTGGCGCCATACAGAGTTGTAACTTGAAGGCTTTTCAAATAAAAATGATGGCAAACGTGTTTCAGCTCTATAATTGCTTTCTCCTCTTTGTCAGAACTAGTGACAAGTCCCATATCTAATAATGCTGGTATTGAAATGTGCTGTAAAAAATTTTTTTAAGCTAATGATTCTTGTTAGTCTGGCAAGTGAATATTTCAGCATCAGTGAGTTATTCTGGCTCTGAGAAAAATGCTCAAAGGTTCCCTAAGTGTCCATAATGGTATAATATTCTCTGCTTTCAGTTTTTGCTTCTTCCTTTTTGTCTTTTGGACTTCCTTCATGAGACAATGGTATAAAGGATCATTTAGTATTACCAATTACAAAAATATTTTGTTTTCAGTCCACTGCTATATTTTATTTTGACGTTCTTTTCAATTATCTCAATATACATCTTTTGTTTGAAAAAAAAAAACATTAATATGTAGAATATGAGAAATCATTATTGGAAAGGGTTCTTCAGTCTTGAGTCCTTCAGTTTTAGCCAATGTTTTACATTTTATAATCTAAATGGTGTTCCCTGAACTTTGTACTCAAACTAAGCTCCACTGGGAAACTGCTAGTAAAGTAATCAGTGTCTTTTGTAGACTATATCTGCCTTGGTGATCTCATTACAAGGCTGAATAAGATACATGAACCTCTCTCAGATCTGCTGGCTTCTGGAATGTTGAAAGAGAAATCATAAAAGATCAGTAATTTTATTACCTGAGGTAATAAAATGGACTGTTCTGTGATGTAAATAAGTGGGGTGTACAACAGAAGTTCTGCTCATAACCTGAAGCAAGAAGATCAAAAACACAGCCATGCCAAAGATATTTTCCACTGCTTCCACTGGTTGATTTTCACAGAATCACAGAATGGTAGGGGTTGGAAGGGACCTCTGGAGATCATCTTGTCCAACCCCCCTGCTTGATCAGGGACACCCAGAGCAGGGGGCACAGGAACACGTCCAGGCGCATTTTTAATGTCTCCAGCGAAGGAGACTCCACACCCTCCCTGGGCAGCCTGTGCCGCTGCTATGTCACCCTCACAGGAAAGAAGTTTTTTCTCATGTTTAGCTGGAACTTCCTGTGTTCCAACTTGTACCCATTGCCCCTTGTCCTGTCACTGGGCACTATTGAAAAGAGCCTAGTCCCATCATCCTGATGCTCTCCCTTTAGATATGTATAGGTATTTATGAAATCCCCCTTTAGTCTTCTCCAGGCTAAACAAACCCAAGCCTCTCAGCCTTTCCTGATAAGGGAGATGCTCCAGTCCCCTGATCACCTTGGTAGCTCTCCGGTGGACTTGCTCAAGCAGTTCCCTGTCCTTCTTAAACTGGGGGCCCCGAAACTGGACACAGTACTCCAAATATGGTTTCATCAGGGCAGAGTAGAGGGGGAAGATAACCTCTCTCGATCTGCTGGCCACACTCCTTTTAATGCACCCTGGATGCCCTTGCCCCTCTTGGCCACAAGGGCACACTGCTGGCTCATGGCCAACTCACTGTCCACCAGCACTCCCTGGTGCTTCTCAACAGAGCCGCTTCCCAGTAGTTCAGCCCCCAGCCTGTGCAGGTGCATGGGGTTGTCCCTCCCCAGGTGCAGGACCTTGCACTTGCTTTTGTTGAATTCCATCAAGTTCCCCTCGGCCCAGCTCTCCAGCCTGTCCAGGTCTCGCTGGATGGCAGCCCAGCCTTCTGGTGTATCAGCCACTCCTCCCAGCTTGGTATCATCAGTGAACTTGCTGAGGTTACACTCTGTCCCTTTGTCCAGGTCATTGATGAATATGTTGAACAGGGCTGGACCCAGCACAGACCCCTGGGGAACACCACTAGTGACAGACCTCCATCCAGGTTCTGCCCCATTGATCATGACCCTCTGAGCTCTGTCGCTGAGCCAGATCTCTGTCCACCTCACTGTCCACTCATCCAGCCCACACTTCCTTAGCTTGCCTGTGAGGAGCTTATGGGAGAGAGTGTCGAATGCCTTACTGAGTCAAGATAGACAACATCTGCTGCTCTCCCTTTGTCGACCCAGCCAGTCATTTTGTTTGTTTTCTGCTGATTGATTTAAAGATCTTGTACTATCAGTCTTAATCCATTAAGGATATAATAGATATTAAATGAAATTGGTAACTTGATCAGCAGCTGTCAGGTTACAGCAGCCATTGTGTTTACAGTTTTACTTCTGGGAAAAATAGAGGAACTGCTGTGTCCTACTTCCCAAAAGTGGCAGAAGACAAGGTAGAACACCTTAATATCAGGCATGTGTAGGCTGGCTGCATTTGAACAGTTAAATAGCAACAGACAGAAGCAGCCATGGTGTTTCTATTCAGCAAAATAAGGATATCGTTACATTGGCACTTACCTTGCTGACTCTGCTATTGCTTGCCATGAAGATGTGGCATCCAGCTCTGAAAATAGCAAGCTCTAATATGGCTGCTGTTCTGTGCTGGAGAGCATGCCACCAAATCTCTGCTGCATTCTTACTGCTGTTAGCTACATGAAAGTTATCATGGATACAGCAGTCATGCCGTGATCACTGTAATATGTTTTACTATACTCTGAGAGTATGTGCAGAGAGAAATAACCCAGTACAAACAGCCCCTACGCACTGAATACTGGCCTAGACTTGATTTGCCAAAAACCAAGCTGAGTGCTTTGGGTATTATCTGAAAAGCCACATGAATATTGCCTCAGCTTTCAGTAATGTCTATAATAAAGGACACAGAGGAAAAGGTAGAATTGATCAGAAGTCCTCTCTGGTAACTGCCAGTTTACACATTTGCAGCGGAATCAAAACTTAAATTGCTCAAAGCACATACAGGGCTTTGATAATACCTATTTATGCTAAGTCTACCTGGTGGTCAGTAACTACTGGTCCCCTCAGGGATTATTGCTGGGATCAGTCTGATGTCTTCATGAACAATTTGGATGATGGGACAGAGTGCACTCTCAGCAAGTTTGCAGGCAACACAAAATTGGAAGGAGCTGTCAACATGCTGGATGGCAGGGCTGCTCCTCAAAGGGACCTGAACAGGCTAGCGATACAGGCTGACAGGAACTTTGGGGACTACAATAAAAGCAAATGCAAATTCCTGCATACGTGATGGAATAACCCCTGCAACCCAGGCCGGCTGGGGCCAACTCTTTGGGAAGCAGCTCTGCAGAATAAGATCTGTAGTTGCAGCTAGACAAGTTCATATGAACCAGCAGTGTACTCTTGGATCAAAGAAGGCTAGCTTCAACCTGGTCTGTATTAGCGTAGCCAGCAGGTCAAGGGAAGTAATCATTCCCTCTATTTGGCACTTGCGAGACCTCTCTGGGATATAATGTCAAGTACTGGGCTCTCCAGAACAAGAAAGACATTGACATACGTGAGTCAGTCCAGTGGGTGGCCACTGAGATGGTTAGGGCGCTGGAGAACATGATGTAAGAGGAAAGGCACAGAAAAGTGGGCCTGTTCAGCCTAGAAGAGAAAATGCTTGCAGGGAGTCCTTACTGCTGTCTATGGCTACGTTATGGGAGGGTACAGAGAAGATGGACCTAGATTCTTCTTGGAAGTGCACAGTGGTAGGACGATAGGCAACAGACACGAGTTGGAACATGAGAAAGTGATTAGGTGCAAAGAAAATATTTTTACCATGAAAGTGGTCAAATGCTGGTGCAGGCTGCCCAGGAGATTGTGAAATCTCCCTCCCTCCTTAGAGGTGTTTAAGACTCAACTGGACACATGCCAGCACAACCTGATTTTATTAGACGAGCTTTGAGCAGGGAGTTCGACTAGATGACCTCTTGAAGTCCCATGCAACCCAAATTATTGTATGACACTATGATCCTAGATATAGAAAGAAATGCTACAGGGAGCTGTTGACAGCTAAAACGCACATGGCTGGAAAATAACAGGAAGAAAAGCAATCTGAGGCTGTTGGTCTATCTGCAAAAGGTTTTAAGAATTTAGGATACATTTTAAAGGCAAGAAATACTGAAAACCAAGTGATGAATGGACACTGAGATAACATTCCATATCGGATTACCGGCCGCACATCCTTCAGGTTATCCTAGTATCTTCTTTGATAAGAAATTCCAGGTAGTTTAGACATGCTGTGTTTATATAGCACTTTATGTTGGAAGTTTTTCAGTCTGAGGAAAACATTTAGTACAATAAGTATAAACCAGCAAGGGATCTGATTATACTGAGGAACTGATAATTTGTGCCAAAAAGAGAAGGCTGAAAATTGGTCCCTAGCTGGTCTTTTCAAGGTCTGAAATTGGGACTACCTCTCTCTTTAATATTTAATTTTGCCATTGTCATTAAAAAGATGTGGGAGGTAATATTTGTCAATGTGAAAGATGAGCCATGTTATCAATATCAGAGGGGACTGAAATAACCTACAGAATGAAATGAAAGATCTTGGGGATGAGAGCATAGGAACTGGATGATATTTAATTACACTGCTTGCAAAGCCACGTATTTAAGGAATTGCAGACAGCTGGAAATGACTAAGGAAAAAGGCCTGGACATACTGGCAAATCACCCACGCTCTGTGTGGCGAGTCAAAGGGGTATGATGCAGCTGCACAAGAAATACAACTCAACAAAAGCCTGTAATTTTTGCTGACTCTTTTGATGTTTCTAGCTTTCCTACCAGAGAGTGACCCTGAATATTGTACAGTTTTTCAGAACCAGCTTTTGAATTTTTAGAAAACTTTTGGTTTCCCATACAGAGAACAGCAAATGAGAAGTGTGTGTGTGTGTACAGAAGGAACGTGATGGAAAAAGAGAAAAGACAGAGTAAACACTGACGCAAAGATATTATTTTTAGGGGCTGTGATTTTCTGTTGAATAAACAGCCATTAATTCCAGAAATATGTCCAAAGACTGCTTTTGAAAGCTTTTGGCAACATCAGGTCCACTAAGTAAGATACTACTACAATAAGTGATTTTAGAGGATATGAATGCAGAAATAACAGGTGATGTCTACCAGCTTCTTTTTTAGCAATGTTGTTATTTCTATGCTAGACCTCCAGCAAAAATTCTGCATGCTTCAAGTATTCAGACAATGTTATTCATAGGCTGTGAAAGCCAGAAGTAACAATTTTCTTAACCTGAATCATATTAATAAGTTCTCTTATTCTGCTCTGATAGTTTCTTATTTTATTATTGTATACATTATTAACTATGCTAGCAGCAGGACATAACAAATGCAAAATACTTGTTCAAGAACACTACTGTTTTCAGCAGGGAATAATTAAGAACACATTTCAATAACATTTAGGATTCTAATGAATAAAAGATAACTCATGCAGGCAACTCAGAGGCCTGCATAATTTTCTCCTAGGAGGTTAAAATGCATGATGAGTGTCTAATTCATAAGGAAGCACTTTTGGGTCATATATTTCAATAGCAGAAAAGATGTGATCAAGGTTTAGGTAACATATAGGTTTGAAATGTCGTCTTTCCTGCAGGAAGCCTTCAAAAGGATGTCAGAATTCTTCGGTGTAATTCACCTGAAAAGCCGAAAATACCTCCGAGAGGTGGAACTTTAGAGCTTCAGCACTTTGCAAACAGGACGTATATCAAAACCAGAAACTTTACTTCTCATTCATGGAAGCACTGATTGCATTTTCCCAGCTGGATCTGAGTTGGTAAACAAGCACTACACGCAACTGTGCTCCCATCCCCATAACAGCGACATAATGAAAGCAGTAAAGAATATGACCATCAAACTGACTTTCTTTCAGACCCTCCACCATTCCTCTAATTCTCCTAATTGCCAGATGCAGCTATTTAGTTTTGTATCCCAAAATTGCCTTGATTTTACTTCTTCTAGAAAAATAACAAAGGACAAAATGTGTTTATGTGGCTCAGTCCATTCAGACAGCCTGTCTAATGTGGTTTAAACTTTGCTGTCTACAGCAAGCGTAGGCTGTAGCAGTGTCATCTTAATCCTCTTGGATTCCACACCACAATACAGTAACAGCCCACCTAAATATCACTCCTACCTCTTTATTACTCTTCATTTCAGCTGCCATTCTGCATGCATTTTGGGTAGCAGGGGCCAAGATGGGGGCTGCAAGGGCTGCGATTGTACACAACCGAGGCTTTAGATAACCAGGACTGAAAAGGCAGGCATTTGTACATGGATCCACACAGAGTGCTGCCCTTAAAACAGCAGATCTGAAAATTATCGGAAATTTCTAACAAACAAACACAAACAAGATTAATTTGTTCACTTGGGAGTTTTTAGATGCCTGTTTCTCAGTCACTGATAAAAGCAAATGCTGAAGTTCTGTTGCTGTCTTTGTACTCTCTTGGCACAGCCTCCTCCCTTACGCAACTCCAGCTGAATGGTTTTTCTGATTTTTCAAAAATTCCTCTTAAAGCTGCACCAAACCTGGACAATATATTTTTTTTTCTGACAGGTTACAACTTCCCATCCCTATCAAGTGAGCAGACAGTAGCTCGGACTCCCTGTGAGGCACTCTGGGGTTTTCAGACTCACTTTAGCATCTGTGAGGTAACCAGGCACAGCCAGGCCCCTGGTGTAGACTGACACTGTTCAGGGCTGGTGCAAGTCATGCAGGAAGTAAGAGGCTTTGTGTGGCCAATTTTATTGCCTATAGAATGAGAACAAGGATTTTTCTGACTCTTATTGTCAGTGTTGTGCAAAATGCTTTTCAACTCATAAATCTGCTTGTCTGGCAGCCTGCTTTGTCTGTATACATGCAGAGATTGCAACTAACTAGGTTTTTTTTCATATTCCAAGTTGGGATAAGCTACCACAGAGCTAGATTTAAGGCAACTTTATCCTTCTACCTCTGTGCTGTTGCCAGGACTACAGAAGGCAGACTGGGTTTTGGCTAGGTTGGTCCCTATGATGGATGGGTACAATGAGAACTCTTCTGCCCCTCTGGGTGCTTCTTTCCCCTTTCAGCATAGCTCCCTCCCTAAATCAAGGCCTTGCCCTTAGTCTGCTATCATATCATATGTAAATAGCTTGTTTTCCTTTGTTTTATTCTTGCCAACCCATTTCTTTCTCTTTCAACCCAATTTCTTCCTGTTAAGATGAGACTAAATTTCTGTGTCTGATTCTGCAAGCTGTATTTTTCTAAAAGGTTATGACTATTTCATCCATGGGCGGTGATGTGAATTTGAGCTACTGATCTCCTTGTTCCAGATTTCTAGAGCTAGGTGATGCATTTCTAAACTTTTCAAGATTTCATGGATTTTCCAAGCAAAACTTGGAAACGTTATCATAGCAAACCCTATGCTTAAAAGCCAGAAAACAAGCCAAAATGGACTTACAAACATTAGTTTTAAACCCTCAATTGGTATGTTTGTTTAAAGTCAGTATTCTAGGTGCTGCTTGGCCACAGGAGATGTAATTAAAATCGTGTTTGTGAGAAGGAAAACAAAACCCTAGAAGTTGGTCTTCCTCTCCCACAGTCACTGACTGGAATGATTCAGCCCAAGGAGTATGTGGTGACCCTTTTACATCAGCGCTTTTGAGGGTAATTTTTAAAAAGCAAGCATGTGGTGGAGGCCTATCAGGCAATTTGACATTGTAATATTGTCTCATCTCCACCAGCCAGACTCTGCAACCAGCAGTGGGAAATGGGGCATCAGCTGGCCGCTCTAAGTTCATATTCTAAAGGCTGAGGTACATCTTGCAAGCCATCTGTGGCCTTGTCTCAGGGGGACAGAGAACACACAGGAGTGCTTTGAATTCTAATGTATGCATTGACTTCCCAGTGCCCTCTGCACTGGCACCCTATTTCCCTTCACATTCAATGTCATTTACCTCATACTTGCAAATATAGCCAAGGATCTACGCTAAGTCACCACAGTTCAGCTGAGGCACAGTGCTTTGTAATATCCTGATCATATATCTGCAACTCTCCCTTTTCCTCCTGTTCTCTGAGCAGACAGTTTCTTGCTTGGAAATAAGAATCTAATGAGGATGAGGAAGGAGCCTCTTTGCTAAAAATTGAGTTAGCTAGGCACAAGATAATATTTCTCCAGTTTCTGAGAAATGCTAAATAGCACAGATCTTGAGATATCGGATGCCAGAGGCCAAGCTATAACTTACTTGATGTATCTGTCTTTTCATTGTCCAATCTAGGGAAATCATGTGAGATTTGCCACTCACTGACCATTTCCTGGAGATATTTTCATGAGAAATTGTTACTATTCCTGATAAATGTTATGCAAATCCCAAACAGGGAGAGGATGACAAGAGAGAAGGTTCCGCTACAAGTAGAATACTTATATTAAAACTACTGTGGTGCAAAAGAAGTCAGTATTTGGCCCTAAGCCTTTATTTTAAGGTTGTAAGTCTAAATGTCTTTCTGAAAAGAGCAGTTACAGTACTTTCCAGCAAATTAGGCAACATTCCAGGGGTATACTTGAGTTTACTGGAAATTATCCTTTAATTCATGGTAAATGAAGGACTGAAAATTATGATCAGGTCAAGAGACAGAAGGTCTGAGATGCACTTCAGAATGTAGATCAATAGTCAAAAAAATCCAAAATAGACTCCCAGCTAAGTGTCAGTGCAGATTTTCCTCATGAAATTAATAAAGTGCTGCTCTATTGGCAACCTCATTATTCACTACTTAGCAGATGCAGTAATGACTTTAGGCAAATGTGAATATTGAACCTGAAAGGTCCTAGTACCATAAGCAGGAAATGAGCACAAATGACAGTTGCGTTATGTTGTGGCCCCTCAGAGGGCCAACAGAGCAGAAAACAAGAACTCAGAATTTGAGCAAACTGTTTTTCTAAAGCAGAGCTGCTCTGAGAGTAGAGGGATGGAAAGTGAAGCAGAAAACACCCCGTGAAGTTCCTTTCCTTGTTTAGCATGTCTTTCTTCCTTTGAGAGAGTAGGGGCCCTGTGAACATGACACATGTCTAGTAATACGCAGGGTTGGATGGATCGCATAGACTCCTACTTCCCTAGTACACCACTGATGGAGAAAAACATGAACCATAGCCTCCTCCATAGGAACGCCAAGCTAAGGAAGGAATAGAGTATGGGAAACACACATAGGAAGTCTGCATGAAACATGTATGTATATAACGGAAAATTGTATTTCATCAGCCGATGACCGCTATTTTAACAGCCTTCGTAGCTATCTAGGCAGAGCTGGGTTATTCCAAGAGGCAATGCGGTGCCTGCTCTGGTTCTGTCAGGTCAGAGCAGGTTCAAAGCTCCCCAGAAGAACAGACCAGACTAAATTGTGGGGGCCCAAAACCCCTTTGAGCAGCAAACCCTCGGTGCTGTGATAAAGTGGGTTTGAGGTGGTAGTGAGACAAGACCAATGGTATCTTGTGGAACAGAAATGTTCAGTAGGGTTTAAGAAGAAAGGGAAAATGACAAGGAGTCATTTGGGATCTTGGGATAAGCCCGAGGACAGTTGTGAATTGCAGAGTCAGTCAGTAACGTTTCAGAAAAGAGCTCTCACATCAGCAAGTTTTGGGAGCTTTGTAAAAGGCTTTGAAAGACTCGAGTAAGATAGCTGCTTCTCCTGGAGATGCAGCTCCTTGCTCTTCATTGCCAGTTCTGCGAGGAACAATAACTGCTCCACCAGCAATGCCCTGAGAGGAGCTGGGGCTTGCTCTGTAGGCTGAGAAAGAAACGGGCCTAGGAGGAAGATGCCTGCCCGTTTCCCAAAGTACCCTCTCCCTCAGCAGGGGCAAGGATTGTCTGTCTGGTTTGTGCTAATCCCAGTCTCCTTCAGTACAGGTACAGGAGACAATGTCCCACCACCTTACACTGCCAGCTAGTACTTTAAACTGTTGAAGTGGTAAATTACTCAGTCTGATACCCTCTCCTCTCCTCAAAAGTAGAAGCCATTCTGCTGTGTTTCAACCAAGAAAAATATTTCTCAGGAAGATGAGAATGTGAGTAACAGTTATTCTTTTTCAAGATTAGACGAAGGAAGGAGCAAGGTCTTTGTGAGGAAGCTGGCTCTGGAAGACACAGAAATGTCCTATTGCACTATGGATATTTTAATGAGCTGTATCACATATGTATAAAAGAGATGTCAGGATAAATTAGATGGGGCATATTGGTACTTTTTTAAGAAGACGAAGGCACCATTGTCCTTTTCCTTCAAGGAAAAAGAATAGACAAAGTGATAACAACTTGCACTTATTTGAGGCAGGTAACGAATGTCTCACCGTAACAAGGTGCAGTCTGTTTAAACGATTATGTACATGGTGCTTTTTCCTGCTCCTGAAAGCTTAGAAAGGGCTATTAAAATTACAGGATGTTATGAAGTTTAAGAATAACTATGGCTATGGTTAAGGATACTGCTGCGATTTAAAGTGCATGTGTATGACCAAAACCATTTTAGAGCTCCCAGAGTCTCAGATCTCTCTGCAGGGTAAATGCTACCTTTATAGTGATGAGGCAGTAGTTTGCTGTCTCGAACAATTGTCTTAAGCAGTTACTCAGGAAGCCATTTCAATCAATTGGCTCTAATATTTCAACCACCACCTAAAGTTTGTATAAAATTATCCTTAAATCTTTCCCACAAAAGTGGTAATTTATAAAGAATTCATAGCTTTTTGGATGTGGTGCCTAGTGCAGGCTGCGCTGTAACAAGATTGCAGGCTTCAATTAATTGGTGTTTCTTGTGGTTCCTTAGACCCTAACAAGACTCGGCTTGATTCTTTCACAAGATCATCTGGTAGTACTTACAGTTCTAATACTATCTAGGTTTCTTAAATCCCTCTGGCACCTTTGAAATGAATGTGATTGTAATAAACTGAGATTTATCTCACTATTTATTATATACTGAATACTCCACAAAGGGCTGGATGAAAGGGGAATGTAGTAGGCCAAGCTCTTCTTTAACAAGACCAGTTTGCATAGATAGAAACCCAGAAAAGGAAGTGAGAACTGGAATTCTGTCAATTTTCCTTACTATTTCTCTTCTCTGAAGTCGGAAAAAACTTTTTTTTTAGGAGTTGGCAAGTCTATGGACACTTAATGGCATTCATACTCATCAGACAAGGAAAGGTAAGGAAAACTCTTTTCTGAGGCCCTCTGCAATACACTGTTAATTCATTGTAAAATAAATGTTACTCACAAAACAACCCTATTTTATATTCTATGCCATAAACAAAAGTAGCTGTGAAGAAACATTTCTAGAATTAAATGATGCAGCATAGAAAGGCTTAAAATTACTATTTACTGTAAACATATATTGAAAAATCTACCAGTCAGTGTAAATTAATTTAGAAGAATAACATTAACTGGCTAGTGAGATAAAAATCTCAGTTCTTCAAGTGCCACAACTTGAGCATGTTATATTTCAAGCCTGGGAAAAAAGCGAACAATGAATTTCAATGGCATTAACATAGGTGGAAGGACCTGTCACAACCACCAGCACTGATTCTCAAAAGCAACTTTCCTCTGCCAAACACTTATGTATTCTCAGACCAACAAACAAATTAAAGCAGAAATTACAGCAGCTGAGGACCACTCCCAGTTCTGTCCAATTCTTACTTGGTTGCAAGTGAAAACCCTTGTTGCAATATGGTACAGAACTGTCCTCAGAAATGCTAGATGGAGGTGTGATTTCACAATAGATTGACGGAGGCTGCTCTGGAAAAAGCCGTTGGTTTTATGGCGTCTGATTTAGTGTCATGAACGGAATGTGTTACAGATCTTGGCTTGTGTTCAATTTAAAACTGGAAACACAAGGACTATAATTTAGCTAAGGGGAAGCCATAGTAAACTGTAACTTCTAAAAGTAGTATTTTGTATGATGTGTGAGGGTGAACCTTGCTGTTTGCTTCAACCCTCCTGAGCAGAGAGTTTCAAAAATGAAAAAAGCGCATGGGGAGGAACTCCCCGCAGCCTCCAGCTCCCTTTGTAATTGCCTATCCTTGCATGCAAAATTTAAATGCCTTTTGTAGGTCATGGCATGGAAATTACTAAATGGGGCTGCTTATGTAGTCTCCTAAAAACCATGATGTACATCACCATTGTTTCACCTGTGTCATTTCTTTTGCATGCCAGCTGTTCAGCTATGCTTAAAAAAGTCAAGCAACCCCACCCCATCTCTCACTGTTTCAGTGGACATCTGATCACTTTTTTACACCCTTTTTCTGTGTCTTTCTTACACGCACAAGCAATGTATGCCTTTAATAGGAGCAGGGGCGACGTTTTGCGTTTTTACGATGTAGTAAGTCCAGAAACTTGGCATTTGGAAAGGTTTCCCCGATAACTAAAGATTGCCTGCCCTGCCTCCCTGCGGTTAGTGCGCTCCATAGCACACCGCAGGGCTGAAGACCACGGCGTGTCCCGCGAACCCCTGCCAGGTTCAAAGCAAAACCCCTCCTGCAAGGGCTGCCCGACCAGCTTTTTTAAAAGGTTGCAGTTTTAGCTGCTCTGCTCTGTGCAAATGGCCCATGATTTCTTTGCAGATTCTCTTCAGGGAGGGCTGGCTTAGCAGGATCCGGTGCTGGATAGAGACAACTTGAACTGAACTAATGGCCTGTACACATCTTGAAAAGGCAGACACCTAACATGGCAATCAAGCTGCCAGGCCTGTAAATGGAAATTACTTACGTGACCGCATATGTGGTCCCCTACAACCACTTCATGCATTGTCAATGCTCCATCTGCACCCTTTCTTTTACACACTAGGGAGTGCTCAGCTGTGCATAAAAGCAGCACACATCATCCCACCGCCCCTGGCCCACCCCCCCACCCGCCCGCCATTTGTAAAGAGCTCTCTAGACACAGCTCCTCTCTCTATGCTGGCATGGCCCTACCAAGGGGCTGGGTAGCGGACAGCTTGCCAGCAGCTCAGCAACTCATTTCTCTGTCCTGTTTAAGCCTGAAAGCATTCTATGTGCTGTGGAAGTCAAAAGCATCATCAGTGGTGTATTAGGTTTGCACAGCAAGGTTTTGGCAGCAGGGGGACTACAGGCACAGCTTCTGTGAGAAGCTGCTAGAAGCTTCCCCCATGTCCAATAGAGGCATTGCCAGATGGCTCCAAGATGGACCCACTGCTGGCCAAGGCCAAGCCACTCAGCGACGGTGGTAGCGCCTTTGGGATAACATATTGAAGAAGGGGGAAAAAACCCTGCACAATGGAAACTGCAGCGAGAGAGAGACGTGAGAGTATGTGAGAGGAACAGCTCTGCAGACCTCAAGATCAGTGAAGAAGGAGGGGAGGAGGTGCTCCAGGCACCCAAGCAGATATCCCCCTGCAGCCCGTGGTGAAGACCATGGTGAGGCAGGCTGTCCCTCTGCAGCCCAGGGAGGTTAGCGGTGGAGCAGATATCCACCTGCAGCCCGTGGAGGACCCCATGGCAGAGCAGGTGGATGTGCCTGAAGGAGGCTGTGACCCCATGGGAAGCCCACACTGGAGCAGGCTCCTGGCAGGACCTGTGGATGCATGGAGAGAGGAGCTGACGCTGGAGCAGGTTTGCTGGCAGGACTTGTGACCCCATGGGGGACCCACACTGGAGCAGTCTGTTCCCAAAGGACTGCACCCTGTGGGAAGGCTCCACGTTGGAGAATTTTGTGGAGGACTGTCTCCCATGGGAGGCATCCCACGCTGGAGCAGGGAAAGAGTGTGAGGAGTCCTCCCCATGAGGAGGAAGGAGCGGCAGAGACAACGTGTGTTGAACTGACCACAACCCCCCTTCCCTGTCCCCCTGCCCTGCTTGAGGGAGGAGGTAGAGAAAATCAGGAGTGAAGTTGAGCCCAGGAAGAAGGGATTGGTTGGGGGGAAGGTGTTTTCAAGATTTGGTTTTATTTCTCATTATTCTACTCTGATTTGATGGGTAATAATTGTTTTTTTTTGTTCTCAGTCGAGTCTGTTTTGTCTGTGAGGGCGATTGGTGAGTGATCTCTCCCTGTCCTTATCTTGACCCACAAGCTGGTCATTATATTTTCTCTGCCCTGCCCATTTGAGGACGGGGAGTGATAGAGCGGCTTTGGTGGGTGCCTGGTGTTAAGCCAGGGTCAATCTTCCACAAGTGGTGAACTAGCATGTCAGTAATTCTGGAGTTTCTCCAATGCCTCTGTGATTCTGAAGAGATAATAAAAAATACCAAGTAAAATAAGACACATTCTAGTGTAAATTAGCTGAACTCTTGAGTTTGACCAAGTGAATTAAAATTATTCTAGATTAACATATTAATCTCACAGAGTCAGGCTTTTCAAATGAATCTTTCATAAATCTCTTGGCTAGAATTTGGTTAAAGTTCTCTTTTTTCCAGTGTGAAGCCTGATTATTACACTGGTATAGTATGTTTGTTTGCTTTCTGGAATAGGTTAAAGGGCATTTGTTATTATTGGCCTTTCCCTTTGTTTTACAGCAAAGAACACTAACGAAATTACTATGAATACTGAAACATTTGCTTGGACACTTTAAAACAATTTCCATTATTTGCACGAAATAATAACTTGTATTTGGAACATTTTCAAAAATCATTAATTCTGTTGGCTCACTGACCCTTGAAGCATAGCTCACAAAGGGTGATGATCTATGCCGCTGATTTTTCAGTGTTTAAATACTGCAGATTGCTTTTAATATTTTTAACAGCTCTTGGAAGGTCTGGGCCTAGTTTTACTTCTCTCCACCACTAGAGGGCGAGATAGTCTAATATAACTGCTTAACAAAAACCACAACAAAAACGTGTAAAAGACGTTCATTTTAAGGGTACATAAACTTTCCTGAAAACAAGAGGATTACACAAATAAGAAAAGGAAAGAACAAATATAGTCCCCAAAACTTAGACAATACTGAATTAAAAAAAAAAAAAAAGAATGTCTCTTGGGAGACTATATAATCTCTTCTTTAGCCTGAGATCCTGTTTGCATTTTTCAGTACTCTACAGTTATCAAACTAGAACAAAATTATTCTATAACTACAAATAAATAACAATTCCCTGTGGGATGTATGTCTGTGCCTGAACTTCAGGAAAATGGTTTTAGTATACTATTTTTTTATTCTTTAGTAATGAATTCATGCCCACAATATCAATAGGTCATGAAAAAACATCTTCTATGCACAACCTCCTATCTGTTAATGCAGTGTGATGAGTCTAACTCAGATCTGCGCAGATGTACGGAGATTGGTTTTTACCTATGTTTTTATTAAGCATCTGCTTAAAGGCCACAATAAATGAAGAAAAGGTTTTCCCCCACTCCAGATTCCCATACCCCCTGCCCTGCCCCAGTATTTGGACAACCTCACTTTCACCAAGCATCACCTTCAAGGGTTCTCTCACCACTGCAGTCTGAGAACGACTGTCCCCTGAACAAGCACTTTAAGGGTCTAACACTGTGAATGTCATATTGGTTTTGGTATTTGGGGATGTTTTGACGGACCTGTGCTGGCACCAGCTTGCTTATTCCAGTCCTTTCCATGTAGGAGCTATCAGCCAGCTACTTGCTCTGAGAGACAGGTGTCATTAGGATCACCATTTTCAGGTCTTTCCCAGAGGCCATTTTCTAGTGGATTGCCATTTTAAACCACAGTTAAAGTACAACACTTCCAGCAGACCCTCAGAGGAAAGGCAAGCAGGAAGACTGTGTCACAGACAGGTCTAAAGCACGCGCAGGCCGAAGTGCAACGTTGAGCCAAGGGGTACGCTTAGCACTGGGGGATGCATTCTGTTATTGGTCACGCCATTCTCTTGCATTGATGATCCTTCCCAGACAGAAGTTTTTAAAAACACTATTATCTCACTTCCAGAGAGATAATTTAATATTACTTCTCAGAATAAATCATACATACAGTTTCTGGGGAAAAGTGTTATCTCTGCTTTCATAACATTCTAGATAAATACTAGATGGCACTCAAAATTGCTGCAAAAAGTAACAAGTTGCAGAAAGTTTTTAAAACCAAAGAAACATTAGCTCACACAGTAATATCCTCACTGAACAGTTCTTCTATAAATTAGTAGGAAATGAATGAAATGTGGCATTTTTGTACTACATTACCTTCAGCACCGACTAGTTTTGAGTTTGTTTTCAATTAAAAAATGAACACAAAATGACAATATTTTTCTTTCTAGGACTTTATAATAATTTCCTAGAAACTGATTGCTTGCCACAGAATGATGAGGCTTAGACATCATAGCAAGGGACACAGTCTGAGAGCTGCAATAGAACCGGGAGATCTGAAACGTTTAACAATACTGACAAGTCTCAGTGGTGAATCTACTTTCCAGCTAGGGAAAGAGTCTGCTCTCCCCGGCAAAGCAGCTCGTTCCTACCATTTGTTTACGTATTTCACCTAAATTTTAATGTGTTAACCTGAACTCTGAAGCAGAAAATGTGAATGAAGACTGAGCAGTATAAGGATCTAAGTATAAGGATCTAAGGGTTTATTTTCAAGTAACTCAATTCAGAATCAATGAGAACAATTAGAAGTGCCACCCTTAAACAGTTCATAATCTGAGTCTATCTAGTAACCAAGTAAGACCAAGGGACTGCTTCAGTGTTTTGTATAAGGACTTGAGGACCCAGTAAGACATTCAAATATCTCTATATGCCCCTTATCACGTTTATGTCGGTAGTAGAAAAATAAAACAGATAGACTTTCTGTGTAGGACCATCTATACCATTAGTACAGATGGTGCAACTGGGAACTGACACGGGCTTAGAGGAATGACAGGGAAAGACACAAAAAGAAACAAGGAGTGGAAAGAATGTTCTTTTCTGTCTTGCCATTCAGTGGCCTGTGACGGCATTTTGCTGAAATCAACAATGGGGCCAAGAGCTTGGCAATGTGGTGTGAAGATAAAACTGGGTGAGGAACAAGGCATTGCAATACCACAGCCAAACACTTGTCAGCTTGGTTATCGCTCTCTTCCATCAAGGTGATAAAAGCATTCATGATTTCTAACTCATCCACAAGTCATCCAGGATCCTGAGTATTTTTAACAAAGGTACATACCATATTGTAGAGTAAAAAAATATTATTTAATTTTTTCATTAATAACTCCTGAAGGCATAAGATTAAATACTTGCAAACTTACAATCTATTTTTCAAACAGGTTTGCTTTTTGAATTCTTGTAACAAAAACTTTAAATATACACCCACATTCATAGATGCAGATACGGCAAAATCTTGTAAACCTTTTATAACTAAAACATCTGGCTATCCTAACTAAAATAAATTCATACAATAAAGGAGCCAAACAATTAGCTGTTCCATGTGGAACTGGAAACACAGAGTAGTAGTTTCAAATATTTCCCCTGCAAATGTATCTTAACCAAACCAAATTGCCCTTTTTTAGAGCTCTCTTTTTCCCATGCACACACCACTAGCAATGAGGAAACATACCTCTTCAGTGAAAGTTTAGTACCTGTGGCAAGAGGAAGGAAATATGCAACAACTTGTTGCTATGATCTATATCCACCCACCAGCTGTGCACATAGAGGAAGATATATTGCATACTTCATAAGATATAGATGCAAAAAACAGCCTGTCTAAAAGTAAGCTTTAAATTATAAAAGGCATGTGCAGTGAATAATGTTCAGATAACATCTCATGCTGAAGGCCAGAATGCTCTCATTCCTTTTATGGGTAACTCAAAATAGAAAGAGAATAGGAGGAACTCTCCTCACAGCATATCCCAAAAGGCCAGAGACCTTTCTAGGCCAGTCCCAGGTTTTCTAAAAGCACAGAAATCATGTGAGAAGTGGGCAGAAGTCACCTAGATCATCATGAGGCACTGGACCTCTGAGGAGCTCACTTCTTGCCCTTAATTCTGCTGGACTGGAGTGAGTTCACACCACTCCAAATCACTGCTGAAAATATTGTAACTGGAGGAGCCTAATGGAGTAAACGGAAGTGCGTTACAGAAATCGGCATGCAGGCAGATTAAGAGTTCAGTTTTCTAAAATTTGTTTATTCAATCTAAAAATAACTTGCTTTCTAGTCTTGGTTTATTTCTGTCTGTGGTTTACTCTGGCCGTGGTTCAACTTGTCATGCTTCAGTTCACCAGTCTGTAAAGCAGGTTTTGAAAATGCATCACAGCTAGCTAGTGGGCCTTTTTCAGGGTTCGGTAAGCACCCAGTTACTTTGAGAAAATGTTGATGTGTTAATTAAAAATAGTGCTCTTGTGCACACCTTACTTGGGATATTTAAAGGGTCCATTCGTTCACAGAGTTTCTAAAGCTGTAAGAAAAAAGGGGGAAGTGAAACCACTAAAATAACAGTTTCAAATAATATTGAAAATGAGAGTTAGGAAATGTTGAAACCTGCATAAACTCATTCATGTTCCAAACCCAATTTTCAGGAAACAAATTGCCTCTGCTGCAATTAGCATTAATGTGTGGCATTTTGGCAGTATCAAAAGGTGGACAAATACTTGAGTGAAAATGTGAATTCACCTATATTTTCACCTCAAAAAGAGTTCTCCCCACATGAAGACAGGCCAATAAATATTTATGGATAGAAGTGAAGTAGTGAGAAATCAGCAACACAATTGGTAACTCAATACATGTCACCTATCCTGGAAATTTTTCCTCCAGTGCTACCTAAAAGTATTTTTCATGATCTTTTTCATGGCTTGAGTCCTCATTGAATAGTTTCTTCATTCCTTTTCTATAATCAGTGTAAAAACAATACAGGGATTTTAGTCATTAGTCTGAATTTCCTTTCTTAAACTTTTAGTTTCTCTGTGCCCACACATGATGTTCTATATAGACTTTGAGCATGTAAATGTAAATCCAGAGCTGTAGATTAGGTGCAATCTTTCTTCTTTATCCATCCTAAAGCTGGAAAAAAGATAGCAGGAAGAATTTGAACACATATAAATGTATAGCATCTGAAAAAAAAAATGATAGAAGAATTGTAAATACATAACAATAAAAAACCTGTGTATAGTAGTCATTGGAAGGTCTTAGAGATAATGGAACATCTACCAGTTTTTACTCAGTCAGACTGTACCATCAGTTTTTCAAGTGTAACTTCCAATATCCTTTCAGAGGAAATTTTGCTGCAGAAAACTCTCTCTCAGTAAATCACTGGTCTGTAACTGTGGAATCCTTACTGGAATCTGTGTAGGCAGAGCAGAGATGCAGCTCAAATCCTGAAAGATTAAGTTAGCCATGATCAATGTCATTGTATGGAATAAGTATCTTTGGAAAGTAGGAGGGAAAGGAATGAGTGATCTTCTAGATTTGTATCGAGAATTAGGATGTGAATTTAGAAAATCCTCTTTTTAAAATTATATTATTATTTAATAAAAAAATACTTTATTTAACAGAGATATGCATTGATCTCTGCTCAGTGGGAAGTGGCCTGGTACTGATACAGATGTTCTCTCACGTGTTCACTGGGCAGTCAATTTGTGTAAAAGAGTGAGTTAGAACACTGAGTTAGAACAAAGTTGTAGGTGTGGGCAATATAGGTAGGAGAAGGACTGGATTGAGATGAAGTCCTATTTCATCCATCTTAGTAAAGTTTTCCATTTAAGTTGTTTTCCTGTAGCAATAGTAAAGGAAAAATAAAACATATCTGTGACAATATGATGTATGTTGCTCCCATGAAAGTGTCAAACAGTTTTCAGCAGTTGCTAAACAACAGGCCCTGCATTGGTAAGAACAAATGGGATTTCTTTCTCTTTACAAAGCAGCATGTCTAGAATAATTCCGCTTCCAATGCTTTTGTGAGTGGTACTCTGAACAAACTGGTCTTAACATGTTCTTGCCCATTCAGGTGGCCTACACTGAGCTTCTCTAGCCATGAGATTGAATGGATCTTTTAATTAAATACTCGTTGTTGTAATTCACTGACCGATTTCTCAGGAACTGCAGGTACTAAGCTCCTTTCTAGTGTATTACTTATACCTAGATCAGAGAGATGTTCGATCCACAGCTCCATCATGACAGACTGTTCAAACAGAGATGACTTGCAGCTTTAGTTGTCCAAGATCTAGTTCTTCACGCTAAAAGTTCTGGATGCTACTTCAACACCACAAAACAGCCATAAACCTCTACATCCTATTTATGTGAGATAGATGCTTTTTGGTAAAAGTATACTATCTTCCAGATACCCCATCAGACAGACTGTCCTGCAGGGTAATAGTGAGATAGAAAATGTGTCTCACCACTGGCACTCATGAGGAATTGGTCACTTCAAGTACAGCAACAATGCAGCTGACAACTACTGATATAAGGGTCTATAATACATGAGGCATAACTGCTGCTTAATTCAATACCAGTAAATCTGTAGATGCATTTTTGCTTCCTATATCTGAATCAGAGGAAGTAAAGCTGTGTGAACAACTGCTTTTCCAGGACACTGCTTTCTGAACAGAATGTAAAGAAGAATAAGGTGGAAAATATTTTGTTTTGGGAAAAAAAAAAACCCACAACATTTTAAAAGTATCATTTTGGTGCTATATAAATCCTTGCTTTGCTCACATCTTAAGTATGTCATGGAGGTCTGGTCTCTGCATCCCAAAGACATAGATGAATTAAGAAAAGATAAATAAAAGGGAAACTAAACAGAGCAGAAGGATGCACGGTATCGTTTCCTAGATGTGCATAATTTCCTAAAGCTACATTGTTCACATACAGTTTTTACAACCAATACCACAGCCCTCTGTTCTTTAGCAAGGCAGGGAGGATGGTTTACTACTTTACTTGATATAAGAAAAGTATTCCCATGAGCATAAGATTGACTTTATATTTTAACTTCCCAATTCCTTCCTTTTCTATGTCCTATTTGTTTTTGTATGGTTTTCCTAAGGCAGCATATCTCCAAGAATGGTGACTGAGAAATGTCTGCCTGTGAGTGATTCAAACTGGTGTGGTTACTTCCTGAAAATTAGTTGTTCTGCTTAGCTTAAATCAACTAAAAATAGGAGGGGGTTCTAAAACTTTTCCTATACAGTCTCCCTGAGAGTATTTTCTCTTTAGGGAAGTTGAGGACTATCTGCCTCAGTCTGTGCTTCCTCCATGTTTCTGTGTGGAGAAATCCCAGCAAAATGAATGGAAGTTGTCTAGAAACAATTCTTCCAAACATAAAATAAACAGAAATCTTAGACTGTTTGCTCTAACCCTCATAACCTACTCTACCTTTGGGGGAAGGGGGGATAATGAAAATGTTGGACTAATGTGGTTTTTTTCCCCTGAACGAACAGTGTCCCTTTTGTTTCTATTTCCAAATAAATAATATTAATGACTCAGATCAAAAAAGGACAGAGGACTACAACTGGTTGGTCTGACAGCCACTCCCATGGCAGTGATACTGACTGTCACGGACTTGATTTTGAAGAGATTTGCTCTCACTTTCTCTAGAACATGCATTTTTTTCATGTTTCTGCATATTTGAGCAGTTCTGACTCTGCTTTCAAGAAGCTGGATAGAAGAAATCAAAAATTCACCTGCACAGAGGGGATACTGTCTGGATAAGTGTGAGATCCAGTTCCAAGACTTTCTCAATGCCTCGCGCTTGCAGCACTACCAACTGCTGTTTCCATTCTTCCATATTGCACCCAAGCATGTGGCTTTCCTCAGAGCCGGCATGAACCCTTCACTGATGAACGTTTTTCACAGAAAGGAACTGTTCTGCCAAAGTTACAATCTTTCTTAAAGACACATCTACTTTACTTTAAGAAAAAAAAATTACAAGGAAGTTTTTGAGAGTAAGTATGAAAGGCCTGATGAACTCTGAGGGTCACATAACTAATTTTCTTGAGCCAAAAGTGGTGACCACAATAAATTAAAATACCTGTAAAGTTTTGGGGTCTTTATCAAGGAAGCAGGAAAAGAAAATTCTGGAAAGTTGTCAAGTGAATTGTCCAGAGATTCTCCAGCCAGGACTGGATTTATGAACACTGGAGGAAATTCTGCTGTCCCTTAGGCAACAGCTCAGGTGCAAGAAGTGAAGCATGAAATCTAATTACCCTGTGCTTGCAGTACCCATAGCATCAGTCATAAAATTATCCAGCCTTTTTGAATATTCATCCTCCTAACTGGATTGATTAATTCCAGTGACTTCATTTTTAAGCCTCCCTTCAACAGTATGCAAATTCATATGTACAACTGTGTGTTACACGAGTAGGCCAAATTCACCACAGTGAACTGAGCATAACTTCTAAAGTTGGTAGAAATCTTCAGCAGCTGAGAATGTGGCTGACTAACTGTCCTCCATTAATTTAATATTATAAACCAGATATTACAATATTGAAAAAGGAACTTCAACATTTTGGGGGTTTGTTTGGTTTGTGGGGGTTTTTTCTTAATGTGTTAGCTTTCTTTACCTCAGGGGAAGAGGATCAGCACTGGTCCTACCCTGAGACAAAAGTGTTTTGACACAAAGGACTGGACATCACACCTGAATTAATAAAGTCACTTAAATGAGCATCACTGCACAGAGTACTAAATGCACACTGGCTACTCAGGTGTGGTATTGCAACTGTGAAGCCAACTTCAGTAACACAAACCTCAGCATCTGGGAACACTGGAAACTATTGCAAAGGAAGTAAAGAAGGTTCAGGGGTTGCACACACACCTTGTTTCTCTCAAAGTCCATAGATTGCTAGTTGATTTCATTCATACCATTTATGCCACTGTACATATTCTGGAATGAGACTTGTTGATCAGAGCAAGTGAAAGAGAACCTTGCCCCAAACTAAACATACTTTCTGTTTTCTAGCAGAACAGAGCAAGGAATTAGAGTGAAAATTTTCTTTTAGAAATGAAACTGAAATAATACCATTCTTCCCATACCTACTTTCTATCAAGGTTTGCTTTCTTTCCCAGTCTGGAGGTCAGGTGATGCCATCACAGCAGCACATTTTGTGCACAAAGTGCCTTTGTAATATAAATAAAACCAGGTATCAGTGAGATTAGATTATACCAGAAAGCAGAACTGCTGTTGTCAGAGCAACTTCAGTGTGCCCTTGGGATCAGTGAAGCATGGGTCTTATTTTGTTAACACTTTGAGAACCAGCTACACTATTATATTTCCTTCCCTTTTTGGTCAGCAAACAGTCCCACCATATACACTGCCTGCATACCTCAATATTACTAACCTATTTCTCTCTGCCTATTCCCTATAGAACTGGAGGGAAGTAGCACAAGTTGCTGATCACTGAATCACCAAAATTAATCTTTTTCCTTGTCTTGCTCTTAACTCATTCAAAGAGCTGAGCGAGACAGGCTGTTCTCAGGCTGAGTCAAGGGAAGTTTTCAACAAACAGTTGCATCCGCCTCAGTTAGTATGCCTCTAGGTAAACACCTGCAATAACATCTGTCTTGTAAATGCTGGTTTTAATCCAAGTAAAGGCAAAGAATTTATGTAGTTTTGCTGTATACTTTTAGACATTTGGAGACTCATGCTGTGGGGCATGCTTTGAGTCAGAAATTGGCCCCTGTAAGCTCTGTGAATATGATTGCCTGATTTCAAATGCCTCTTCTAGGCTATCTTCTTTTGCAGAAAGGGGAGGGTCAAAGCTAAGTTGTGAGCAGCTGGAAGTAATTCCACTTATATACTTACAAATATTTATTCATCCTCTATAATAAGATAAGTAGGTTGATGCTACTTAGCCTTACCAATTACATTTGTCCTAAAGTATTCTTGGTCCGTTTAACTGTGACCAGGGCTATCTGCTTAGATATAGCATCACACAGACTAGCATAAACCTGCAGCATGAGGTCGCCCAGGATGTGGGCACACACATTTCTCTATTTCACCTACTCCTACCCAGTGTACGCAGCACCCCCTAGTGATGGAGCCTCATAAGCTTCAACCTATCTGCTCCTGAGATGCAGCAAACTTCTACATTAATGTTGGCATTATTCAATGCTGGCAGAGTGATTTTTGCTTCGTCCACACATTCCAGAGACTAGGGACTCTTCTGCATCCCAATGCTATTGTAAAATGATTCTGTTCTCCATGACCAGTGTGATCCTCTTTTAAAAGAAATAATGAACTTTCATCTCTGATGAAAATGCTTCATGTTTCACATTAGTAACCCTTGGACATCACTTTTAGATGCACTTTTAATTATTGCAGCTAACTGGAAAACTCTCAATACCCACCAAGCACTATTGCATTGGGATCTGAATGCACCCATAGAGGCAAAAGAACCAGGCAAACAGTAAGCCTTGTACACACCTAGAATAAAATCTATATTTGTCTGAAGTATTTCTAGCTTATGAACTGCCTTTTTGTTTTCCTTCCGAGCGACTCAAATAAGCTTGGTCAGCAGAAGTGATATGGTCAGTTTTTCCTGTGCTGCCATGCATATTTTTAACTCTATTTGAGGAGCACTTGAGAAACTGAGCTCTGTGGTTAAACTAAACAGACTGTGAGTGACTACAACTGCTTGGGTGTGTGTGGATTTGGCACCCTGGCAGAGAGTGTGACAGACAGCTACCCCAAACATCTGTGCCAACACACATCATTATTAGAAAACAGTAATCCTGCTGCTGTTGTCCTGCTTGCTGCTGCACTGGGGCAAAGACAAGACAAAGAGTGTAATAGTTTTCTGGGACTAGAGTAGGTAAAGCACTTCATCCTCTGGGAATACAAATCAACCCTAGGCTTCAGAAAAGCATCCAAAAAACTGCACATCATTCCCTTGTCCTATTTTTTCCCCTTGCTAAAAGATGTTTCATCTCATCCCAGCCACTACTAAATCTATTTGATGTTTGAACCTCTTTGGGACATCTGATTATTCCAATATTAAGTTCACATTGCTTGAGCCAAAATCTGCAGAAAAACATGGGTAACATATGAATGGAAGTTTTCTGAGCAGCTATTATTTGGAAAATGACATCTCTGATCCAGATTTCTTTATGACTCACATAACAGGGGTTATATAATTTGTTACTAATTTTAGAAATGAACTGTGGGATTATTTTAAAAACCCGCCTGTTTCCATCTTTACATAAACAATAATCTGTTAGACTATCAGAAGGTGTGTATTTCTGCAAATTCCTTGTAGAGCTAATTTTGTATCTAATGCTAACTGCTATGTGAAAGCCCCATGAAGTCAGCAGAAACAATCCTGTTGACTACATGGGCTCCAGATGGACTTCAGAAAGCACAGTTTTCAAGTCCCTTCAAAGGGACCTTTGCTGGAACAAGAAAGAATATAGATAAAACTACTGTTTTTCCAGATTATAATGTGCATTATGTCTCAGGTTTCATAAAATATTCTGTCAAATACCTTATGTCTACCCACATATTTAGACATCAGCAGAAATAAATGGCAACTTTCCAAAAGCTACAGTGTTGTTAGGCCCTCAAGATAAGATCAGCTTAGAGGTGGTAGTAGTAGAAATAGTACAGAAGCAGTAAGTTTTTAATTACGCAATGCATATTTGGTAGATAGAAAGTACTGTTACAATGCTTTTCTATCTATCTGACCAACATGTGCCTTACAGACCAGTCTCAGTGATGGTGCTGTTTGTTGCTGTTTTACTCACCCCAGTGCTGAGGAGCCTTGAAATGTACCATTTTGTGCTTTTACACTGCCTTCCCCAGCACTGCTGCTGCTAACAGAAGTGGCTGGTTTTCACTAAATGATTTTTAAAGCATTTATAAAACACATAGTTGCATTACTTCTTTTAAAGGGGCTACAGTTTTCAGCTCTGCCTTGCTGGAAGGCAGAATGAAAGCCTAACACTTAATAAAGCATGTCCTTGTCTGCTTCTAGTCAAATACATCTCTGCTACAACAAATTGGTTTTAAGCCCTTTCTGCAACAGGTTGGGCCTGCTCCCAGCTGAAGCTGGATTCAAAGAGAATTGGTAAGCACAGGTCGAAGCTTGGCAGATAGTAACTTGAAAGCAAGATGGAATACAAGAAAAAGAGGTGGAGGGTAGGAAATTTACATTACAATTAAATAACAGCATCAGCCATAGTGCTTATGTGGGTGTCTTTATGCTGGTTGGGTTTTAAGCATTCAGGATCAACTACCATGTTCCATAGATATTGTTGTGTATTCAGTTGCTTTGACGGGAAGCTGCAAGGACTTTGATAAAAGCCTGAAAAAGAGAACATTTCCAGTACAAGTTCTGCTTTGCCTTATCACGAGTTGTCGATGCAACAATTTTCTTCAGAGCTGTTGCATGTCAGATAGGAGGCTGAACATAAGTCTGCTACATGTTAAAAGGAGGGGAAGGCTACATTATAGCTTTAAAATTACTTCTGGCCTAAACTAGGACTTCTGGTTTCCCATTTTGCAATTTTTTGAAGAACTGATTATTCCCCATAACTTCTGTGTGCTTTTCCTAGATAAGCTCAAAGATATAACTCCTGCTGAGAAGTGTACTATTTAACTTCAGAATGAAATACAAGCTTTCCATAAAGATGCAATCTAACTCTTAAGGAAACTCACCACACCACAGGGCAATCAAATCCAAGTGCTCAATCTTAATCTTAACTTCATCCACATCAGACCAGAACACTGCTTCCTTCATCTCTGTTATTTTTCTAGGCAGACCATACAATAACTCTTTCTCTCTCCTCTTTTATTCACAGCAGTGATATTTTCAGCAAAGCTTTTGTCAATGAAGATGAAAGCACTGGGCTTGTTTTGCACTGATACCAAGGATTTTCCTCTCAAGGACATCAGCAGGCTGTTAGTATTAGTAAATCCAAAGTTCAAACAACTGTCTCAATAGCATTATAATTCTCCATAAATTCCTTTTCGTTCTTGAAATCAAACAAATTAACCAAAATAAAGCCTCTAGCCACTCATTCCATTGCAGAGTTCTCCATTTACTCTGTTTTACTTGTTCTCAGGATTTGCAGGTAAGGAAAATACTTTAATATATACTGGCCATGGCTCCATAAAACAAGTTCTCTTTATTCTAAAATTTTTGAGTTCTCCCACTGCTTTCCATAACAAAAAAAAAAGATTTAGCTTGCCTAAAAAGCAAACAGTGCAGGAATAATTTGCCAACAGAGAATAAACCACTGAAAGAAAGTGAAAGTGCTCAATGCTCATGAACAATAAACCCAAGCAATAACACAGTGTCTTGGGATTCAAGCTGTCTGACTTTCTGTCCATCCACTACTTGACTTTTTCTCTCTCCCTGCTTTTGTTATACCAAACTTTAGCCAAGCCAGCCTCTTCATTGTCGTGTGTTCTGGCAATTCTGTCACTTAGAAATGACTACAGACTATAAAGGTTCAGCGTTCTCAGCAGAAATAGTACTTGCAGAGAAAAACTGCCTTTCAGAAAAGCAATGCAGCACAGATAGTACTGAACAAATGCGACATGACGTCATGGCAATGACTGTGTGCAGCTAGGAGAGGGGAAAGTGGCAAGGGTTGGGGAAGAAAAAATACAGAATCAATCTTTTATCAATGTCCTGCTGAAACACCTACCAAGCTTGGTACCTTCTTTCTCTGAATAAATAAAGGGCTGAACTGTAACTAGTCTGCTGGTCTAGCACAGCAGTGCAGCGACTGTTCCCATGTTGCTGTGTACTCTTCCTCCAAAGCAATAAAGTAACTGACTGACAAGCCAGGGGACAGAGTTTCCAAGCACCCACTTGTCCTCTGCCCCCACTCCCATCCAATTCAAATGCTCCCCTGAAGAATGGCTGACGGTTTGTAGCATGGCCACAGTCAGCAGCCAAGTAGGAGAACAAAAAGACAGGAAAGGGAAAAGTCTTAGCTCATCTGTCTTCTTGGAAGTGCAAGATGGGTGCCTGTGTTTAATTGGGTTTTAAATATTTCTCAGGAAAGCAGTGTCTTTTAACTGAAACTAAGCCTTATGAATTTTGCTGACAACAAAAATAGTTTTTCACATTTTTAATTCTTCGAAGTACATTTCAATATAACTCATGGTACAACACTAATCCTTCTCTCCCTTGGCATTCATACCATCAGAGATTTATTGACAGTGTATTTACATCCAGTACTGCACTACAACTTAGCCAAACTTGGACTTAGCTCTTTACTATTCCTTACTATCCTATAAGAATTATAATAAGAATAGCTACTTTTCATTTAAATTTCCAAATATCAGACTGGCAGTTTTAATAGTACAATTACAGATCACTAATGCTTTATTCTGTTAGATTTATTTATATTATAAATTCAGGCATACTGGATGCAAATGCATGCCTGCAAAAATAAAAGGTTATCACAACCTGGTTGAAAAGCTAGTCCTGTATATTTTAATAATAGTTTGGAGACATACCTTTAATGCTGATCAACGTGCACGTCTGACTATACAAGTGCCCGTAGTATGTCTTATTCAAAATGCATGTTTTATAGGACTTTATAAAAAGGGCATCAAGCAATAGATAGAAATGTAGAAACTGGCTGAATTTGCTCTGAATCTTCAGGAATAACTCACCATGCCTTCCCCAAAAGCACCTGCATAGTTATGGCTTTGGGGTCAGCAGGTGTGTTTGAACCACTTTCTTAAAGCTTGCTGGTAGGAATAAGCTTAATAGTAGGAATGTTCTAAAAAGGAAAATGGGAAAAATATCCTATGCACTGAGCTATTCTCTTCCAATATAGCCACACATTGATACTGCTTTTGCAATATGCAGGTATCTACTATATGCAGGTATCAATTGTAGTGGACTACAAACAATAACTTAAGTAAATTAATATTATGATAGAAACAAAAGTTCATGCAGTTATTGAACTGTAACAGTAGAGAGCAGCCATTTCACAGTCTCGCTGCAGTTTTCTCCATGGTCTGGATTGTGGCTAGCATAGAGTTAAAACAAGGAGTGTGGACAGAACTCCAAGCACTAGAAAGCCAGTTTGCACTGCTAATTCGTCTGGGGACTCCGCAGAAACAGTTCCATCTTCTGCTATAATATGTTAATATAAATGGATGTGTCAGACATTAAATATAATCTGGCTGCTTGCTGTAGGCAGTTCCACTTGTGGAGCTCTAACAGAAATGTTATTGCAGTGGGACTCCATTTGCTCCAAAGCTTGCCTCCATCACTGACTAGGCACAAGAACAAGAAGCTTTCTTGCTTTGCGTACTTGGTGTGAGTTCACAGGAAGGGACAGACAGGAAGAGAAGAAACATCAGTACAGAGATAGGAAGGCTTTTATTGGCTTAGCGCTTACAAAAACGCAGCCTGTCTCTTTGCTCCTGCCAGGAGGCTGGAACAAGAGCTTCTGCCAACCTCTGTACAATCAGTAAGTTTCCACTCTCTAGCAGCATGAACATGCATTTTTGCCTCCAGGAGGAATGTGAGAGCATCATGTGAATAGGGGTGGTGCAGAGTCCAAAGGGCTCCATCAGACAAACAGTCACTGATATTGATGAGAGCAACATACCCAGATAAGTTGAAAACATCATTGAAAGGAAAAGGATTTTGTTTATCAAGGCGAATACAAGAAAGGGAACTGTTGTCAATTATAAATGCTCCAGTTCCAGGTCATGGAAGCACTCAGCACTGAACCACTTTTTTGAATCCAGCTGCTTTTATCTGAGAATAAATGCCAAGAAAGGAGGCCAGGCAGTGTCAGCCCTGAGCTTAGCTGTCCCATTTCTCCCTGAATTTTCTGTGAATTTAGAACCTCCTAAAAACTGTCCTTTTCCTCTTGTATAAGGTTTAGTAAGTTCTTTGCTTTTCTGTACGGCAAAACTGAAAATTAACTGGTTGGACTCCCTGCATAACATCTAATCCTCAGTATCACGTTCTCTTTTTTTTTTTTTTTCATGTTAGAGCTCCTGAAAATGATACAAAATGGTTATGGAAGCCACTGCAGTCTGTCTTGAACCAGCTAAAGCTTTTTAATTTCCTGCACTGGTCTTCCTATAGGAGCAAGAAGCTTTCAGCTACACCAGACACAAAGTCTTGTCCAGCAGAACTGGTCTTATGGTGGATGGCTCAGTTGACCTGCACTATGGCACGATAAGTATTTCACATACTTTGCCAAAAGTATATTTCATATACAAATACCAAATGCATTTTTTGGTGACAATTTAATTACTCCAAAGTTTACCACCCATTTCCTTCTTAAGTTCATCTTGACAGTATTAGCAATATCATTCCAACCTGCTAGTCTGAAACACTGCTAGTGAGAAGCAAGCTTTAACTCTTAAGCATTCCCTGATGCCCACAATGAACTGTTACTATAGTATAGGAAAAAGGCCATTTTGGCCTTGTTTCTTGAACGCCCCTTCGGTAACAGAAGATGAATAACTGGGCATTCTGATGGTGATTTGAAAGACTCTCATCAGCCCTGAATATTTAATCTCTAATGGCATTACTGACTTGGCTAATTGTGGTGAATGCCATCACGCTTGATTGATGACACTGTTTCTTTTAAAGATGCTGGGGTTAAGCTGCTGAGCAAGATTTTTGAGGCATTGCCAACATCAGCTTCATGTAGGCCCCTCTAACTGAATATAGATGGTTTAGCATCTCACCAGCATGCATTAGGACAGGCAGAAAGGTGGCTAAGGTTCTGCTCAGTTGAGATGGAGGCACCCTGTTTGGCATAATGAAAGCTCTAACAAGAATCACAGTGGTGTTCCCTCAGCTACTAGAGTTTACTAACTATCCACAGTGCTTTTTTCCCCTCCATATGCAACATGAAGACTGCAAGGACTTGTTTCTGTTCTGGGCCTTGCCCTAGTTATCTGTGGTTAAAAACTGAAGAGCTACCTCACAGTTTATGTGGGGTGATAGCACACATATTAGAAATTATGGGTGGCAACAAACTAAGCAGCCAGTCTATGGAGAGGTGTTATGCGGGAGCATGCTACATTGGTGTTACTGGCGTTCTCTGCTGTCGGTGTCTGCACACTCACAAAAGGACAGAGTAATTTCCAAAGTAAAGAACTAGTTTCTTCCACTGCCTCTATGCAGTTTGGTCACTTAGTTGGCCTTCAGAGTATGGTTCTGTCGAACATATTTCTGTTGAAGCTTTCGAAGAGTACTGCAGATGACCTAACTGCTGACTGCAAATCTCCACGTTCCTTGAATTCAACTACATCATTAAGCACAATTAAAAAACTCCCATGACATTGTGGCAAATCTATTGCGATACATTTAGGCTGAAATATATTGCTCAGTATTTTGAAGATGTTTCTTACTCTACTTCTAGTATCTGTAGTTGCTCTGCCTTTCCCATTTGTCTAGGCAGGCTCCAAGAAGGGGGACTTGCTGCTGGTGAAACAGCTACTCAGCTGGGCTACCAGAAAGGCTAGGGGGGAGTAAATATGGCAGCTCTTCCAGCTCCTACTGTCACCACAGGACCACAGCAAGTAACAAAAAGGAAGCCAAAGAGTAGAAAACAAGAGTGAAGACAGTTGCAGAATATCAGGTGTTCAGCCTCCTATTTTTCTGTTACAGGATGGAGTAAAGGGAATCATATCTTTTGGGTAAGTACTTTTCTACCAGCTCATCCTGAAGCAGGCAGAACTTCATGTATCTAGAGAGCTTATAGTAAAGTGTCTGTCTAATATGAAGCAATTTAAACAGTGCTTGACCCATCCTAATTAGAAATCAAGTGAGCTAATCTACCACAGGGGTAATGCAGCATTATATTTGGTCTCTCATCCTCAGAAGTACTTAATAAATCATGTTACAGAATATAGTGAAAAAAAGACACTCTAGCTGGCTGTTTCTCTAGCACTACACTGCAAAAGGAAGGACCCTTACACCTCCCAAATCATCTAAAACACCTAGTGTGTAATGTCACATAGCAGAATCTGTATTCCCGTATTTGTTAATTGGTTGTTGTTTGCAGTAGGACTGTGGCTGGAAGGAAGTGCACAGCTAAACTGGGACACCATTACCTAATTCATCTTCCTGAATTGTGCCTCCACTTTTCAATAGTGATTCACTAATAAGTATAATATTTACAGCCCACCTCAAATAATTTTCAACCTTTTATTTGGCCAGTAAGTTTTCCTGAAGATGTTTTACAATACAAGAAGAAAACCTCAGCCTATAGGATCCCTACTTTCAAGAATTACTTTTGTTGACAGCATTAATATGTATCCCTTACACACTCACCTTAGCCAAGGCAATACGGCCTGCTTTTTAGCAGTGCCACTTATCTGCAGCTCTCCAATTTCAGCTTGAATTGAAGATATGTTTAGTATTTCTAAAGACTAACATCTCTTCAAGGAAGCATGTGTGATACATAATAGAGAAATAAAGCCAAATGATAGATCATATGCATGTGATTTGTTCTAGGATGAATTAAAAACAATATAAAACATCTGTCCTCAATGTTATATTCTTTTCAAAAGTCACTTTGGAAACGACTGAATAGCCTAAGAATGGAAATTTTACAATTATGATTACTGACAACATTTGGCTTTGCAAACTTTACTGTCTTCTCCCTCATCTGAAATTCTCTGTGCTTGCTTTAATCCCAGCAGTGATTTTTCTTACTCATAAAAGGAAGATATAGTAGTCCAGTACCTTAGACTGACTGTAACAGGGGAGAGGGTTTTTTTAGGAAGATCCAGATATCCATCTGCAAATTACCTTTGGTGCATTCACTCAGCCCTCCACAGTTCCCCACTGTATGCATTCTGGGAGATCAGTTCTCTACAGCACTGTTCTAATTTTATGTTGGCATGAGAGGCTGTTAATAGGGCTGAAACACGGACAAATCTTTTTAATCCTGTTGTTTCCAAAAAGGCAAAAGATTAGAGAGGAAGTTGTAACAGAGAATAACAATCTGTACACTTAAAAAAAAAATCTATTTTATCTAGTTTACACTGAAGACAGCGCTCCTTTCACACATGTTGGGTATGAGAAGGCATGTACTGGCACACCCTGATCTGCCTGCTTATAGCCCTGAGCAGTGCCCAGGGGTACTGCTGACTGGAATCAGAACACTGTTGAATAATTTTTTTTTCCCTGTACTTGAGGCTACAGCAAACAAGCAGGAGCCTGGGGGGTAACTATTCTCTGCTTTCTTTCCTCTGCAATTCTTCTGTGCTCTGACTGATCTAGTGGAGAAATGAAGGCCCCACAAATAAAAAAAGAATTAGTCCTCACATTCAGCCAATCCTGAAGGCTCAGTAAGGCAGCAGCTCAACCCTCATTTTGCAGAGCTTTTCAGTGTTGCAGAAATTGAAAGAAGAAAAGAACATGGAATTTTTTTTCACATTAGACTCTTCTAGGTAGTGGTGGTGTTGGCAAGGTGCTATTGGTTTGGGGGATAAGGAGAAAGGTGGCACAGCCACTCCCAGTTTGGGAAACAGACCACATGCACAAGTTGTACAATATTCTTGAATTCAGGCTGCCATCTGGAATCATCTGCAAGTACTTCTTCACTATTTACTGCTTTATAGACTTCAATGCAAGAAAAACATGTTATAATCAGAAAGTTAACGCAAAAACAACCAATCACGCGTACAATACAAGTTAATTTATCTCCAGTTCCAGACATCTCTGTATGAATAACCTTTGGTGTCATTCACTCGGCCTTGTTCCTGACTGTATCTCTGTACACAAACCTCACTGTTGGATGTGGAAACATATGTGGCTCCATCTGTCTCACAGCTGGCTATGCCTTCTTGCCTAACGATTGTGCAGTATCAAAAACAGTGTAAGAAATCACCGTCAACTACCAGAAAGTGTTGCATTTTGGCTTACTTTTCTAATAAGACGCCTGTAAATTTTCTGAGCTACAGCCAAATGACCACACCTATTGTGGAGCAGGGCACAACCCCATAAAGCTCCTCATGTACTTCTCTCTCCTCTGCAAGCCCAAGACTACAGGCCCTTAGAATTAGAAAAGCCAACCTACTTTCTACCCACTTCTCAACAGACTTTCTGATTCAGCGTATACTTTTCCTGTTAATCAAAATCTCAGTGATGGCACCTATGACTACATCATTGTTTGGGGCCTATAAAAAAAGGCTGGTAACCCAAATATCCCCTTTGCCCTGAAAAAAGATACGTACAACATCACCACATCCGAGCAAGATGAAACTATGGTATTTACCAAGTCTATTGGATTACTAGGCTGTAGAGGAAAAAAGGATATTCACAAGAAACAGTCTGGAAAATAAAGGTCAATGGATAAATATTGTAGTTTCACCCCACAGAAGAAATGATCATTGTTGACAGACACCTACGACATAGCACCCTTGGGTTCCATTTAGAGCCTGAGGAACTGGAAGCGGCACAGTTTGAGGTTTGCTCAGTTTTATTCAAATTGAAGTATTTCATTCACATATACGTGGATCACAACCAACTTTCATTCTGAATATTAAAGTCACGCTGATATAATTGGAACAAACACCGGAAAGTGAATAAGGTTGAAAAAACCCACTGCTTTCTATAAAGCAAGTTTGAACATTGATTTTTTTTTTCACTCAAAATCTACACTATGCTTTCTGTAAAACAAGTTTGAACACCAAAATTTTCCCTGGCTATGTTTGTGATATATTGGATAAAAACATAACCAATGATTCAGCAGCTTGCTCTAAAGCTAAATTCACACTCCCATTTAAGAAAGGAAACAGCTATTGCACTAGAAGAAGCCTGATGTTTGTCCTGCTTTTAATTGATGTCTCCATTATCTGACCTCTCAAAGACTATGAAAGCAAACATCACAGTACATGTTTCTGAGTTGCCTAATCTCTCCCTGTCCGGGCTGATTTATTGATTTCGGTTGAAGATTAGCCAACACTGAACTGTAACTGATTACATTCAGTGTGAATTAGGTACCACGTAGAGTCCGAGGAACTGGAAGTGTCACATTGTTTGAGGATTGCTCAGTTTTATTCAAGCTGAGGTATTTCCTTCACATGCATATGCATCACCTCCCATTCAGTGTGCAAAGTCACTGGATATAGCCAAAATCTGTGGTGTTTAGCATCTGGCCAAAGATCATTAAAGTCAGTTAAGTCAAGCCTCTATTGACATTGCAGCCCAAATTCCAACTATTGAAGTTCTTGGAAACTGTAGTCAAAATAGTGGATATGCTTATCTGACCTAGTGAAACATAAGCTCTTTTTTTTTTATTTTACAGACTGCTGCCTAATTGCATATAGTTGACATCATGGTACATGCTGCTTTGCAGCATTATATACCAGTGTTTTTTAAACATATATAAGCAACATACTGCTTAAGCAATAATTTTGTTTGTTCTAAGCAGTGACAAAAATGAGGAAAAAATTTGATCTATATTTCTAAGTTATTACTCTATCTATTTCTTTTCAGAACTAGGCTGAGATTGAAAATTAACTTCCACAGCAACCCATTCTGATATTACAAGCAAAACTAAGTGTGTTTCTGAAATGACATCAGCAGCTGGCAATGCTGGAAAATTCTTCATATTTAAAGGTTTCAGGATATATTTGTCATCTGATTTTGAAAACACAGTTCCTCCTTTTGGACAAACTCATTAATAACCACAAGCAGAAGAATCCGAAAAGTGCAGAAGAGTTTTCAAGTGAGTATATGTTAATATTTGCCATGATGTATCAACAACCCTTTGTTAGTTCCTCTATATACTGTCTTTTAAGAGAGACAGGAAAAGTCAAGTCTATCATATTCATTCACTAGAAATCCAGCACTTTGTGATTTATTTTCTATAGTATTTCATTATGTTTATAGAAGAAAGTTGCACATGCATAGTATAATTTATTTGCTGTTCTGTGAAATTCTTTAAGGAATAGTATCAGCATATCCTCAGATCTCCAGTCCCTTCTAATATGAGACTAAGTCACAGGGAAGAAAAAAAAAAAGTGTTTTGGACTCGCTGTAGAATGAAATTCTTAAACGCAACTCATAGAATTAGGAAACAAAAATCCCATCTGTTCACCCTAAATATAAGTTAGGTGAAACTGAAAGTATCACTTCTAACATTTAACATATGTTCAGATCTCAGGATTCCCACCCTCCACCCCCCAAACAATTTAAATATATGACTGCAATTGGTTTTGGTAACTCTCTTGCATAATACGGAATGACTGTTTCCTGTAAATGCCACATGTTTGGGTTTTTTTTCTTGTAATACTTACCAGTATCTTTTGAACTGGTTTTCACACAGATATTTCAAAGGTGGTTTGGACATACTCTTTTCGAGGGTTACATCAATAGCTCTTTTATAGGGTCTCAGCCTAATAATTGTACGAGGGTTGGATTATAGCCACGAGGGTTTTTTTCGTCTTTTTTTTAAATGACAGGCAATTAGTGTTGTTACTGTGATAGGTCCTTGTTACTTGCCAAGGTGTGAGAATAATACATTCTTAAATTAAGTGTATGTTTACCTTAAGGAAGCAGCTGCAGATATCATAATCTTAGATCCAACTCACCATTAGCTTACTGTTCTGGAAATAGTTGTTGCAGAGTAGACAGTAACTTTTCCTCTAAACATTATGAATTCTGTTTTGTAAGAAGAAAGTCAACTACCTGAGTATCAGGTATATATTGAACTGTTGTTCAGTGCTTGTTCTTTAAAAAAGAACACTAGAAGATAAAGCCATTCAAGAGAGATCTTTACACATTGCTAAAATACAAACTCTCATTTTATTAATGTTTCTCTTAGAACAAAGTTAAAATGAGAGTCCACTGTTAATAACTTCATCACCATCCAAGAGATGCAGGGTCTACATATATACATAAATTTGACAGTTACTTGAACAAAGCTGTATGCTTCCCCCCTCCATCCTCCTTTAAGTATCAGAATGGACCATATCAATTTCTGAGGATGATTCTAACATCCAGAATGATTACTTTGGTAATTTGATTATTCTTATTATTGACACCATAAAAATCAGTAAAAGCCTGTGAAGGACAGTAGGATGGAGCAGTAAGAGCTGGGCTGCTCCCTAAGGGAAGGCTAACGGGGAGCTGAGAACAATCATGACACTGGCTGGGCAGTGAGCTTACCCTCAGGGCACAGTCCCAGAGCACCCAAGCTGGGTGATGACAACAGGTCCTGTCAACGGTCCAGTGATCATCAGGCAAAAGCAAGGTAACAATTCAGATCCAAGGTCAAACTGGAAAACACAAACAATAACTCATGAACAGGACTGGGAACAGGTACAGCAGCTGTGATATAGCTCAGGCCAGGACTGAAGGCACAGGCCTAAGCTTAAATAAGGCTTTTGGACCCATGGGTAGGTGGCGGGTATGCCCTACATTTAGATCCATGCCGTCTCTTCTAGGACCTACTGCTGAAAACTCAAACTCATACTGGGTTCTCCATACTTCAGCCTTTTTTCTTTGACATTCTTCCCCACCTCTAAAGAAAATAAAGTTGCAATACAGAAGCTCATCTCACCCTCTCCCTTAGGTCTATCACATTATTACAGTGGGGCTGTCCCTTCCTTTCTTTGCAATGACAGGTGGTGGTTAGTAACTGGAGTGCGATTTACAGTAACTGTTAGTAACTCATTAAAAAAAAATCATTCAAAACATCTGCTCTAACAGAAGACGAACATAAGCCTCAAGTTGCACAGCAAACATCCCATCAGACTCCACTTCATGTAAAAATGTGGCCCAATATCTCAGAACTTCAATCTTGCACTCTAGTCTGGATAAAGAATAGTAACAGAAAAAGGAATAAAAATTCTAGTGATATATCATCAGAACTTGAATGACAACAGGAAACAAAGTCAGTATTGTATTACACAGCTGGATTTAGGAACATGAATTCTGTTTGGAGGTACTTGAAATGTGTATTACATAATCACACTCAGACTTGGCTTTGTGAATACATAATAGACTGCTGCTTTGCTCACATGGCAAACTAAAATTAAGATAGATTCAAATATAACTGGAAGAACATTGTGGGAATGAATAAAGAGTATATTCTTAGCCAGAAATTCTTGTCTTTTGAGAGATGGTAATTAAAAAGATTATTTTTAAAAAGAGAGACAGAAAAGTTTATAATATGATTAAAAATAAGGGTTTTGAAATGTAAGTCATCAATCATGCTGGGTTATACAGAATTTCTCTTTCATTTTTGGGGAGAAATACATCCTGTTAGACATATGTTTTATCATGAAATAAAGATAATAAATGAAATTTCCTCATCACTTTATGTCATAGATACAAATTAAATATAGTTCTTCCCTTCCACAGTTACTAACAACCTAACTCCAAATCCAGTCAAGACTTGAAAGATGAACCTGTCAAAACCATCTCCATCAGATCTCACTGGTATCATGTCACAAAACCCACTGCTGTTTCCACAAGACTGATAAGACCAAATTCATCCAAGCTGCAATTTCACCAAGATTAAGGGACTTACAGCATGATATGAATGCAATTACTTGAGGTTCATGGGTCTAAACTTACAAAAAATGTGCAGAAGATTTTCCAGAGTATTTTCAAAGAACTAGGGGAACATAAGTCATTTGATTGGGGTGTGTTTGATTAGAGAACAGGTTTGAGAAAAAAGTGAGTTTGTGCTCCACAGAAGAGTAAATTAAAGCTCTGAGAAAGTAAGAGTTATTCGGGCTTTATATCTGGGGCTGTGATGTATCCCCAGAACTTACATGAACCTGTGTTTGTTATATAAACTCCAGAACAAGTGAGGATTTCATCTGTTTGACCTGAAGCCTTGTCCCAGAGTTACCGTTAATTGCTCATCTTAATCTTGTTAAGATGTTCTCAAAGGTCAGGTAAATCAGTATTCCATAAAGTCTTGAATAAAATAGATCAACCTGTAAACATCTTTTAAACTGGCATTATTTACTGTAAGTAGTTTCTCTCCATTTCTTGTAAGTGCCTTTTCTAGGCAAAGGAATCACTCCCACAGGTTGTTCAGGGGCAGAAAATCAACTACAATCTGATGACCTACCACCCTTTAAAAACAAAACAAAACAAACAAACAAAAACCCCCAAAAACCAAAATTTGTCCTGCCCCTATTTCTGGAAGTAAATGAAGAGACTGTCAGAAGACTCTGGAACATGACAAGACAATTCCACAGCCTACAGAAAATAATGAGGACTACATACATTGAAAATAAAATGTGAAACAATATTTTCCTCGCTAGGATAAACAACATATTAACAATGCTCAACATTCTCCATTTGTAGCAACAGCTGATCTACTGGTTTTCTTTTAGGTTATGGTTGCTACACTTCAAAACTGAGGCTCTAAATGAGCTTTGTGTCATATGCATAATATCCAGGGTCCAATCCAGGAAATAAAAACTATACTGTATGGCTACATACCAAAACTTCAGATGCATTACCCCTTGAAAAAAGCAAAGCCTCCTTGCAATACATCTTTGATTGGTTCATTAGCAATAATGAAGCTTAGCTCCCTAATGTACACCCGAGTCAGCAAATTCCTTGTCCAGGCTTAGACAAACTAGAGAAGTAACATCTCCTCCAGGCGGAAATTAATTATTAAGCCACATTTATCAAGTGAAAGCAGCAAGGTGGCTGACTCCCTAGGCAACTGCTAGTGGCCTGAAAACACTTCTATAATCTTCATGCACATCTAAGATTGTTGGATTTGCTCAGTTGTCCAAATCAGGCTGCTTACATTGTACCCTGAAGGCCAACACACCACAGAGAGCAACACGCACTGCTGTGATCCGTCCTCTCCACTTACACACAGCCTTTTCTGATAAACACAACAGTGAGGTGCAATCACTACTACTGCAACCACACTACTACTAAGCTCCCTGGTTTTGCTTATCCCAGCTGTGCAAAACTTATGAAGTCACACATTCACCTTTTCTAAATGAGTTGCTATTCCTCCTGGATTTTGATGAAAAACTGCAGACTTTCTGCTTCATTCTATTTAGGAGTGAGTAAATTTCTCAAATCTTTGAAAATTTTCACATCAGATTTCCAATCCATGAGACATTGTTTACATACTGGTCTAAAAGCAAGCTAAGGACAGAAGCCAATGCTTTAGAGATGGCCTGAAACAGAATTGCATGATGGATTAACATCTTTCAAAAGAGGGACACCTTGACAGGGTGATGTACCCATTTTCTCACAATTTGAGACTCGTCTGAGCATAGGGTGCATACAGTACTTAAAACCTTCCATTCTAGACTTCAGGTACTGTAGAAAACCACATCACAGTCTCTCACTCCTTTTTCTCAACCTGAATTTCTTCATGACCTCTGGTAACTCTGCTAATATTGACCTTTAGCTTATGTACTATTTTACTTTTCTGGTCCCTGTAGTTTATTCCCTTGATATATTTACAGGCAGCAATCATATCTTGTCTTAGCCTTTATTTACCCAGGCTAAACAAACCAAATCTTTTAAGTGTTCTCTGATATGATAAGCCATCCATTTTCCAGATAACCTGAGTGGCTCTTCTGTACACCTGATTCAGTTTAAAAACACCTGTCTTGAAAACTGACAGCTTAAGTCGTGCAAAGTATTCTCCACAGCTCTTACAAGGGCCAAGTACAATAGAATTAGCTACTTCCTTGTATCTCTGGTATATGGATGTTCCCAATTCTAAAATCCAATTTTCAATACATAGGGCTTACACTTTCCATAATGAGACCTATCCTGCCTTCTGTTCTTTCTCAGTCATACATACACCACACTCCCAGTCCTCACTGTCATGCTATGGATACCCCTACCCCTTTTTTAAAGAAGATCAGCTGCTCCTCTTTTCTTCTTTCCCTACTTAATGCCCTTTTTCCCTGTCCTCTTCTGCTTTATCTTCTGGATATTTCCAAAAATATTCTGTAAGCTATAAACTTCAGATAAACAAGCCATGAGCAATGGGCATACAAATGTACGTGTCCTCAAGGAACGGTGGCTGCTCCATTCTCAGGAAAAAGACGACCTACACAGAGTATAGAGGAAATCGTTTACCACAGTCTCGCTGCTGGTTTCTACGTCAAAATGTTATTTCTAAATCCATCAGTGATGGATTTGGTTTCGGTTAAACATCTGACTTTTCTCATTCTTCTTCATTATTTGTCAATTGGAGTTAAAAATATATTTATTCACAGATTGATAAAAGAGTATTAATAAAAATCACAGCATTTTAAAAATTTCTCAGAGTTAAGAGGCCAGCTTTTGCTAGGATGGAGTAGAGGTCCTCCAAATATTGTACTTTACACCACGACACCAATTCACCTCTACCATTTCAAAAGAGTGGTACAAACACACTCATTTTATTCACTTTCAGAATCAGCACACTTTATGAGCTAAAAACATTCCTTGTAATGTCTTGCTACAGTTCCAGACCCGCAATTTAAAATATGCACAATTCATGGTGACAAAAACCTAACCCTGTCATTTATGCTGATGGTATTTATCACTCAAGTTTGAGTCGCGCAAGTCAAAAAACAAGTTGTTTATTGGATGATCTTAAGATTTTGTTTGTTGTATGTCTAAAGTTCTTTTCATTGAAAGGGTCTCTGACCATATTAACAGAGAGAAAGGAACATTGTATGTGAAAGCACAACCATCATCTCCCTGCGTTTTGAGCAGTTTATGGAAACAAATGAGATCAAACATCAGGAAAATGGTATTTTAAATAAAAAAAAAAAGGCAAAAAACCACAAAACCACCAACAAAAATCCCTGTCTTGATCTCATATACCCCATACTAAAGAAACCCACCCAGTTTCTTCCCAGAGGTTTAGTTTACATCTAAATTTAACCCTTCTGTCAGCGCTTCATTAGCGGTAATGAAGCAGTTCAATTTCTCAGTGTCATTAAAAAACACCAAGTCAAGCCTCATTTCTCAGTCAGACTTACAGGGAAATTAATTCTGTCTAACAAGCTGTACTTCATCCTCTCACAAGTGTTGAATCAAATTACTTTTTAAAATGAGCTTCATAGAACACAGAAAAGAATATGAAAACATGAAGCTTTAGTCACCCACTATTCCTTTTCCAAAGCACAAAAGTTGTAATTTAAAGTCTCCTTTCTGACTTCCTTGTGAGAGCAGCTCACTGTTTTCCCCCTTGGAGTAACACACCACTTACCCTTTGTTGCTGCCAAGTCCTAGGGCTTTATCTCACTTAGTGTACTTGCAATAAGGCCTCGTCTGAGCTGCCATTTTTGTTCCTCCTACCAGTTTCCTCATTTGGCTCTTAAGTAACTTCTACTATGTAGCATTTTACCACACAGAACCATCTACAGTCTCTGCCACCTTACTTGTGGCTGAACTGTCTCCTGCACCTCCCTCTCCTCTTTGGTCTAGGACTTTTGCGCTCTAAGGCTCCAAGTTTACACTTAACTTAGTGTGGATCCTTCCTCCACAAAGGAACGACTCAATTTTTAAGTTCTGATACAAAGCTAACAAATCCTTTGTAGAAGTTGATGAAACCGTGCTCAAAGAGACCTCCATGGAAAACTCATGAACACAATGCTTGTCTTTCATCTTCTCCTTATAATTAATCTAGCTTGTAATCTTTACCTCATGCTTTGCAATTCTTTACCTTACAGCTGACTACTATTCACTTTAAATTACTTCACACAAAAGCAGGAAGGTAGCTGTTAAACATGCAGCTGATAAGCAGGTGATAAGCATAAAAAGGACCCCATCAGCTCAAGGGACCACTGGAAACTCACTGGATAGAAAAATCCATTCCTAACTTGCACAATGTCTGTGCAAGAAAACAAGTTCTCTGTTATTTTCACCGAGGTAGTGAAAACAGACTTGAATGTATATAAACCTTCAAGCCCATCGTAGTTCTCGGTGATACATACTTTCATCCAACAAGATACAGGCATTTTGCTTTGCCTAGCTGCTTTAAAGGGCAGCTGGAGGAGGCAAGTAACTCAGTAAGGTGCTGGGGAATACCTTTTGGACATGCCTGTTCTGTTCTATGTATGTTATAGTGAAAGGCAGGAGAATACCTCTGGGCCCAGAAATGCTATACACGATTGAAATTAAAATCTGTTGCACTCAGATGAAGAACAAATATGTCAGAAATAACATTCCTAATGATATTACCGCTGAAAGCAGTGGAAATTCAGGCATAGCCTCGTGTAACGACATGCACAAGAGGGGAACGTTACAAAAGTTCAAATGCGAGGTTTCCCTAATGGGATATCTTCCCGACACTCAATCCCTTGGAAATGCCAAAGCATGTATCTGTGACAGCTCCTCAGGCATAGACACATTGTAACTCTGTGCTAACTCTGGCCCTGCAACAGAGTAGCTAGGGGGGCGAGCCCTGGAAAAATGTGCCTTCCAGCGGGCATGTTTCCTCCCCACTCCCACCTCACTCCCTGTGCAGTGCATGATACACTCGATCTTATTCCTTTTGAAAGAAATAAAGGAGAACCTCATATATTCTCAGTACAGCCCACACTGAGTGCGATTACACTACATATTAGTTAATGAAATTTAAAGAAAATACTCGGTATTCTACCAAATGAGAAGTGCTCTGACAATTTCTCAAATCATACGGGTTGAGTTCCTAGAAATAAAAAATACAGCATTAAGTTAGTAGCCACAATTTTGTGAACACTCTCATTCATTCTTCTATATGCTCTTGAACTGTTAGGAAGACTAAAGGAATTTAATAAAAACTTCATAGTCTTGAATTCTGAGTATTCATAATTTTTAATTCTATACATATTATCATTCCTGAATACATGCACTTAAATTGAATACCTTAAGACATCTCCTGTAGCTTTTCATGATGATTGGAGAGAAACAGAGCACAGTGGATGGGATGGTCATGTGAAGAAGGCATAAAAGAGATTACGGAACAGTAGTTCCTAGGAAGAAGAAATGTAGCATACCACAACAGTGCCTCTTGCTGTGTTTTGAGCAACTTCTGTAGATTGCCTTGGTCAAGGGAAGTTCGTTTACTTCCATCTCACTACTCAGCAGCTCAGGGCTGGCAAGTTGATAACATATGTTGTGCTTCACTAGGCGAAAGTGTGGCTGGCCTCTGCCTCCAGTTCACAGGAGCACCACAGGCCATACACAGCATGCTTTTTTCACATGCGATTCCCTGAGCCAGGGCATTCAGTGAGCTCTGTGTCACCGTCTTCTGTTCCCCAACCTCAGCTCTCCATTCATCAACATGAAAGGGGTTTTGTTTTCAGGTTTGTTATTTTTTTTAATTCATGCCAGCCTGAGGAATTTGTCAGACACTGAAGGATTCTACCTATTTTTTGAGTCCCCCAGGGATACAAATTTCCTTCTCTCCACATGAGGATGTAATCCGTACATCCATTACAGCATGACATCAATAAATAATTTTATCCCACAGCAGGAGAATTTCATAGGAGAAAGAAGTGGATTAAAATGGCTCAGAATCAAAAATCCCAACTGCATGCACCTTATTTTTATGTGTCTTGAAGGGAGAAAATATATTTTTGTGAGCTTAATCAGGAAAGGGAATAATCTATCACTTCAATAAACAGAGCACCTAAGAATGTTAAATATTTTAAAATAGCCTGTTTAGTACAAATATTATTTCACAGGGGAATTGTTTTCTATTGTTTGATGAGAGTTAACCTTGGCACTGTCAAAAGATAGCAAGTGCTTGTTTAAAGAACACTAAAGGGCAAACAAAGCCATGACTGCACTAAATCTGTGTTTCAAATGCAGAGTTATGATCTCAATTCCTGTATATTCTAAACTTGTGTAATGTGATCATATAAATATTAGAAAAATAGAGGTCATTATAACCCTAATAAGAGCAAGAATCTTACACAGTAGGGCAGAATAAAGACAAATGCAATTTTTAGAAACCTGATTGAAAAATAGCAGCAGAAATTCTGCTGCATGGGAAAAATATATTATCCCACCTTAAACTGCCATAAAAAAAGCAGGAAAAAACAGCTGTATCAGGAAAGGTAGGGAAGTTTTTCTATTGCTCCATTTTACACAGCCAGCCATTGATGAAATTTAAGAAAGGGTGTTTTCTGTTCAGAGACTACAAGAGGAAAAGTGGAGCACATGCTATGTGGGTGGTATCCCAAGAAGAATTCAGAGCTAGAAAACATAGAAACAATAGCTTAATTTTTTGTCACATATTTTTCTCCTTGTAGCAACTTTGTTGAGTCCTATTACACGCCTTTGTGACAGTTCCTCTCCACTTACCTCTCCATGATGGATGAAAGGGGAAATGCATTGTAAGAATCCATAGGCATAAAACATTATGGGATATGGAATCCAGCCAGAAAGTCTAGCCTAGCAAGGAGAATAAGAATAAAAAGTTGTGTTAAAGACAGCTCTCAAGAGTGCTGCAAAATAATTTTGAATCAGAGGGCTTCAGACTTCTAATAAAAATTGAAAATATTTCAGTCTGGGCCTTTAAAATATGTCAATGGAAAATCTAAAGTTTCTTTAAAAAGGCACTTTTTAAAAAAATTACAAAAGATCTAATCATGTAAATAAAAAGTTTCAATAGCTCTGCTTGTTCTTACTATACCATAAGCATATAAAAATGATCAAATTACAGTTTTTTATTTGTCACAGTGCAGGCCATAAGTGCCAGACAAAGATAATAGCTCCTAGACCAGGGGTTCACCTATACAGAGACAGAATGAAGCAGTGTCTTTGGCTGTTATTTAATCTTATTCTGAGTTTACCAGGACACGTGGTATACTGAAAGGCATTACATGTCACATGGCCTGCAGAAAACCCATCTTCTTTTCCCTCTTAAGCTACTGAGAGAATTGGAAAAAATTTGGACTCATGACTCCTAACGAAGTATTTGGCATATGACTATCTTTAATGCAGCATTTGATAAAACCACTGGTAGAATTTTCCAATAGTTTCAAATTAATTTAACTGCTCTAATTAACCTGAATGTATTTACTCTTTCCTGTATGACATCTTTTGCCAAGCTGCATATGATCCTTTCTTGTTTCTTGGATGTTAACTTCTCTTATATATATACACTACACCTTTCTGAAAGTCTTGCCCATCTTTCTATTTTGGAGCAATTCTCAACTGATTTTTCACTAGCTTCAAATACATACTGCATGGAGTAGCAATGCAAAAATAATTGTCCTACTTTCACTTGTCACAGTTCACTGTAACTACTTTTTCCCCCAGCATCTCCACATCTCACATGTTTTTTCAACCTTTCTTGCACCCAACCACCTACCTCCTCAGCTTCCACCACTCTTTCAAAACTCCACATTAAATGTCTAGCTGATTTATGTCTTCCACATCAGCTCACCGACACAGAAGTTTTTTAAGAAACTACTGTTTCAAAACACATGCTTGTTTTATTAAAAAAAGATTAAAAACCCTTGCACTATTATGAATTAGCTCTTCATTTATTGAAAATATTCATTATGTGGACATTCATAAAGATTTTAGCTAGTCATTTATTTGCTTTCAGGTACTTGGATTAAAGTGCTGACCAAGACAAGAATTTTCCTGTGTAGCATTGTTTGTTTTCTCTTAGCTGTATATTTTTGAAGAAAAACAAAAGTCATCCAATGAGCCATGGTACTCACTTCAGAAGCACTCCCAAGGAACCAGTGCTTGTATGCCTCTTTGGGGAGATGTGTTGCTTCAGAAGCTAAGGATATGACCAATAATGCAAAAGCAAGAGGAAAAAAGACTAAGACCACTACATGCCTTGCTAATATCACTGCTTTTGGACGCTGAGGGTACAGGGGTAGTTTTCCACATTCCTCTTCCCTATAGTTTCTGTGGCTGCTGTGCATGACCTTCCCTGAAGGCCAGCACACACACACCTCAGGAGAGTGGCCCATCACCGTGGTGGGCCACAGCCCCCAGAGCGCTGCGCTGAAAGCCCACAAGAAGGAAGGAAGGAAAAAAGGCCCCTGAGGGAAACGTTTACAGCGGGAATCCCAGAGAAACCCCTCACACGCCGGCGGGGCGGGCCGAGCCCAGCAAGGCGGCGAAGGCAGCTGCTGCCCCAGGGATACAGGTAACAGCCGCCTCGGCCCGCTTATGGGACAGGGACCGCTGGTGACGTCACACTCCATCAGCCAATAGCGGCCTCTGTTTACTTCGGGGCGGGCACTTGTCGCATATTCGTGAGAAAGGCCCTCGCGCCCGGCGGTTGCCGCAGCGGCTCCGAGGGGGAGCTGGAGCGAGGCTGCCGGCCCCGCCCCCCACCCCGCCCCTCCGCCGCAGGAAGGCGCGCGGCCGCGGTGCGTATTTATGCTGAGCGTCGCGGCCCAGCGCGGGGCGGAAGCGCCCGGCAGTGCGTCCTCCCCGCCCGCCTTCCCGCCGGGTGTAGGCGACGAGGATGAGCCAGAGAGACACCCTGGTGCATCTCTTTGCTGGCGGGTAGGTGAGGCCGCCGCCCGGTGGGGGAGCGGCGTGGCCTTAAGCCCGGTTTTACCTCTAGCCCTGGTACTTATCCTGGCCTTTCCGCGCGGGCTGCCAGGCGAGGCCGCCCGCTCGCCCCTCACTTCTTCCCCGCGGGGTGGGATGGGCAGTGGGTGCCGCCCTGTAGCGCCCCCCCTCCTCCCCCGGCCTTGCCGCCTTAACCCCGGAAACAGCTCTTGCGGCGTTTCCCTGTCCCCCCCGCCCCAGCCCGCGGGGGTCCTGTCCCGCCGCAGAGTCCTCACGTCACGTCGCGGCCCGGCCTGGGAGGGGCCGGGAGCTCGGCTGCGGCCTGGGGCGGGGGCCCCGCCGGGGTGGGAGGGCTGCCGGAGCGCTGTGAAGGGCTGTCGACCCCGTGCTGTGCCCGAGGGGGTCCTTTGGGTCCTGAGCGCCCCCGGTGCGCCGCTCCCGCCCGGGCCCCGAGGCCCTCCCGGGCCTGTCGCGGGGAGCCCCGGCTGCCCGGGCCTCGCTGGGAGCCTGGGCGGGCCTGCGGTGCCTAGCAGGCCCGGCCCGGCCCCGACTGCGGGTGGGTTGTGGGCCCGTGCGGGGGTGAGTGATTCGCTTAAAACAGCCTCTGGTCGCCACTCCAGGAGTTTGTCCCTTGTCTGGCGTTTCTGTGGAGAAACGCGCCGAGCCGCCTGTGCCTGGGGTCCCCCCGCGCTGCAGAGGCTGCCCAAGTATGCCTGTCCCCTCAGCACTCTGCAGATGGCTGGATGGTAGTGCCAGTATGGAAGGGCTGCTCTGTTACCTGAATGCATTTCAACGCTCTGGTGTGTACTGCTTTTGCTTGTGGGGCTTGACACAGTTGTGCAGCTTTCTGCCCATGAAGACAGAAGAAATCAGAGGGAAGATTTTAGCTAGAAGTAGAGATGTGGCCCTTGTAGCCTTGGTTAGATTTGAGGTAACTCCTGTACCTTTGCAGATATTAGTCTGTCTTCATCTTTTTAAGCTTTATAATGCTTGGGATATCTGCGGTTACATAGCCTGTGGTCCCTGCAGGGATAAAGTGGGAAGAGCACATAGCTTGAAAGAGAAAGCTGGAGATCCTGTTTAGTGTAACGATAAAAGTGCATGCGGGTAGTGAGTGGGAAAAGTGACAGACTGGGAACATACTTCACATCCTTAGAGGGCTTGAAGATTGGATTTCCATTTGTACTTGTTGACTCTGGACTGGGGTGTTTGAGGTGGAGAAGACTATAGTGTTTCCTTTGAGCAGGTCTGGGTGAGTTGGCTACACATCAGCATGTTCTATGTTTCTGGCACACTTTGCAGATTTTCACTGTTACACACCTGATTTAGTGCTTATGTAGGTGCTTTTTCACCCCCCTGATTTTTGGCACTCTAAGAGGAGATGGATTATGCAGCAGGGTGGCCAAGATATGGTAGTGTGTGCTTTTTTCTTCAGATTTCACATCCTTGTAAACATTCAGAAAAGCAGTAGGAGGAATGCTGCCTTATTGTAGCACTTTAAGTTGATAGCTCTGCACAAGGAAGAACTGTGTGTAATGATAGAGACAGGTTTATAAACCTGGAACTTAAGACTGGATGAAGATTGCTCAGCTCAGCGTGTTCATTCCTATTTTTTTGCAGAGAATTCTTGGTCTACAGTTAGCTGCTGGCCAGTTGGGTCAAGGGTTATACTGTGAGGAAAAGGCTGAATGACGTTTTCTCATGTGCAAGCCACACATTTCCTGTAACCTTAGTTCAGCAAAGTTAATGGTGTATATTTGGTCGTATTTAGCAGTTGAAAAGTTATTCAGGGTCATCTCATGACTTCTTTATGAGCGTGGTGGTCTACAGATTGCCTGAGTGATCTTTAGTCTTCAGTGAAACCTAAAGGAAGCTTTGTTTTCCTTTAGGTTTCACTGGTGACTGTATGGAAATAGCATGATTATCTCAATCTGCTGGCCTTTTTCTGTAATGTTTAAGTTGAGTCTTCAATTCCTGCTTTCTGTAATGAAACTAACTGATGACACTGCTGTTTTAGTAATGTAGGTGGGGCAATCCTGGGATTTGTTTTTGTAGCTGCCTAACTTGTTTCATGACCAATTCAAAACTGTCAAACTGCAGTACTCTGGGCCATTTTGAGTTTATTTTGGGAGTTAGTTTTGTATTTCTAATAATTTTTTCCTGTTATTCCTTTCTTCCTATCTCTGTATCCTTATCCCTTTCCAACAGGTTTGATAGATTTTTTTTTTAGCAGTGCTGGCCACTGGGGCAGGGGTGGTGAGGGAATTACTCAGCAGTTGCTACTTGCTTTGTTTTTATGAAGTAATTTTTACTCAAGTAGTTTAATTTTTAAGAATCCCATCTCTGTTTCATAATTGCATGTTAATTGTAAATACAACAAATATTTTGTGATAGAAATACTAATTCTAAGTCTAAAAATAAATTAGTACTCATTTTGGAATGGCTTTAATGTAGTTTCTAGCACCATCATTGAACTGAAGTGGTGTTTTTTTTTTTTCTAGGAAAGGAAGCTAATCTAAATGATGTTGTTGGACTGGTTCATGCATTAGCCAGTACATCAACAAAGTACTACTTCATGTATGTGCAGCCCTCACTGCCTTGGGTATTACTTGGATCTTCTTGACTTTTTTAAATAGGATGTTCTCTGAAGTTCTATATGTAAAAATAACAGCAATCACATTCTGAAGTAGAAAATACATGGCATGAGAAGAGCCTCATATTTACAGGCAATGAGATACGGTAGAAAAATAAGGAATCCCTTTTTAATAAAAAAAAGGTTACTGACTTAAGAACACAATCCTTAAAGAAAAGCAGTCTTAACTCGTAGGATTTGTGAGCAACTGGTTCCATGCAGTAACTTTGCTGTCACCTAAAGACACTTAAGTATAGTTTTCTAGGTTATATTCAAAACTGCCATTGTGCACTTTATACTGAAGAGGAATTGCAGGGAGAATACCTGAATGGATCGACAGTGTACCTGGAGTTGTGTCATGCTGTGACACATGTGAAACCATGTACTTGGCTCATATTTTGTCATGATGCCCCTATTTGCCAGGTTCTGTTTCTGCAAACCATGTAGTTACCACAGCTCCTTTTGCTAATAGTATTTTGTCCTTCAGGTGAAACTTAACTTTTTTTTTCCCTTCTGTTTCAGGAATCAAACTGTAGATTTTTTGCATATCTTCTGTCTTTCCATCTCCTAGTCAAATAGCAACTGTTGTCACTGTAGGCAGCATTTGGTAGTACAAACTTGGGTGCTTTTATTCCAAACCAAGAAGAATCAATTAAACATACTGCATCCTTAAATTATGAAGTGTTGTGATTGAAGTGTAGACTGTAGATGAACATTTTAGTTCAAGTATGTGAGTTACACAGTTACATGCTTTTCTAGTTGCCAGACTACTTAAAACAACAACAAAAAAGTAGTAGAAAGCCCTTAATGTTTTGCTTTATAGGGAAGATTAATATGTTTTGGATGTATCTGCTTGCAGTCTTAATTGGTATGTCAAATGAATATTCAGGTGTTGGCTACAAAAATAATTTCCAGGTTTTCATAATTTATTCTTCATTGCCAGAAAGCTTATGACGGTAATTATCGTACAGACTTCTGTCAGGGCATGGGAGCTTGCCTGGGCTTTGTTTCCTCAGCAAAACGGGGGACTGGTTTGGGTTAGGAGGTGGACAGCGGCTTTTCTGAGTTCAGGGTTGGGCAGTCTCAGGTTTACATCTTCATTCTTTCTTTAGTCTTGGTGTTTCATGCAGAAAGTTGGCTGTTTTTTAATTTAATGTGTGAGGATTAAATAGAGAGGAGTCTCTTATTTGCCCTGATTATAGAACTGTCTCAAATTGATCTGTAATTTAAATCACTCTTAGTCTGACAGAGGTTCTTGGCAAATCCCTGCACTGGCTGAAATAGTTAAGACTCAGAAAAATATATTTAAGGTAAATGTTTGAATTCTTCAGAAAGATCAGACACTGTTAAAATGTATGAAGTAAAGGTGAAAGACCCTTGGGGTTTTTTTGATTTAGGAAGATATTAGTTAATAATGTAGCAGGTAGTGTGATGATAGGGGCTTTTTACTCCCTTTCAGAAAATAGCCACTTGAGCCATAACTGAGTTACCAAGCACTTGGGTTCCCCTCTACCCTAAAATATATTCCTGGCATAACCGTGGATGTTTTTCAGAATGAGTCCTTCCTGTTGTAAGGCATAGGAGAAGGTTAGTACCTTCCTGTCCAAACTTTGTTATTTTTGTGTTCAGATACTCTTCTGTAGGGAATAAGGTAGTGTTTGTTTAAAACATTGAGTAGCTTGGGTTTTGCTCCATGAGGTTACCAAATAGCATGAAAACTGCTGTTAGTATTTGAGAAACTATGAAGCTGGTGTGTTTTGTATTTCCTTCTAGATGACCGGTGTTTTCAGCTGTTTTTACTTAATACAAGTGTACTTGTAAATATTTATTTACCTGGTTCCTAATAGAAGCTACACTGTACATGTTGATGTTTGGTTTGGATAATGGAATCCAGTGATGCTTGTTCCCCTTGTGGTGTTTTTCCTGTTTTCACTTGTAGGTTTCTATATGTCAGTACATCAGGGGATTTTTATTTTTACACTGTTAATTCCAAATAGCAGGTTTGATTAGTGTTTTTAGTTCAAGGATGTTAGCTTAACTTACACTTTCCAAGTTTCAGCACAGAAACAATCTGTGAATAAGGGGGTGAAGAGTTTCTGGCTGCCAGTACTCCTAGCGGTCACATTAATAGTGAAGATGGAAAGGTGTGTAATAAACAAGTGTAGCAGTTTAATAACAGGAAAACTCTGAAAATTCAGGATTAATGGGATACATTCTTTCTGTTTGAGAGCTGTATTTGTTAAAGCCCTTAAATACCCAAAGAGGGATACTATAAACTTAATATCCAATCCTGCAACTTTATCTGGTGATGTGAAAGTTACTGGTGTTCTAAGACAGCTCTGTGAAGTTGCTGATAGATTTGGGACCTCAGCTTGCAATAAGAGGTGAAGAGATTAGAAGGAACTCTGTTTGCAAGTGGCTTGGGTTTTGTTGCTTTTGACAGAGTTCTGAGCTCAATTTTCTTGCTGTTTTTCTTGGCAGCTAGTATTTGTATGGAACTTTCGTTTTCTTACAGGAAAGAAACAGCTGGTGAAATACATGAATGAATGTAGACTGAAGATAACAAGGTCAAGGGTTATCTTTGAGTCTTTGAGGCAGTGGTTACAAATACTGTGAAAGGTGAATCTGAGACTAGCACTATGACTAGCCTCATCTTTTATTTGTTTAAAATACATAATTATCTGAAGGAATAAAAAAATTCTTGCACTGACAGTTTCAATTCTAAGTCAGCCAACACTGGCATTGGGAATATTGATCTGCTTTGGAGCATTTATAGATGGGCCAGTGGCTGAAGTTGAGACCATGGTCCATGCTGGAGCTCTCTGCTTTTACTTCCTGTGGTGTCAGGTAACAGTAGAAGATACTCAACTACTCTGGACAAAGGCAGTGATTCCTTAGCAGGTACCCTCAAGTTGCAATAATAGAAGGTTTTCTTGTGCAGCCATCTCTGGAAATAGAACCTGGGATTTGAATGCCAAACAGGATTAGGTGTTTGAAGTATGGTCATATTTCTTTCCTTGCAGTGTCTCACAAATACTACAGGTATTATCTGGAGTAAATGGTTGTTAATACTGTATCTGTGTTGAATTCCTAGCAGGGTTTAAAGCCTAGATAGGTTTATGTTAATCTGGTGAGGTGATGGACTTCTAAATGCACCTTAGGGATGAAATTAAATGGGGTTTGTTTTTTCTTTTTATGGGTGCTCTCTGGAATCAGCTTCAGTTTCCGAGAACATTGCCATCTTCCTAGATACTTCTGTCCAAGAGATGTCAAGTAGATAACTGTTCTTAGTTTTACTGTTGTTTTAAGTTTATCATAATCCTGCAGGTTAGATAACTACACACCTCTGTTTCACTGACTGCAGTGTCTCTTGTGCCTTCTTGTACAGTTTAAGCTGCAGATTTCTCTGTCTTGACTGTGTTAATAGCAGTGGGATTTTAGTCTTCCTTTTTTACATGTGTGTTTATTTCTGTGGATTTACTTACTGATTTGTGCTCTTCTGCCCTTCAAATTACTTGGGACCTACAGGTGAATTCTCATGCTCTTGTATGATCAGGTGTTTTTGATGAAAGTCAGCTTTGCAAGTTTTTCTTACACTTGCTTGGCAAAGCCAAAAAAGGCTTAGTAAACATTTATTAGAGGCAAATGACAAATTTAGGATAGGAAAGATGAGCAAGTGGTCTTCTGAGATGTTCGTTAGAAACTGCTATAAACATTCAGACACAGGAGTGTCTCAGGGTTTTGCCCTTTTTCACTTCCAGTTTGTCAGCAGGAGTGTCTTTGTATACCTAATCGCTCTGCCAGGTGAAACTCATTTATTTCTGGAGAAAGTTACACATTAGTAAGTGTTCTCACAAGTCCCAGTTGTTGGGGCCTAGTACATGGCTGGAGATGCTGAAGCCCAGAGGGGTTTTAGGTAGTAGAAATTTCTTTAGTTTACAAAATCCCACCTGTGCTCTTGAGGACAAGAAATCTAATAACTTTCTAACTCTTAAAAATGTTTTTCCAAACGGTGCTACTCTCTAATTTGTGTTAAGCTACAAACTAAAAAGCTTGTCATTAACTTGACCTGGTGAGGAGGGTAGCAGGAGTGGTGGTGGCAGCCTGCTGGTGATTTATAGAACACTTGCAAAGCTGCAGCTGGTGGCTGGCTGTTAGTGGCTGGCCAGGACTTGGAGCACAAAGAAGTAGCTGTCTCCTTCACAGTATTTCTAGCAGTGTGTTAAATAAGCAAGGCCGGAAATATATTTCTAAGTAAAATACACTGTCATTGATGCTGGTGACAAACAGCTGGCATGCTTGTTAGAATTGCTTATTTGTACAGGGTGGGTAGCTATTGAATTGTCTGTCTTTGTTTACCTACAAGCTATATTTACTGACAGTTTCTCATAAACAGATTCTTGTCAAGCCTTGCAGTGTTTATCTTCAAGTGACCTAGATAAATCAGTGTAGTTCCTGGTTTATGCTTTTATTTAACTCAGTGGATCTTGTGACTACTGAGCAAGGTCTGGTTCCTCAACATTTGGGGACTTTTTCTTTCAGTGCTTCAATTCCAGATGCTTTCTCTATTATATGGGGCTTTTTGAGGGCTGTGAGTGTGACGTAGTACATTTGACAGAAGTAGAAATTGGAATTTTGCAAAGATTGTTTGTGAGCAGTACAGAACCACATAGCACTATAAAACTTTTCTTCACTTGTGAGTAGTAATTTAAGACTTTGAAGATAGGGGACAGAAGAAAATTTTAATCCAAAGTATCAATAGTTAGTGGAAAACATGAAATATTCTCAGGTTCAGCTGAGACATCTCTAAACTGTTTAAGGGGAGGGGGAACCAAACAAACCACCCAACAACACAACAGTAAAACTGCCAAGAATGCATGTTACTTGAAATTACTTGAATGGCAGAATACAGTGCAGGTAAGGGGTGCACAGTTCTTAAAGGGAGGCAGGTGATCTGCTGCTTCCTTATGATGCATGTAAAAACAGCTGGCTATCACTGAACAATGCTTGCTGCAGGCAAATGTAAAAAGAACAAGCATTGAGTAGCTGTATGTCTGTGTTCTTCCCTAGTAATCCATTGCTGAATGCAGTATTTCCAGCTCATCCATAGTGGATGTCTGACAAGTGCTGTTGCAGTCAGGCATCCCTTGTGGTGATTTGGGTGTGGTGCAGGGGAGCATGCAGGATACAAGCTCCAGGTCGGTGTTAATCTTCAACTTTGGAAAACTTTTCAAGTGTGATGTAGTTGTGGAGCCAGTAGTATTAAAGGCTCCAAATTCCAAGCCCTGTTGAAGAATGCAGACCAAGTTTTTTCTTCCTCCTTTCTTTCCCCTTCCATAGCATTTATCTCATTAATATAAACCATACCACATGCTTTCTCTTGCTATTACTGTTGTTTGAAAAAAAGTCCTCATGTAACCTGTCCAAAATTAAATGCGGAAAGATCTTAAAGGGAGTAGACTCAAGTTGATCAGAAGCAGGGGTTGCAAGAAAGGAAATAAACTCTAAAGCCAGCTGCATGCATTGCCTGCACAGGCACATTACCATACAGCAGTGTCTGCTGTTGAACTGCAGGAAACACAGTAACTTGCTATCTGTCTTGAAGATGCTTGAGCTCTAAAGCTCCATGTCAAGTTGTTTTGAGGGCTGGCCTATGTGTGGTTCTTGTGTGGTATTCATGTCATGAACTGTAACATGTTACAGGCTCCTACAGCTTCCAGCACTGACTAAAATAAATATTAGCACATCTAGTCTGTCTCTTCCTGCAAAGTCTCATTTTAAAAAGTCTGTTTTTAGCTTACTATTAGAAGAGTAAGCTCATCCAGAGATTTTTAAGCATGCTGCTCTAAAAGCCGTGTCAGCCTGTTACTGTGTGTGGACAGCACACACTAGAAGACTGTCATCCATCTTCCTGTGAGGACACTTTTTTTGCAGACTGACAGATAAACCTGATTTCTTTCCTCAGTTATGACTTGGAAGAGTAGACTTCAGTCTAATGTTGGAGTTAGGGGTGGCACAAGATGCCTTTAGGCTTAGTAACGGGATACCTTTAGGTCACTAGGTTTAAATGGAGCATTAAGTAAACATCAACCATTATCCTACTTTGCAGCTGTTTAGTATTGTCAGTTCAGTTCATACAGACAGATTAGTCTTTTTAGGATGCAGTTCTGTGCTAACAACTGCTATTATTTCTGGTACTCTCTTCAGTAGAAGAGAGTCAAGAAATGAAAAGCTACCTTCCTATGAAAGGTCATAGGAGACCTTGAGACTTGGCTATTACTCCTAACTTGTACTGAACTATCCTTTGCATTTTGGAAGACGTTATTTTAAAAATACTATTTAACAAATATTACAGCTTTTTAAAGGTTTTGGGGGTGTTTGAGACTTTCATATTACAAGAAAATAGCTGATACGTATTTTGTCAGAATCAACACCAGCTCTAGTTATTGCATCATAGCAGTGAATGTTAGCCCTTTTGAATTTAGTATAAAGTGTACTTGTGTGTTAGTGGATTTCAGACTGAGTTGTTAGTAGCATTAATTAATACCCTAATTTAAATCTGGGTTTGGTTTTTTGTTTTGTGGGGTTTGTTGGGGTTTTGTTTGGTTTTTTTGTCTTACTTTTTTCTTTGTTAAAAGGGTACATATAGTGTCCTGGTCATAGTTTTAAGAAGGGTATTTGGCAAAGTTAAGAATACAGATCTCAGAAAAGCTTCAAGGGAAGCCCAAGAAATTTGGGCTTGTCTTTGCAATCAGAATTTGTGGATTTGATATTTTTCCTTCAGAGGCTGTATACGATCATAGTTAAACGGGTGGGAATGTAGATACTAATAAATCGGCTATGAACAAGCACTAGAAGAATCCTCTGAGCAGAGCTGCTAAAAGGCAGTATGTTCTTGGCTGTGCTCTGCTTTAGCAGAATGGGAGTAACTCCACTGTTGGCACAGATCATGCACGGCTTGCCTTGGCTTGCTCACAGAAATGAGTGGCAGACTGAAGCAAAATCTTCAAGTCTTTACCTGGTTAGCCACTTTAAACTCTCTTGTCTTCCCAGGTTCTACTCTACAGTATCTAGTCTGTCTTGCTGTAATGGGCAGAACTCAGGAAACAGAGAATCATTGCTTTCGTGATACATTGGCCAAAATACAAATAGGGTTTTGAAGATGCCTTTACGTATTTTAATTTTATTAAATTGTCACACCAGTTTTTATATGTAGCCCTGTGTGCATAATGCACAATTTTTCTACCCTTAAGGATTTTTGGCACCTTGTTTGTGCTCAGGAACACACTAAACATTCAAAAAAAAAAAAACCAGTTAAAATTTACCATAAGAAGTTAAACATTTCAGATACTGAGCTACTTTCCAGAACTGATTTGAACAGCATGTACTGAAGACTGTGCACCTTCACTACTTTGGGTAACTTTATTTGTCTGTTTAAATTTTCACTCCAAGTTGTGGGATTAACAAACTGACTTAACAGTTTGCCTTCAAGGGCAAATAACTGCAGCATAGTCACGCATGTTCCAGTTTCTTCACCTTTTGCAATTTGAATGTTGAGTGTGATGTTAAATGTGAAGGTATCCTTCAGTTTCTTTGCAGTTAAGAATGTGATGATCCTATTTCTTTCTGCAGATGTGGAGGTACTGTTGGTGCAATTCTGACATGTCCACTGGAAGTTGTGAAAACACGATTGCAGTCCTCCTCTGTGACTCTCTACATCTCTGAAGTCCATCTCAATACTGTGAATGGTGCTAGTGTCAATCGAGTAACTAGAGTTTCTCCTGGACCCCTCCACTGTTTGAAGTGAGTGTACACATTAGTAGATTTTTGGTTCATTTTTGGGAGGGAGGAGGAGAGAGGTGTGTTGGACAAATCCGTATGAAAGATTCAGACTCTTATGTCTGTCACGATTCTACCAAGAGATGACTCTCCATATTTTGCCTTTTAACTGTAATTAAGTTTCACATTCCACTTTTCTGAATGTCCTTCATGCTTGAGTTTGTACCTTACATTAGCCAGAGTGTACATACCCTGTACAATTCACAGCTCCAAACTAAGTCCCCAAAACTCACTGCGACCACTGTAATGCTCAAGTGCAAAACTCTATTTTAATCCTGAAAAAGTGTTAGTATCAGACTTTTTAAACTTCTGTGTCCAAATCATAGATGTTGCTGAATATGGAGGCAAGAAGCCTATGAAAGTTAGCTCGGCTTCTTAATATCTGTTTTTACCACTCCATAGCCTCCCTGCCTTCTGGTATCTTCTGGTGGATGTGGGACTAGTAACACTTTTTTTAGAGCTAGTAACATACAGGTAAGGCCAGATTTTGCCATGATCTGGGACATTTTGTTTGTGTAGCACTTCACTGACCAGGGACTGCCTTTCCTCTCCTTGCCACCAGTAGCCAGCAGTAAAGTTGTATGGCTGCAGTTAAACTGCTGGTACAGATCACAGGCAGGGTTCACTTCACTTCACTCTGGGGGACTCAAGCTAGCCAGTTAGGGGAGGTGCCTTCAGTATTTGGGAACAAAGGGAGTTTTGTTCCAGAAAGGACCTGCTACTGCTTCTTGCATTAGAAAGAATTTGCCGAGACTCAAACTAGCTGTATTCTATCCCCAATTAATCAGCAAGAAGTCGTTCGTAGAGAGCCCATTCTGGCCGTTGCAGTGTAGGATTTAGGCTTGATCTGGTTGGAGGATAGGATTTGCTTAAATTGAGGTTGTACCTAAATAGCTCCTTGAATGGAAGAGAGTTGTCACTGTGAGAGTTTTGATTCAGAGTCTTTTTATGTATAAGGGTCTGATGGGTGAACATGTTGGGAACAGTTATGTGGGAAGGAAGGGCTCAGATAAGGAAGGAGAGCTCTATCCAAAACACTTGCCTTACTGGCTGCTTTTGATGAAAGTTGAGCCCTTCAGCTTTTTCTCTGAATGCTTGGTAATGAATTTATCTTCTGTTTAGAAATGTATCTGAACAAATAGCAGGATGAACAGATGTTTGTTTCATATACCCCCTCTGCTAGATGCCTGCTATGCTTTAAACCCATCCCTAAAACAACTTCATCTTTCCAAGAAGCAAACTCAGATTGAGGTAGAGATAGTCCAGGATGAACTTCATTGGTAGGACTTGCTTGTTTGTTTTTAAATCTGCTTCTTAGACATGTTTCTTAGACTTGTATCTGTGATACAAGAAAGTGTACCTTCTGCTGTTTTTGTTCTTTGTGTTTTCTTCCATACAGTAGCTGGAAGTCCATCATATGGTAGATATGAAAAAATCCCAAATGACATGGAAAGGGACTGTGACAATAAAAATACATAGGTGCAGGATGTAATTATTCTTGTTTGAGGGACTAGGGCTGTTTAATGGGGAAATCAAACTGGATCCCTCTGTCACTCATGCCTTTACTGTCACTTGATATTTGCTGACTTGTAGGTGTCAGGGACTGATTGTCTCTTTTCAACTAGTTGTCACTTCTCATACCAAATTCAGTGCAGTGCTCCAAGGCTCAAAATACTCAGTCTAAAAGCAAGGTGAGTCAGGCAAATTATGTCAGAATTTCAGTTAACTGACTGCTGTGGAATCACTTCCGCATCTTAAGCATCAACAGAGGTGACTTCAAAGGCACCTCTGTCAGGAAGCAAATTCAGAAGAACCGGTACAGGTGACTGTGTCCTCTGGCAACAAAAGCGAATTCCCTTATTCATAAGTATCTGGTGTATTTTATATTGTGGATGCCTCTCATAACTGACCTTGCTGAGTTTAAACCTGAGGTCTTGATAATGGAAATCTGACCTGTCTCCCAAATCAGGCTTTTCCACGTGACACAAGCAGGTCAGCTGAGGCTATATGGAGCATTTGTGCTGCTCGTCCAACCATGGATTTGCCTTTTTCTACTTTCAATAAACAGCGCAGGCTCTGGGATCTGCTCTTTAATGCAAAAAGTTTGTCTTTCAGTGTAGGCTCTAGAACTCTTCCACCTGGTGTCTGTGAATGCAGGAGTGTTAGTAACTACCACCATTATAAATTCTGCTGCATCCTCTCTCTAACTCTTTGTTGCTTTTTCAAGTCTTGGGACACTGCAGACCCAGAGAAATAGACCTGGTACACTTCATTCCTAAATTTCTCTTAAGAAACTGAGGTTCCTGCTGCTTTGTATATGTGCATATAATACATAGGTGTAGCACATGTGGTGGTAGTGATTTTTAAGTAGTGTTTTAAGTGGACACAGATCATGTTAATTGGGTTCAGATTTGCTGTAATCTGATGCTGTGCCCATGCTGAGCTCTGGAGTATGGTAAGATTCCATAAGTGTTAGAAATGCTTTCAGGATGAGACATGTCTAAGTAACTTGTATTTCCAAAGTGCTTTTGAGTATGTGTTCAATAGTCCAGTGATTGCTGTGGAACAATGCTACCCACATAGTGAAATCATATCTAACTGTTGTGGACATGAAGCTAAGATGTTGCTGGACACATATTCCAGCATTCCTAAATAGTGATGGTAACTGTGCAGAACCACCATTTTGTTTTTGCTTACTGAAAACAAATGTAAACTTTCAGTTTGATTTATCAGCAGAACTCTGGTGAATCAGCTGCTGGAAATCAGAATAGGTTTGGAATCTCCTTCAGTGCTATAGATGGCTTTCACCTGTTTGTTCTGATAGTAAGTTCCAAACAAAATAGCCGTTTATACAAGGGTAGTTTGCTTTATTGAGTAATTGACTTGTCATTAACCTGCATGTCTCTTTGAAGAAGAAACATATAGGAGAACTATTTGTGTGTATTGGCCAGTGTCTCTAAATCAATAAGCACAGAGTTCTGTTTTGCAACATCCAGTGAAATAGTTAATTCTTAACCTTAAATCTGGTTCTAAAGCAATTACTAGAGCAATTTCCAGTGATGGGATGCAGGTAGTCCTTGTTTGTCCTCCCTTGTCCTCCCATACTTAAGATACCATATCTGATGGGCATCTAGGTAGTCAGACAGGTTGATTTCTGTAAAACCGAATATTAATAGATATCCTATTACTGTGCCTGTATGCCTTGCTGCATAATGGTTTTCAACTCTTTCTAAAAACCACAGTTACGTGGGAAAGGTATTCTAAGCACTTAAGTACTAGTAATGCTTCATTTGAGATCTCAATTCACTGCTCGTATCCTTATGTTTCTCTGCAAACTCCACAAAAATGGAAGGTGACAGCCCCCTGCCACCCAAGCTGTCTTTCCAGAGCTGTGTATAGTGGACCTGGTACTGTAAGATGGTAGCGCTGTACTGTGGCTATGATTCTTTGCATGGGTTATACTCCTTTTTCAGTTAATCTCAAACTTGAGTTATCTTGCCTGAGTAGGTAAGGATTGTCCTTTTCTGGAAGGAGCTGAAAGGAAAAAACACTGGTTCTGCAGCCCAGGAGCAGTGCTTGGGCATGAGCACACAGCCAGCAGTTCAGAACCGATAGGAGGGAATCCCTGCCAGCCTCAAGGAAGGGCTGCTTCTCACATCAGAGGTTTCAATTTCCTTTTACTGTAGTCAAATCCACCAAGCATTCCACTAGGAATACATTCTTAGCTTTATTCTTTCTGATAAGATATGGTGATTATTTTAAATCACTTATGGGGATGGGCAAGGCAGGACTTTGTATCTGAAAGGGTGCTTTCCTCTAACTTCTGACATGTAACTTAGTGTACTGTTAGGAGTCTTGTAGAATCAAACCAGGGTAGCACATGCAAGCCATGTTGATATTTCAGTCTTTCTGAAAAGAGTACATTAGAGATTGCAGATGATGTCCCTGGCTGGGCATGATAAGCAGTAGAACTGCTCTCAGAAGGCATATGACTTGCTGAAACTGAGCCTTTGTCTCTCCTCTTCTCTTCCGTTGCCCTTCACCTGCTGTCCCTCCCACCCAAAAAAAAACCCAACCTGTCAAACATTGGGAACTAAAGGGTGATGAAAGGAATGTAGAATAGAGTAAATATTTTTCTCCTGAACAATCTATGTCCTATGAGGGCGTGAACATTTCCATGCTTAGTATTTTCTCCCTGATCAAAGGACACTTTCTTTAACTTCCTAATGACAGATAACTCATGCATGTATGTGTTCCTATCTTTGAGGGAAGTCTATATTGACATCATAAGGCTGTACTTCTGCATTTAGTTCCTGGATTTCTATGGCATGTAAAGCAATAATGGAATTGTATTTTATGCTGATTCTAGGAAATTACTAATTTTTTTGTGGTCAGCACTGCATTGTCAGTTATTATGAAAGTAACTACATTATTTTCAGCTTTACTCTGTGTAAAAATGGTCAGTGCATTCCTTAATTTTGATGTGAATGTTACAGTATTGTCGCTTTTTTGTTTTCTAGGATGATCTTGCAGAAGGAAGGACCTCGCTCTCTATTTAGAGGGCTGGGTCCTAATCTTGTAGGCGTTGCTCCTTCCAGGTAAATAAAAATGTATACAGTAAATGAAATAATTTTGAAATTTAGGTTGCTGTACATTAAAGGATTTAAGGTTTATTTGAAGTGAGTTTTTTCATCTGCAGTTTTGAATACTTAATAGCAAATAACCTTTGGTCCCTGGGGTAATTCCACTGTCTGAGAAATTGAGCCACTCATGGGCTCCAACTGTCTTAGCCGTTACTATCCAATATGCTACTATAATAGTACATATGATTGTGTGCTATCCCTTATGCAGAGTTTTCTCCAGTTGAGAAGGAAAACGCTTAAGGGATTGCACATGTAAAAAAGAAGTTTGTACCTTTGAAAATACAAAAGTAGATTTAGCCTTTGGTTAACCCATCATCTTCAGGAAGCAATTGTGTGACTGTAGCCTCAAAATGCTGGGTCTTTCTTCCTGAATTCTGCTGAAGCACAGGCTACAGTCTTCCAGCAGTAGGAAGCCTGTTCTGAAACTTCTAAAAGGGTGAGACTGGGTAGGATGACACACTTAACAGCTGTCCCAGAGAAAGCAGATCCAGCAGTGGGCTGGACTCTAAAGGGTACTGGGGCAGTGTCAGAGAGTGCAGCGGACAAGGATGTAAATCTGAGATAACTGGCAGTGATACTGCTACTGTCAGTTGCTCTGCATCAGCACAAATATTCTAGCTACTCAGCTGGTGCTGGCAGTGAGAGCGAGGTGCAGATTATGCCAGAGTTTGAATTGGTCCTTACATATAAATGTTAGCCTAAGTTCAGTCCAAGTATAGGAGAATACCTGAGGAGCATGGAAACAAAACTGTGTAAAACTAATACAACTACTTAATCCTGGATGAGGCTATAGTAATTTTCTGGCCCATTTTAATTCCCTTCTATTCTGTATAAGAGAAGAGTCTTTATGCAGAGGGAATATATTCCACAAAGGTTTTATTATTCCCTTGACTTAGTGCCCTGCTTTTGAGGTTTCTGAAGTTTTTTATCATTTGTTTTGGGTTCTCTTGGGTGTGATTTTTTTTTTTGGTCTTGTCTGAAGAGAAGACATTTCTGTGTCCTGCACATCCAGTTGGAGAGTACTGTAACTTTTCTGGTTTAAGGTCTTTGGATGCTTCTGGAAAATTTTATTAAACTGGTCTTTCCATTCAGCATCAATGTCTTCTACATAGGTCTGACAGATGAGGTGTGGTTCTGTAGATCCTCTGCATAAATAAGAGAAAAACATAATTCAAGAATTGGAGTATTTTATTTAGCAGATTCTTTTAAGGAATTGGGAATACTTGAGGTATTTTCTAATCACGAACTTAGCATTGCTGTTTGGAGATGCTGAAGTAATTCCAGTAGCTTCCTTTGTTCTTGACACCTGTCGGGTATCAGCGCTTCCTTATCTGAAGAACCTGTACTTTACTTTGATAGTCTAGCCTGGTCTGAACATTCAACAATGATGTTACTTTTTTAACAGCAATTTTTATACAGCAATGAATTCCATGTTGTAAGTGACTATCCTCAATGAAAACTATCCTCAATTGCAAAAACCTATTTCTTTTCAGTAAGAAGTTTTATGTTAAATCCCGTTCCCTTCCCTTCTTCCCCCAGGTGAAATACTTGGCTTGTTCTACCACAACCACCCCCATACTAAAAATGTCCACTTGATATAGTGTGTGAAGCCTTATAAATAAGCACATCCTCATTCCCCTCTGGCTGACTCTGTCTTTATCCAGTACTTCATTTCAATTAAGCATTAGCTAAGTGGATTTAACAGCAGCTCTTTGTTTAAATAAGCTGTAGAGAAGCATATTTCATAACACATTCAGTATACTTAACTGAGTTGAGATTCCATTTTAGAAATTACACCCATGAAGCCAGCACTTTTTCTTTATTATAAAAAAAGATAAACATGTTTGCTCAGCTAACGAGGTTAATGTTCTGTTCATGAAAACTTGCATGTTCATTTTTTCTCTTGTAGAGGGGGGTCTGTAAGTTTAAAGAACTGAGCTATAAGCTTAAATGTGAGTTTTAGGTGTGCCTAAAATAAGCTTTTTTAGCTTTAATGAGAGAAAAGAAGCATTTTTCATAATATATTGCATTGTCTGCTTACTTCTATTTCTAGCTTTGATTTGATACCAGCTCAGACTTGAACGTAGTAGTAGTTTACAAGTTTTTTTTGTAACTTATTCGGATGAAAAAAAAATCTGTCTATTCTAAATACAGAACTAACATGAAATGTGGATCCCAGCTTCACACTTGTACTAGCATTTAAAATATAAATATAATGAAATTTTTATAAGGTATAACTACAAGTTATCAATATTTACATCTTAAATGCTAGAATATTATAAATATTAAGTGTGCTGTTCGGTTTAAATGAGCTACATACTTGCTAGTTTTCTTAAACTCCTTTCAATAGCATTACAGTTTCAGGTCCATTAGAACACACCTGATCTGTTATTAAAGAAATACAGAATACTGCAACTTCAGTTCTTAGTTCAGCAGTGTTTTGCTTCCCTGGTTAAACTTTCTAGTGTCAAAAATCACTGCTGTATTTCTAATTACTATCTTTCCCATCACTAACTGTTAGTGCGAGCTGTTGTAGAAGAGAAAGTGGTAAAGTATGATCTTTTTTCTTTTCCACTCCTAGAATAGTCCCACTACTTTGCAAGAGTTATTCCTTGAATAGCTCTATGCTGAGGAAGCGACTTGAACCACAGTCATCTTGAGTTAGTGAAGTTAGTGGCACTTCGTTTAAGGGTATCAACACACAAAATGTAACATAACTTGGATTTTGTTCTAATTTTAGAGCAATATATTTTGCTGCTTACTCAAACTGCAAGGAAAAGTTGAACAGTATTTTCAACCCAGATTCTACCCAGGTACACATGATTTCAGCTGGTGTGGCAGGTAAGGATCTGTAACTTTTTAGCTTCATTCTAGAGGCATATCTACAAATTAGAGGTGGCAATAAATGTGGAAAAAAAACAAAACAAAAGAAGTTCAGTGATTGATCTCTTTGTAGTGGTTACCTTCTTTGGCCTGTCACAAAACCAGCTGTCTGGAGAATGTGTGTGCAAAACTTTGCATAGTGTTAACGAAGACCTCTAACTGTGTGTGTGTGAATAGTCTTTTCTAGGAAAGCTTGCATGCCAGCTTTTTCAATTGTAAATTTGTGAAATGTAAAACGAAAACTTTCAAAACAGTAACTTTTTGCTCTGCAAGCTATAAACAACATTGTTTGCACTGAACTCTGGTTTAATGCTTCTTAATCTGTTTTTAACAATCACTTTCTGTTACAATTTTGTATATCTGACTTATTTTTGTCTTTCTGAAATGTGCCTGCAGATACTTGTATAAATTATATGTAATATTCCCTCCTCCTTTGTTCAAATACCAGTCTGTGTGAAGTTTGCTCTACCGCTAAAGTGACACAGAAGAGCTGATTTCCATAGTTTTCAAGTATTTTAATCTCTGGAAATAAATTCCTGTTTTATATCTGCAGTATAACTTTGGCATATTTTTGCAGTTACCAGTATTTGTTGTGTGATTTGTATGTTCTGTGCATTGGGATCATTAACAAGGGGAGTTAAAATCAACTGAGCTGAGTTATGGTCATGGACTTGTGCCAGGGAAATCAAAACTTGGGCTGGCAACACTTTACCTATTGTTGCCTGTATCTTTCCTACAGAACAACAAATTTTCAAAAGTTTTTTTTCTGTATAGGCCATAGACTACATAGATGAACTGTGACAATTTTATGGTAGCCTGCTGAAGCTTTTAATTCTTGTCAAATTTTACAACCAGAGTGATAGGAATCTGGAATGGACTGCCAAAGGTGATGTCAGAATAATGAATAAGATTAGTTTTCTATTAAATACTTGCTAATAATCTGATATGAAGAAATTGTTATATAGCATAGAAAATTTAAGTGACATTAACTTTGTACTTAAATAACATCTCTAGCACATGCTCCTTAGATGTCAGGAGATCTGTTTTGTCTTAAATGGGCAAAATAAAAGTGCTCTGGTGATGCAGTATTTTTGAGCACCTGGAAATGCGTGTTTTGTAGGTGAACAGCATGGGGAATGAGCTGGAAGGGGATTTCCTGAAAAGTTAATCCAAATCAGTTAATTGCTCCAAGAAAAATGAATTGTCTTCAGCCCTTTGTCAAGGGGATAAAACATGTCTTTAAACTGGGGGGCGGGGTGGGGAGTATGGGTAGTAGAAACAAGTCTGTCCTCAGTTGAAGACAACTTGTGCAGTGCTGCAGACAAAGGAAGGTTCAGAGTGTTCCTTATCTTTGGAAGTTACTGCCTTCATTTTGGAGTGAAAAAAATCACAACATTTATGCAGATATGTTGTAGTGACTTTTCCCAAGTGCTTGCAGACACAGGCTGTAGTTTGTCAAGGGGTTCTGTATCTGCTTATTAACTTGCTTACCTTCCAGAAAGTTGGTATTATGCATTTATACTTATGACTGCAGGAGGCTGGGGTAAATGTATTTGAGCCTTAATTGCTGTTTGCCTTTTTTACACTTGTATACGAGTTCTAATATTGAACAACTTCTGTGGCTGTTATCTTTCTCACACTTATCTAATCCCGCAGTTGTATTTCTAAACCACGTAGCCAGTGAGACTGAATGCCCGGTGCAGGTTCACGCAACAGGTCACAACTTTCTTTCTCTCTTGAAATGTCTTGGCACTGTGTACTACAGCCATTCTCTGGAAGACCTTTAAAAGAAGCTTCTTTGACAAATGATTTCTCGATACTCAGTACTGGCAGTATTCTGATTTATATGAAAAGGACTGTAGTTAAAATGAACAGTGCTTTCTTGGGAACGTGCTAACCTTTTTAATTCTAATATATTTCAGAAAATGCACTTAAACCAGCTATTAACAGTTTTACCTGCAAGGTTTGTATTGCTGTATGATACAAATCAACGTAAGGAAATGGCAAAATAACAGGGACAAGATCAAATGTGTGGTCTTAATTGGTTTACTTAAACTGGTTAACACAGAATATCACTGTAATATTTACTTTGGAACTTAAGGTTTCAAAATTGGCAAGGTGGATAAACACTTCTAATAATTAGCAAAAAATAATTGGTACTGGTCTTTTTTTTTTGCAGCTGCCATTGGTTTCAGTAAGGAATTGAGTAACTTAGTCTTAAATGAGGGGTTTTCTTTTGTTTCGATGTGACCTTTCTGTTACGTAAAGGCTTCTAATACCTAATGAGCATGAGGTGGTGTTTGCACTTACAAAGCTTTTCCTGTAGGTTGCAAAAGTACAATTTAAAAATCTATTTTATGAAAGGACTCTAAGCACTGAACTGTAGTCAGCTTTAAATACTGTTCAATTATATCATATGTTAATACATAATATCTCAGGTTAGACTGATGTCATTGTTAAATAAGGATTATTTTATGCACATAGCACTTTTGGGATCAAGAAACTGAGGTATGGTATTTTAAGCATTTTTGGTTTTAGGCCTGATTCTTCCTTCTCAGGATAAAACATGTTTTTGTTAAGATTCTTTGAGTAAGTTTGTTTTATCCCAAGGAGGATGAATTATGCTACGTATTAGTAACTGATGCATTATGCAATTAGAAATTAATGTTTTTCTCTTGCTGTGTGCTAGCTTCCAGCATATAATTCACATCACCTTCATACATAAAATATCTGTGTGTTGACATGAAGAAGTACTTGGCAATGTTTTTGCTTACTGTTTGGCATATCACATGGTTCTCTTTTTGCAAACTTGGACAGTGAATATATCTGAAGCATACTACGAGAATAAAAGCGTTTGCTTATGTGAAGATAGTTTATCTCTGTACATATGAAAGTTAGGCTAAATTCTCCAATTCACTATAAACTCTGCCTTCTCATTGCACTTACTCAGCCTCTTTTGCCACAGAATAAAAACTGTAGAGAACTGAATGAGATACTTGATTCCTGTATGGCTTCCTGATTTGCCTTTTTAATATTCATAGCCTCATTCAGACAACATGGTTGCAAATCTGCTGCAAAACTACTTTGCCTTTTATGCTATTGCTGTTCTTTCCAGAACTCTACTGGGTAACCAATCCAAATGTATGTGTTTTAGTTAAAAAAAAAAAAAAAAAAAAAAAAAAAAATTGGGACCCCTTTATTACTTACAGAGATAAAATATTTTTGTAACTTTTTAGTAGTATGTATGCAGTTACTTAATACCAAGTAAAATGCATATTTAGCTCATTGATTACTGATATGAGGAAGTTTGATTTCATAAGGCATCTAACTTGCTTTTTCAGTCCTAAGACAAGGCTAGCTTTTCTGAATGATATTTGGGAGGGAGTGAATGATATTTGGGAGGAAGGTTCACTTGTAAATTCGATATGTAGGTAAGTATTTGGAGATATAAAATTGAACTGCTGCAAATGAGCAGAAATTTCAGTACTCAGTGCATTTTACACAACTACTTTAATATCTGTGGCCTGTTCTGATTATTTTTCTTTCTTTTTTCCTAAACTTTTACCTGAAAACAGTTAGATCTCACAATAACTAATTCACAAATCCTTCCAATGGGATTCGATTTGTACACATGTGTCTGATGAGGTCACTGCTTGTTGTTATGATACAGAAAAGCCTGTGTCTATTTTAGGCATTTACTGTACATTTCTCCCGTGAAAAGAGTGAGATCGTGTCATCTCATGCTCCCCATCCGCAGGTCACTTCCTGCAGAAATATGGACTAACTTAAACCTCGTGAGTACTGAACTGAGCGTCTCTTGCAGCCTCTAGTGTAAGAACCACACATTGGGTTTGTAATATCTATTAAATAAACAAAATAAGGGGAATTCACTTTCATTATCTTGAACTCAGATGTGCATTGCGCAAAGACATCACTTCTCCTTAACTCTGTTAAGAGTTATTTTTTTTCTGTGCTGTTCAGGGAAAGGTAGGAAATACCTTTCACTGACAGCTGCTACTCTACTTAGCTCTGGCTAATTGAAAGTCCCTACTGGGTTAAACAAGACTGGGTTTTTCTTCAGTGTCCCAGAGCTGCCTTTAAAATGCTGCAGCTGATATTGTGTTGTCACATTATTTCAAAGCCCTCTTTTCTTTTTCTTTTTTAATATATATATAATCTCCTTTCTGTCTCTTTCTGTTTTCTCTTTTGGTTTGTTTTTATTTTACTACTTTGGATATTTAAGCATTCCATATTCACATGCGTCTGTATCAATTACATTGGCTTATAGATTAAAAAAGAAACCCTAACCTTTGAAATATGATGCATAATAGGAATACCTGGGATCTTACCTGTCAGTACCTGGTATAGCTGAAAATGTAGATCGAGATAATTCTTTCTGTCTGAAACTGGGATACAATTTCATAGACGAAAATAAAACATAGAAAAGTACAGGAGTTACTGGTATTGCCAGATCGATCTACACTTCTAATGAATCTGGAATCTTTCTTCAGGATACAACACATTGATAAGCATTACAAAGGTCACTGAGACTCCTAAAAAGAAAAAAAGGAAAAGGAAACAACTGGTAGAGCTTCATAGTAGTTGTTGAAAGCCCCTCACCTTGTTTAACACGTGCTTTTGCTCCAAATTTCCTGTATTTCAGAAGAAAAGCTTATCTTATCAAAGATCCCAAATGGTATGTTTCATGTTTTGGAGTGCTTTCCTTGGTGTCAGCATCACTCAACTCTTAATTTATTTTTCTTCTTCCACTAACTGTATTTACTATGTTACCTGTAAGAATTGAGCTGTAGCTGTTTCATCTTGAAACCTGAATTATTGAAGGCTCTTTGATTTGAAAGCTTTGGTTCAAACCATCATGCAATTTAGGCTTAGGTCAGCCCTAAGGAAAAAAAATTGGCTATGCTGCTATGCGTCTGATCCTCCTGTTAAGTGTGCTGTGCTTAAATAATGTTTAGAGCAACCCAGGGAGCGCAAGTTTGGACAGAATAGGCTGCGTGCTGTGCCAGCCACTCTTCACTGGCAATTTCCAATATACTCTTCCCAGCCTGCCTACAAGTATCAGGCTGCTGCTGTGGGTGAATACAGTCACTACTGCCACTCAGACACTGCCTCTGATCTCACCTATGTGTTTCCTGTTCCAGATTTAGGATCTACAGAGACCCTTTTTGGGTTGAAAAGGAAGGAGAAAGGGCTGAGCAGATAATGCTGTAACAAACAGTCTAGTAGTAACAAAATTCCAAAGGATGCAACTTAAATAGGAATGCAAAAGATTTTTGTCTTGTTCACGTGTCATTAAGAACTAGGAGAGACTTAAGAACTAATTTTGTTTTTTGGAGAGAAGCCTTTCTGAAAAATGTGTTTTAGGGAAGTCAGTGATTTCCCCCCGCTTTATTTCAGGGCCTTTGTGGCAGTCCTGATGCCTTTCACTGCACTATAGATATGGAAAGATTCTAATTTGAAGTAAAAGAAAATGAAAGCTTTCTTAGTGCTAGTATAAAGAAATAAAAAATGCAAGAACAATGTTTCCTTTCAGTTTAGTTCAACCCAGGGTCAAATGCTGTTGGAGTCAGTGGATTTTCTATGGCATTAGGTGACAGGTCAGAAGGGCTCTGGCTCATTGAACTACAGAACCCTTTTTTGCAGATGTGGTATGTTTCAAAAATATCCCATGCCTTGTTATGGGATATAGCAGAGTAGTTCCCTGATGCTTTGAGTCTTTAGGTCATTATTTACCTATGTGAAATGCAGATATAAACTACTTTTGGCTTGTTAGGATTACATTCCATTGTATGAAGGGCTATATATGTACCTGAGCATAGGAAAATGAGTAGTATATCAAAAAAACCCAGATCTTATCTATCACAGGAAGTTATTTAGTTAAGAGGTTTGAGTCAGTTTAAAAATCTATTTAACCAAAAGATTAAACTGAAATCTGTAATGTGGTTTTGCTATTTTGGCATGGAAATATAGCTAAATCTTTAGCAGCTGCTAAACCTTGTAGACTGTCTTTAGAACTACAACTGAAAATCATAATGACCTATTTAAGATTTGGGGGTGGGGTAGAAACAAAACAGTTAAGATCCCCTGGCATTTCTCTGAGTATTGCAGTCATTTGTGTGCAATGTAAACCTAGATTGTGATTGAACAGAAGTCAAAATGTATGCAAGCAGTTCTGCTAAATATATAAAATGTAAGCTGTTAATGATCTCCATAAACAAGCTTATTGATAGTCTGTTCTTTGTATAAGTATTGTGCACCAGATATGCACTAAATAAGGTAACTTTTTGTTGCTTTCCCACAACCCCAGTCCATTCCCTTGCAGGAGGGCAGCATGTCTTTGTAGTGATATACAAGTGATGTGTGTGTCACTTAGAAAGCAAGTGTCTAAATTTATCATCTCTTGCCTGGCCATGTTCCAGCTCTTCCTTTTTCCTCTTCTCTCCTGCAGACATGACACCTCATTAATGGTGCATGTGTGATAGTACAACTCTAGATGGTTTTTTTATTTTACTTTTTTTTAAGAGCTGCCTTTCACTCTGCTCTTTTCCTCTCCACGGTTGTGCAGAAGTAAGAGTGATTCTTACTTCTTTTCTTTATTTTTTTTTAGTTTGTTTCCTTTTCTCTTTCTTTTCTTTTTCTTTAGTGGACTGAAAATTAAAGCTTTAACCCTTAGCCTTTATGCAAGCCTGAATAGCTGCTGTCTGGATAGTTAGAAGTCATAGTATTTACTTTAACAATTCAAACACTCATATACTTGTAAAAGTATTTGTAGGCCAACCAACAATCTCTGCTTTGAATACTAAATAAAACATTAGTACTCAAATTTAACTGCTCCTTATAGTTCAGTATTAAAAGGTCTCTTAACTTACAGTAATACATGCCTTTTAACTGCACCAAAAGTAGTATTTATTCAGTCTGCATGCTTTTAAACTCGGATTGTATTTCAGGCAGCTAATTAAATAGACACAATGGTTTATACCCTCTCAAATTGCTCTAGCTGTATCTGCAATGCATTCTTATTGACATGTTTGCTAAATTGGCTAATATTAGTCTAGCTAGCTTTCCTGTTCTATGGTGTCAAAACAGGGTTGGTATGACTAGGCAGAGAAGTGTACATAATTGGGCTTATTTTACATGGGGTGTCTCCTGTTAAGTATCAAACTTACTCAATATTAATGTAAAACTAAAAAATAAGCTAAATGTTTATTGGCTGTATGGATTCATAAAATATCAGTAAAGGGCTACAATGGGTACTTTCTAAAAAGCAGTATAGTCCGAGTTTTTGCATCCACTGTACCTTACTGTGTGCATTTTGAACTTAGATGCGGTTGCTCTTGTGGTATTATCACATCTAACTTTTCTTTTTAAATATTTTAGGTTTTACTGCGATCACAACAACTAATCCCATTTGGCTAGTAAAGACACGATTACAGCTTGATGCAAGGTATAGTGTCAATGGGAAGTCTCACTGCTGTGATAAGATTTTGCTTAAATGTTCTGAATCTGTTCTGCACCCCAAAATGGGATGAATCTTTAAATATCCAATATTTCAAATTAGAAAGTTGATGCTGATCTATCTGCAAGTTACACTATCATTTTTCTCTCTTTTAATCTGTGTTCTGAGGCGTGCTTGAGGCCCTGTAGACTGGCCAGCAAATTTGGAATTAATTCCAAAGTTAACATCCCATTAAAATAATGTTCTACCAGCCATATGCTTACATTATCCTTCAGTTTTAGCTGTTGAGCTAAACATTTCTGAAATCAGGATTTAAGTATTTTAGCAAAAGTTTAGAAAAATGCCTGAAACATCCTGGTTTTCATCTTTTATATACAATGAACTCTTGTCTTCCTCTTTTTATAGACTACTTTAGTGCACTGAAACACAGGATAGTCAATAGTTGGTTGGACTTCAACAGTTTCTGTAATCGATTCTATATTATTATTACAAAATTTGTAATAAAGTAGAATTTTATGTAAACAGGGAGGAATAAAGACCTTTATATTCCCATCTATTTAAAACCGTAAGGGTGAACTGATATGATGCAAGTCTCTTAATGCAACTGTGCTGCTCACTTTATACACTTTATTACTGAAGATTTAGCATGCAATATAAAATTCTTTCTTCAGCCATCCTACATACATTAATGAGCCACATATCCCTGTTTTGGAGCTCTGTTGGACTTCCTGTATTAAGTGCATGTTAGCATTTTTCCCCTCTTAGCAGGCACACTGTCAGCTGCAAGGTGACCCTAGCAGATATATCCCAGAACTAGTTTTACCACAAGACTTTCTTGTGATGCCATTGTAGGATTGGGGTGATAATTCCATGACTAATTCCAAGGGCTTTTGGGTGCTGTGTGCAACCTGATGGCATCTTGTGCCTCTGCTTGTTTTTTTACTGATTAATCAGAAAAATTGTTTACGCTATAGGGCTTTAAGGAAATAACAGATTTCTATTTCCTAACAGAATAAGGAAAATCAGATTTCTTGTGCACATTATTTCTTTACATTGTATCAAGCACAGTAGGAGATCTGGAGAAGGATCTCCTAACTTTGTGTAGGACACTGCAATTGTGTGGGCATTCTCAGCTCTAATTCAGTTGTTGTTAGAGGCATAAAAACGCTTGGCCTGCAGGATTATCCTGACCTGATCTTGTTTCTGTTGAAGTTCTCAAAAATCCCTCTCTCTGATCCCAGTAAGAGCTGGAGAAGCATGTGGGTTTCTCCCAAAGTGAAATTGTTTTGGCCTTTAAGACAATGTTGTGTATCTTGCACATCAGAAGAACAAACTCCTACAGCAGTCTCAGTGCACCTGTCCAGATGTACCAGGCACAGATGGGTCTGGGGTGCCCCTGGAGCTGCAGCTGTAGGTCCACCTGCTCTTCTCACCAGTTGTTCTTTGACATGCTTATCTTGCCTGTCAGCAAATCAGTGCCAGGTGCCTATTTCTCTGTAGTATCTACCACCCAGTTTACTCAGATCTTGAGTTGCAGCTGTGTGCTCACTCTCTTAATTGTGCTTGGTACCTTGTTTCATTGCTGTCTGACATTGTGGGTTCAAACCATTGGGACTTAAATTCTGTCATCTAGTGATGCCTCATTCTGCTTGTATAATAGCTGCTGCCACTGTCTGTCCTGCTTTGACAGTATCCATATGAGTTACCATAACTTCTTACAAGGTTATTTGCCGTTTTATTCGATGACTTGCTCACTCGGGAGACCTCTGCTGGCAGAATCCATATCCTTCAAGTGCCTGCACTCACTGCTGCAGTGAAGCATATTAGGCAGTGTGGTAATGGTTTTGCATAGCTGTACACAGTATGCTAAGTATTTCAACATGCACAACCTAATTTAGTAAGCAAGCTAAAAATGGGAATAAGGTTTTATTTACCAAAAATTGCTTGATGCAATCATGTCTAATGAGCATTTTTCCTTTACATCAGCAGTGGCTTAGTTGAATCAAATAATAGCTACCTGTGTTGTCTTGGTATGCTCCCTTTGGATATGATAATTTGCTGATAGCTGCGATGCTGTGAGACCTGATGCTTGAACTCTTAGCCACTATAATTACCATTCGATGGAGCTGTTTGTTTGAGACAAAATTTCAAGAAAAACCATTCATCTAGAAGAAAATCATCATTTTTTTTCATGAGTCACTGATATCAGCAGTTCATTTTGGGAGTCTGTTTTCAGGCAATTTAGTCCTTTAATCGGTAAGACTTGGGGAGGCCTAGAGCTGTTGAGCTTGTCTAAGTGATACTTTGTAGTCACCATATGAAGTTTGGCTGTGTTTAGTGCTGAAGGCCTTTGAGACTTTCACTTCAAGTTATGCATGTTCTTAAATGTGTCTGGATTGGAGCCCCCCAGTATCGGTGTGAGATGTTTCCAAAGTCCTCTTGTCACTCAAGTGAAACGGTTTAATTCTTTTCCAGTCTCAAGTTGCACCAGCTTGATGTTTGTCTCGTTCTCTCCTTTTCAGGAATCGTGGAGAAAAGCGAATGAGTGCTTTTGAATGTGTCCGAAAAGTTTATCGGTCAGATGGTATTAAAGGCTTCTACAGAGGAATGTCGGCATCCTACGCAGGCATATCTGAGACTGTTATTCATTTTGTTATATATGAGAGTATTAAGAGAAAACTACTGGAGTATAAGACTGCTTCTGCCATGGACAATGAGGATGAATTGGCAAAAGAAGCTTCAGACTTTGTTGGAATGATGATGGCTGCTGCCACTTCCAAAACTTGTGCAACATCAATAGCATATCCCCATGGTAAGCAGGGCATGTACAGCTGAAAGCCTCAATCAAATTGATCAAAGGGAGTCTTTTCAGTGATATTTGTAGCAGACTCTGGGTCACTTTCTCAAGAGTTATTTCTTTGTCTAAGGCTTTTCATGTCAGATTCAGCAAGTCAACACGAGTATAGTATCTAGAAATTGAAGTATTTTTAAATGGATATATAGCATTGTCTCTTCTTTGGCAATGTTTACTTTTCCAAAGGCTTAGCCAGGGTATGGCCCAAAGCACTTAAGGAGAGAAGGTCCTTTTTCACTTGGAATACCTCTATATACTCAGCAATTACACATAACTTGTCAGCAAGTTGTTGTCCCCCTTCTAGGAAAACAGGCTGTCTACTTTTGCTTTGAGTTGCACTTAATTTTGCTGCAAAGTAGATGTGTATTATGTTAAGTTTGTTAGTGGATCGAGTACTTCGTTAGTGGCAAATTCCAAGCTAAAATGTAAGCTTGAACAGTCCTTTTCTGGATTTTAACTAAGAAAATGAACTTTCCTTGCTTAGTTAGGTATCTAATATTGACAAAAACTTAATTTGGTTTTCTCTTATGCATACTTGGTATGTTTCTCTGTCTGAAAAGTGGTGAATGTAACCACATGTGGTTTTCTTTGTACAGAGGTTGTACGAACAAGACTAAGAGAAGAAGGAACAAAATACAGATCTTTCTTCCAGACACTGTCTTTGCTTGTGCGAGAAGAAGGGTATGGATCCCTCTACCGAGGTTTAACTACACATCTGATCAGACAGATTCCAAACACAGCTATCATGATGTCAACCTATGAAGTGGTAGTCTACTTGCTTGATGGATAGCAGCATGACGAGGCTTCCTAGAAGAAGGTGGAAGATTGAAAGACTGGAGTGGACCACTGAATGTCATTGCCAATGTGGTGGGCAAAAGGAAAGTTACATCAGGAACATGTAGCTGTGGACAAAACAGAAGGTTGATTGTGGGCAACTATGAATAATTTTGCTGCCTTATTTCATGGTCTCTTGGCAATGTGACAAATGGGAACTGCCCCTTAAGGAATGCCTTTATACATTCCTTAATTAAAAATTGTTACTTTCTTTTCATCTGATAATCTAGACGAGGCCAATCAGTCATCTTCAGAGACATGATGGGTGAGGTAGGGGGGTGTAAAATGTATTCCTGGGCACCCTTAGTAACTTCTTGTAGTGATTGCTCTCAACTACATCCTTTTTGTTCTGTTTTTACTGCACAGTAACCTGTTGGAAGAGTGGGGAAGACAGTACTTTCATACCTTTCCATACCCAAAACTTCCATTCAGTTGCTCTGAAGAGTCATAGAGACTGAGGTAGTAGTCAGTATGTAAAGTTTTCCATGTTGCTACCTCAAGACAAAATATGGCGCAGGGACCCAGAACAGAGTTATTTCTTCACTACGAAAGGTGATACTTGGATGGTTTGGGTTTTTTGTTTTGTTTTGGTGTTTTGTTTGCTTTTTGTTTGTGTTTTGTTTTGTATTTTTAAGTTTAAGCAGTGTTGTAGGTTAGCGAGAGAGGATCTGATTCTTGAACTCTTCAGGTTATCAATCTGTTAATACTGATGTATGTGGATTTCTAGTTCTGCTGCATCATCCTTTTTCTTTTCTGGAGTTTTCCTTCCTTAAGAGACCTATGAAATGTTCTCCTGTATTATCAGTTTTCCTTGCTAACCTGTCAGCTCACTCACACAGCTAAGGAAGAACTTGCTGAATGCTACTTCATAGCCTTTTTAAGGATTTGTAATGTGATCAGAAATCTCAACTATTCCAGCATACCATTTGTGAAGGCAGGATTCACTCAAATAGTTTCATGCTACCTAAGAACCAAGCTGTATTACCCTAAAATGTCTGGCAAATCCTGACTTGGATTACCAGTATCTATATGAGAGTACAGGGGGAGAACACATATCACCATGGCTACGGTAACCAGAAAGCAGAAAACAATTGAACCTGTGACAGATTGTTTTAGTGCAGGCAGCCTCTGTCCAGAATGATGGAGAAAACTGTAACTGATATTTTCTTGTAAGCATTCCCCTTGATAATTGCTGTATCACTTCTTCCAACTTGAGCCTGTGTACTGAACTGCAGCTGACAGTATAACCTTGTCCTCCAAATTGTCTCAATATTCAGGCATTGTTTTTGTTGTTCTAGAAGTCAGTTACAAAACAATGTGTTGCATTCAGTAGTGAGGCTTAGCTAGTTTATTTTGTCTTAATTTATAAGGATTTTCCAAAACCGTATAGCTGGCGTGTCAAAATTAGAAGCTTAACGTTACAAGAACTTGTACAGCTTTCCAAACATATCTTATCTGCACCACGAGTACTTCTCAGTCTGTGTCCATGATCTGTATGAGGAAGATGATCGTTATAAATTGGAGGCAATAGCTTTCTACATATAAATGCTGCTACACTGGTGTAGACAGAACTGTCCTATCAACTCTTCCAGTGTGGTACGTCAGTATACTTAAACTGTGCATTGTGTGCAATGGCTTTATTTTATTAATGACTCCTTATGCACTTTGTGGCCTTTTATGGCTTGTGACTTTTATTCCTCTTACTGGTTACTTGTAGTCAAACTGTTTAAAACATGCAGTTTGGTTTTAAACAAAGGATACAGTTTGATTTCCATGTAAGCTGTGCAGGATAAAGTATTTTATGCTGTGGATCCATAGTATCTCTGCTGCAGTAGTTCTGTAGGCGGTATTTAAAAGCTTGAAGCTTACAGAACAACCAGTCTGGGTTTTTCTCATTTGCTGTCCTTTATTTTGACCCTTATGTTCTCCACAGTGTCAAAGTATTTGAGTACTTAATGTAATTTTCTGTACTAATTGGTCATCCTTCTAAAAGTCACCTATAGTATGTACAGTGACCTTGCAGTGGAGGCTTAGCTGTATTGGCTTCCTTCTCCTTTGAAAATGTCATTTTACATTTTTAAAGACAGTGTGGTCTGATGTGACCAAAGGTGAACTTGATTGTTTTAAAAGAAGGGAGGGGAGTGCTTAAATAGGTGCTTAAAGTGGGCTTTTTTTAGTGACCTCTCCAGGAAATGTCTGGAGTATTCCTGACTCTGACCTAAGTCTTGCTGCGATGCCATTGTTCAGGTAACTCTACTGTTATCAAAAGCAGGCAAAACTACTTACTGTAATTTTTGTTCTATAGAAAGTGGATTACTCTTCAGGCTATCCAGATTATTCAGTCATAGCCGAAATTTAAATTTGCAAGGATGGTATTCAGCTTTGGAGTTCCTGAATACAGTTAACATTTGGATTAGCCCTAGGATTCATGAGAGTTACTCTACTCTGTTGATTGGATAGTTCTCCCTTGGTTACATGTTCATCTCCCGTTAATTTACTGGGTACCATGTGTGTGCCTTGTCTGGGTGGATAACACGGACAGTTGAATATGGGAGACAACAGCTAAAAACAGACAATCAGCTTATATGCCGCCTTTTCAGTGGATGTTTAAGCAATGTTTTAAACTTCAGGGGTGATCTTCTTTTTGGCTTGCTTTACATGACAAAACATAAATGCAAAGTTTCTTGGGATTTTTTGTTATTTTTAAACTACCAGTACATACAAAGTTACCTCTGAAATATTTCCCAAAGATCTCTAAATTATTTATATAGTTTCGCTGATATTTATTATAAAAACTAAAAGGGAATAAGATGATGCTACGTTCAGTGATAACCTTAACTACAGAACTGAAAGGAGTGCATTTAAACTTCTTTGTAACTTAGATGGTCATCTTGATTTGTATTGGAATGTAGTGTATTTGTCACGCTTTCCTGTGCTAGAGGCAAAGGTCTTGGATATCTGAAAAAACTCTCAGTAATCAGTTTCCTCAAATTTCCCTTGTCTAGAGGAACCTTAATTGTGTTTGCGATCGGTTGCTTTTGGGCTCGGCAGCCAGTTAGGTTTGGGAAGCTCGGTGAGGCTGCAGCTCCCACAACCGGTCGAAAGATGGCACCGGAGCACGGGTTCGTCAGAGGGAAGGGGGCGCCTCTGCCAGGGCCTGGCAGCGCCGTGCGTGACGGGGCCCTGGTTGTCGCCGAGGGCCTGGCACGTTGCGGGGACGTGGCAACGGTGGCCTGAGTTTGGAAAGCCCTTTAAAAAAAAAAAAAATTCAGTGAATGCAGTCACATTTCACAGCCCCTCTATTTCACATTCGGTCCCTGTAGTGCCCTGTGAAAACAGGTGAGTTGTGTGTTGCAGAGGGCTGAGCCCAGCCTTCAAACTGACTGATAGAGCTGCTCTTTCCGTCTGAATTTCTGATCTGCTAGCCTGTTTTAAGTAGGTTTATGTTATGGATTTATGGAGCTTATTTTAATTGTAATTGAAACACCAACCTGTCCACTTGTATGTTGACATTGCATCTGTCTAGTTCCCTGTTTACATAATGCACTCCATGTATTTCCTTTCTGATTGAGATGTTTATTATTGACAGTTTCTGCAGTTCTGTTTTTGTTCTTACAATGACAATTGTTACATTCCTCAGACTGTAGCATTTAAAAGAATGCTTCCAGAGACAAAAGATTGAACAGCCTTTATAAATGTTGCTTCCTGTTTAAGCTGTTTAATTTTGGAAAACAAGCTGAATGCTGAAGTGTGCCTAGGTAAAACTTTTCAACTTTCTGTCTGTTAAGACTCAGTTATGTAAGTTTTCAGTTTGCCTACCCTGCATATGTGAACGTAGTTATGCCCTCTGAGTACATAGCTAAACGCTCACAAATGACAGTTTGCAAATACTTCAATGCTCATGTGAGGTTTGCTATTATTCTTGCATACATGTAATTGGCTGTTAACTATGTGCATTTACTCTGTATTTATATAGTTAACTTTTTGTTTGGATTGCTTTAAACTTCAAAGCAGATTAAAATGATGTGCTTCTATTCAAATATTGCCTTCTGTGCTACACTGTTTTAACCTTTCAATTTTTTTATTGATATATACCAGTGCCTGGACAGTTGCGATTAAAAATGAACAATCCATTAGGAGACCCCAGTAAATAGTTCTATCTTGTGCCATTTTATAGTAGCTGAAGATAATGTGTCTGTATTGTACCTATAATATGTTATTTTTGGAGAGGTTCAGGATGACAAATGAGTTGGATGTCTTCTTGCAGTTGGATTTGAATACCGTTACCCCTGCAGAACTAAATGTTTGTGTCTGTCAACTGAGATCCAGTAACTAGTGATGAGAACTCATGCCCATTTAAAGTGCCAGCTAGCACAAACAGCTGCTGACAAAAATGAAGGGCAGTAGTTCCTGAAAATGTTCAGAATGAATCACATGTGCAGTTATAACCAAGTCCTTGAATTTGAAACATTATTAGATACCGTTTCTCTTAACAGTAAGAGTTTGGTCTGAAGTCTGTCCTCAGAACTTCCTCATAAATCATTCTGCATATGTATTATGTAGGTTTTGTGTGGTGATCTTGTGCTGCGTTTTTCCCCTTGGTGTGTGTTCTGGAGCTGAAAGCATTGCTGCCTTTAATATGGTGCCAGGCTTGATGTCTCTGATTTGAGTCTTTCAGCTATTCAGAACTACTTCAAAAATTGCATTAAAACAGCACATCTATGACAATTTTCTTTTTTCCTTTTATTTCAGTAAGCGTTAATGTGAGTTGACCTACCTTGCTCTGCTTCTAAGACTTTCTGGCTTCCAGGTCAGCCAGGCTTAGAGGTGATCAGTCTTCTGGAATCAGTACAAGCAACCAGTGTGCTTATCCCTGACACATCTGAAATTATGCCTCTAAGTGGCATAACTGTAACTGCCTGTAATTAGTCTTTCACTTTAACTCTCCAAAAGAGGCAGAGCAGGGCAGAGCTCAGGTGACGTGTTTGGGGATGTTTTGACATTCATGTTGCTTTACAACCTCTTCTGCTGGAGGGGCTGTATTAAGCTTGACCTGGACAAAAAGCGAATATGTAAAATGAAGGTATATTTAAAGCCCTAATTGAGTTACGGCTTGGCATTAATGCATTAGTGTGTAGCCTGACATAGATGTAACCTAAAAGCATGTGATGTATAGCAAGGATCTCTTTCACAAAAGAAACTCCTTGCATTCAATAATGCAGTTAACCGTGAAATAAAAAGGTACTTCCGAAGACAAATACTCCTCATCTTCAATATGCTGTTGCCAGCCAGTGTGCTTTGTGCTGACTCAGAACATCATTATCTTCTTGCACAGCTTCTGTCAAAGGCAGGAAATGCCAGGACTGGAATCCTAGTTGTTATGAGCAAATTGATGCAAACAAAATGGTGTATTTAACTGGGGAAGATATATTGGAGAGGAGGAGCTTCTATTTTTGTAGATGGAATGTTTCAAGGGATGCTCTTAAGACTGGTTTCACTACTGCAAAGATACTTGTTAACAACAGAATTGTGTGAAGTTGACTACAAGCTCTCAAAGACAAGCTCCAGATGGTGAAACTTACTGCTAATTCTGGATAGATTTCTACCCAAGGAGTGTTTCCTCTCAACTGTGGCTGTTTAGAAGTAGGTAGCTTTTCCTAATCCTGCTCCTGAAGCAGACACTTGGGATGGGACTGAGGATGTAAATGTTGAAATTGTCTGGAGTATAAACAAAATTCAATGCAGTGTGTTCTGACACTTGATCATCCATCCAGAATTCTGAAAACAGGTATACAGTGTGTAGGTGTGCCAGAAAATATTTTAAGGATCATGTTAATTTAGGACTTTCACTATGTAATTAGAGGCTAGATAACATAGTACAAATATTTAAAAGGGAAAACAATTAAATGAGGAAACTACAGGCTCATGTGTTTGTAGCAAGCAGAGCTATATCCTTCTTGTGCAAAGCATGTTACAGACATCCAGGTAACTGGATAGTAAGGAAGACTTGATGTTAAAATAGCTGATTATTTGTGATCCATCTGTATTTTAGATGAAGTAAATGCTGGAGATACAATCCATATGGTTTTTGTGGAACTATCTGATGTGGAGCCACAAAGGAAGTCTCTAGATTACTCCAGCATGGGTAAGATTTTGCTAAAGTGTTTTGAAATGGGAACTGTGGATTGGTGGTGAATATACAAGCACTTGATGACCTCTGAAGACAACCTTTGCAAGAATTGGTCTTGGTGTTGTATTTAGTATGTCCGTCACTGGTTTTGGCAGAAAGACTTGGGCTACATTAGTGTGATTTTTTCAATGACCAATTTGAAACACTTTGCAGTACACTAAGTTTTGACTCTTTTTCTTAAAGATTGCTATGACCAGCAAAGTGAGATTAAATAACAGTGCAAAATGCATATTCAATCATTTACAAAATACTAATGAGAATTTTTGCTTTAGGCCAGGAGTGCCACTTTCTCAGTTGGAAAGGAGAGAATATGACGACTACAGGCACAATCTGTTCAACAATGATCACTGTTACTCAACTATTAAAAAACAAACAAACAAAAAACCAAACCAAAACCAACAGTTCCAGGATGCTAAAGGGAAGTATGAACTCTATGTACAAATCTTGGGCTGGCCTACCCTGGGCCATATGCACATATGCACAGCTCTGGTTCATCACAGCTAAAAAAAAGGTTATAAAAAATGATCAGGGAGTGAAGTGCGTATCCTGTCAGAGCACAAAGCTTTGGCTTAACCTGACAGAATCTGAAGAGGGATACAGTGGTTTTACATAAGAAAAAACTCAGATGGATAAGTATTATGGGATAAAGTATTAAGTTACAAGACCTGCTGCTATGAACTGAAGAACTATTTGCTGGCTGTTACTATACCTAGCCTGAATGTAAGAAAGCTTTTAATGATCAATGCAAACCAGACTTAAATAGCAGTGAGAACAGGAAGCAAGGCACTTCAGAGTACCTGAACAGCATGTGAAAGGAATGCATGATCTGGTGACCTGTGATAGCACAGACCTAAATGGTATCTTCAATGTGTTTAATAGGGATTAGGATCTCTGTTTATGATGGACTTAGTCACCCTGTGCTTGCAGGGTGCATGTGTCTTCTTTCAGGAGGATTTATAGAAAAGATGAACCAGGGCTCATCTTTTTCTCCTCTTCCCTTCTCCCTTAGAATCAACCAATCCCAAGGACTTGTCTTTCCAATGTCCCCCTTCATACATTTATCTTTAAGCAGTTTATCACTCCAACTGAACAATATCATATATTTTATTGCTGATCTGAACTTTTCCCAGGTCTTATACCACATGTTGCTTTTTGCAAGTGTTAGATTTTGGTCAGTTGACGCTGTTGACACTGTCGTATGCTAAGATGATAGGAAAGAATACATTGCTTTCTAACAGAGCATGCAAGGAATCTAGGAGATTCCTGGTATAAATCTACTTCAGTTGACCTAAACCAGGACTGAAATTTGCCAATTCTTATACTAATAGGAATAATTTTTATCCTTGCTTTTCACTCTGTTCCTGCTACCTTTGATTGTGTTGGTTCCTGGTCCCTACTGCAGTATGAGTTCATACAGTATGTTCCAAACTAATCAGTTAAATACAAATCACCTATTGGTCTGTCCACTTTTCCATTTCTCTTAATATTCTTGATTACTGTTTTGACTTGGGATAAATGTTACAGGGAACATCCTTCTGGGCTGGTTCAGCTTAGTGTATTCTTGCTGCATACAGTTTTCCTCTAGTTTCCTGGGGAAAGGATTTCATAGAGGTAAAATAGACTGTGACAATGAGCATGCTACGTCCTCTTTAGAAGCAGCCATCCCACATCCATAAGATCCAGCAAGACTCCCATGAAATCACTCTGTGGTCACTCAGGTTAGGCTTTGGTTGAAGGTAAAATGAGGGAGTGTTGCAGCAGCAGGGACAGAAAAATCCAGCACTTCCAAGGTGACATCTAACTCAGCCTGTGTGCAATCTGTATACGTAGTGAAGGCAAGCTTCTGTGTTAAGCAAGGATTTGGGAATATTGAATGGAGGGTGAGTGGAGGTGTTGTAAAGAAAACTTGTTGGTGAGATGCTGTCTTTTCCAAGTTACAAGTTAAGAATTTCTCCGGAAAGCATAAAAATCTGGAAGTTACTTTGACACATCTGAGTTACAGTTAAAGTAGTGTCCTTGCCATAACAAGAAGCAACGTGAAAGTAGACCAGAATGAATGAGAAGTCAATGTGGTTGGCTTAATTTTATTGTCTTCGTAATCTGAAGCAATAACATAATCTGAGGTATAACAGTATTTTTAAAATACTGGAAAAAGTGATCCCCTTTGCCAGCAGTTCCCATCTAAGGGAATAAAGGTCTCCAAGTACAGCTTTCCAGAATTTTCTCCCAATTTAGCTGTGCCAGATTCTTCCACTGAGAAGGCGATAGTATGAATACTTTTCAGGGCCACATTTGTGCTGTGTCTAGGTCCTCAACAGAATCTTCAGGAAAATGTCCAACAGAAACGTTTTGTGGACTCAAATTGCCCTCTTTAGCGAGAAAAGACCAGTTCTCCTAGGACTGTTTAATATTCACTCAGGGCAGACTTTGGTTAAAATGAGTATCAGTGAGAGCCTTGTGGATACAGATACCAAAGGGAGAGAGAACATTCACCCCTCTGGAGAGAAGGTTCTCCCAGTTTCTATAGTTTATCCTTTGGAGAGGAAAAGGAAGTGAATGCTGAAAAAATAACAACTCTGTTCTTACTAAGAAACCTCAGTCAGTTGTATCTTCCCAGAGGCAGGACATTCTGTGAGGAATTCTGTGGGAAGTCAGTGAGTTTCCCTAGGCATTCCCTATATTCAGCCAAATCCAAGAGCAAGGTCTTCTGGGGAAGAAATCAGGGTTTCCTTCCCCATCGTCTGGAAATAGCTAAAGACACGTATCCTGTTGTTAATCCTTTCACTGTCCACATATATTGCTTCCTACAGGAAATAATTCTTAATGATGGGCAAATAACTTTTTTCCTCTGGCTGCTAAAGGCAGGCAAGCAGAATTAGTTTCTAAGCTGGTAAATTTTCCTGGTAGTTCTAAGGTACTTTCATTCTGTCATTCCTCGAGGTGTTTGTTTCCCTTCTGTTCCTCTTCTGAAATGTAGCTATCAGTAAAAGTTTACAGAGTTTATATTATCTTGCTCTGCCATTACAAATGTTTCCTGGCCTTCACAGTGATTGAATGACTTGCAAGTTGCTTTGGGGAGTTCCAGCTGGATTCGTTCTGGATATTTTTAAAGACTTGGGAATATGGTTTGAATTACTTGAAACAAGAATGATCTATTATCATTCACACATTTTCCTAAGAGACTAGTTGAGGGAAAATACTGAAAAATGACAAGCATCTAGCTATGCTTGTAGGGTGGTCCAATATTATTTCGTAATTCATTCAAGCAACAGACAAAGATTTAAAGTGCTTTCTTTGCAATACTTAAAAAAAAATAATTGCAAAACCAGTATAAAAATATTGACCTTTCCCCATTAGAGAGAAGAATATCTGCCCTAGTCTCTAACTGATGTAAACCAAGGGGACTATTGCCAAAACTTTATAGCTTGGATGTAAATGGAATATTACCTCTCAAGCAACAGCAGCTTAGAGCTGTTAAAACCACACACACTGAAAAACCTTAACCACACAGGGGTGAACCAGTTTGAGCTTGCAGTTCCCCAGAGCTCAGTTCAGCCAGAACTATACTTACTTCCCATCACCTCCTTTCCCAGGGTAAAAAATCCTTTTCTTATGGCAGGGCAGGGACACTGGAGTGGTCATCAGACATGATGGGATATTTCTGTGGGACAGCATTCTGATAATTCTCAGGACTTGAGCTTTGTGTCACACACACACACCCCACACACACCCACCCCCAAAAAGGTGTGCAGAATTAATTTGAGAAGGATTGTTTTTTTAGAGATGATAGACATGAAAAGACACTGAAAGATGAATTACTGAGTGGTTTGGATTTCTCAAAGACCAAAAGACATAACCACCCTTTCTTCCCAAATATCTCAAAGACAAATCTTTGAGAAACTTAGAGCTTTATTCCTCCCTAGCTATGAAAGACACCTCTCATTATTCAAATTGAGGGTTGGCAACATGTGGTGGCAGTGTCTGCCAGGGTTCCTGTTCCTTCCTAAAGTTGAAATAGCATTGGGATTCAGCACTGTAAATCCTTTCCGAAAGAGAAAATGGGTTGTTGGTATGGATTTGAACTGCTATTTTGGGTCCCTGGGATGAATGAGGCTCTGAACTGAAATCTGCATTCAGTGTTACATGCTATATGCATCTTACTCAACTTTAACCAGTCTTTCTAGTTTGCATGTTTTAGGGAATGAGTAGAGGAACTTTCCTAATACCTGATTTCTCCCTAGCCTTGTGTCCAAATGCAACTTCAAAGGGAGATGGAATAAAGCTGCAGCAATTCCTAAGCATGTTTGTGTACTCAGTGTCACCCCTCTTTTCTGAAGCCAGATATAAGTAAGCTGGAGAAGGGGGGTGGGCTTAAAGTGTTACCAAAGAACAAAGCCCCTAGCTTTCTTCCTGGTTTGACTTTGTATCTATTTACTAGATGCTTATTTCCTTGTGTGTGGTTGTACAGTTTTTCTTTAAGTTGCAGACGCCTAGTGTTAAGAGGGGTAATGGATGGAGAAAACAAGATTATCTAAGTACATCAGGTTTTTCTACAAGATAACTACAGTCAGCATTGCAAAAAAAGCTGCTAGAACAGTGACATCTACAAACATCCAGAGCTGACAGACTAAACAGCATTCTTGTGACTGAGCAAGAAGCCTGGTAGTCTCTGCTAAAGGCAGGGTAAGAGTGCAATGGCAGCAGTCACCCTGAAAAAAATGAGGTGGGCTATATGTAAGAGAAGGCTGAATGATTTTCATACTGAACCTGGCTAACTCACTCTTACATGACATTAAGGCCAAGAAAAAAGGAAATAAAATCAAGGTATTAGTTGGAGGAGCTTTGCATAAGGAAAAATGAACTATCTTTCAGCTCACTACAGAGCAAGGAATAGTCTTTAACAGTAGTATTCTCAAAATGGCTGCTTATGCCAAAGTGGGTTTAGAGATAAAGTTGTATGTTGTTTATTTGGATGTCAAAGAGAAACTTGCACTGAAATGAGAATACTGCTGTATCTGGTAAGCCCTAGTATGTAGACCAGAGCTTTTTCACTTGCAATATGTCAGTATTAGCAGTCTACTGGAATGTTTGGATGAAGGCATCACTGAATAGATTGATTAATGTTGCAGTTTTTCTTGAGCTGTGATGGATGATTGCATTCAGGCTTCAGCATGTACTAAATGTGCGCCATTTGTTACCAGCTTGGTGATACTGCAGCATAACATGATGATACAGCATTAAGTCCTTGTGATATAGTGTCTCTTTCCTGGAAGACTGAAATTGAGAAACTTTAGACTCACAGAATGCTTTGGATTGAAAGGGACTTTTAGAGGTCATCTAGTCCACACCCCACATACCCCCCACATGAGCAGGGACATCTGCAACTAGATCAGGTTGCTCAGAGCCCCATCCAACCTGACCTAGGGATGGGGCCTCCACAACTTCTCTGGGCAACCTGTTCCAGTGTTTCACCACCCTTATTGTTTACAGTTTCTTCCTAATATCTAGTCTGAATCTACCATCTTCTGGTTCCAAATCATTATCCCCTGTCCTAACACAACAGGCCCTGCTTTACTTGCACTCTTCTCCCCATGTCTGAAGTTGCCTGTACTACACAAAAATGATAGTGTAACTTCTAATGGTTAAGAATCCCTTATTCTTCCATTTTATATCAAAATGAAGAGTTTGGTTAACTTAGCTTTATGCAATTTGTATGCCCAGGTTCCCTTGTACTTGATGGAGTAAGATGCAGAAGGTGGAGGAACCTTGCCTTGCTATTCTGATACACTTGGAAACAGCTTGTTTCTCAAAGGAGCATGTCAGCCCTAAGTAACTTGGAAGTTGGAAAGCTTCATTTGTAGTATAAGCACTGAAGCTGAGATATTTCCAGGCATTACAGACCAGAGAGAAGATAGCTTTGCAAAAGCATAAGCCTTTGTAGTTGATGGATTTCAGATGGTTAAACGCCTGGTGCTGTAACCAAAGCTGAAACTTTACTGACAAACACCTTTGAAAAGTGTTATGTACTCTGTAAGTTGTTGCTATTAGCACATCATTCAACGTGAGTAGAAAGTACAGCACTAATTGTGCAAAACCAGAGATACCTCCTTATGATACAGCACAAGTAAAATCTACAGTTAATCCCTCTTCTACTCTAATCTTAAAATTTAAGGATTGAAGAGGACTTATCTGGACTCTTGATACAATAGACTAAAATGGACTTAGGTGTCTAAAGTGACACCTAGACACTTAAGTTTTGGCAAAGACCCCTTGCTGCTTCGTCTTGATGGTAGATGAACTGCAGAAATCCCCACATTTTATTTTGTCAAACATCTGGAAATCATTCTCTGCTCATATCCATGAATGCCTCAGTGGGACAGGAACATGCAGCTCAGCCCAAAGCTCAACTGAGATCCTGAAATTTAGCATTCCTTTCTTCAGGTTCCTTAACAAGCTTCGCCTGGAAATAGGTATGAAATAAAATGCAAGGAATGCTGCTTTCCTTACTGATATGGCTGGTGTCATTCTACTTGAGAGTTGTTTTTTTTTCTTTACAAAAATAAAATAAAGGTAAGAGTGCTTAGGAAAGACAGAGGAGACCCAGATGTAAATTGCTTCCCTGTCCAGAATTGTTGCCTCTGAAAAGTGTGTCACAGCCTGTTCCTGGCTCAGAGGAACCTTTCCTGCTTCTCTTTCCAGCATGCATCACAGCTGTAAAGAATTCAGGAAACCTGAAGAAAAGAAAGGAGGGAGAAGACAGGTATTGTGCTGGCTGGTTCTGGCCTCTTAAGTCACTGGCAAAAATGGAGAACAAAGAACAAAATCATGGCTTTGCTTCCAAAGAGTGATTTGTCTTCTGCTGTGGAGTTTATTTTCCTCCTTATGCACACCTTTTTACTTCCATTCTCCAAAGACTACTTGTTTTCTGTGCAGCAACTCCACCTTAGCATGGAAGTTGAGGCTGTTTCTTCCAAGATAAATGAGTTTATATGTATTTGAATGTCCTCTAGTGAAGGAGAGACTTTGATTTGCTGTGCCACTTCACATAACAGAAAGCAGTCTGCCTTGCTTGGTATTCTTTGAAAGAAAGTGAATCCAATCACCCAGGTGAGTTCTTGGCTGTTATCTTGACTGGACAGATAGTGCTCACCATATCAATAGTCTCCTAAGGTTTGGAGGTTAAGGCCTTGCTTCAGTATTTGCTCTTCCTTTGCTTTATAAAGATATATGTGAATATCGATAATTCTGATGGGTTTAGTCTACATCAGGATTATGAAATCTTGTACTGTCCATACCTGTATGCTGACCACATGGGCCCTCAGGAGCTTCTCTTTGAAATCACGGTCTTTTCTCGGGACCTGAAACCAGCAAAGCAGCCAATGAACTTACCAGCACTGAAGTCCTTTACTGTGCCTGATAAAAGTAGTTTGTCCTTCTGTTAGCTTTGGTCAATAGTAATGTTCTGTCAAGACAAGTTTAAGATCTTGATATTGCTACATTTTCTCTGGTTCTTTATACTGTGGTCTTAAATACTTCTGCAGGTATAGGATGTGGTGTATGTGAAAACACCAGCTAAAGGGGACTCTACATAAAGAAAAGACTATATTGCAGTGGGAAAACAGCAGCACCGAGTCCAACTCTCTTCTGCCTGAGGGCTTTGTCAGCATTTATTAAGATTGTGCTGAAGTGCTTAAAGCTAGTACACAACAGAAAGAAATAAGTAGGGGCAGGGAGGACATGGTAAGACTGCTACTTGTGTGTTTTACTTTGTGCAAAGCTTCATTTACTCTTTTCCTGGCATTATTGATTGAATTTGTAGGTAGAAATTGCTGCAGCATGCAGGGCTACAGCTGCATCTCTATCAGCCTCTGTAAAGAAATAATTGTTTGCTATCCCCAAATCAAAAAGCCCTGAACTGCCACCGGTCAAAAGAACATTAAATTAGAATCATAGAATCATTAAGGTTGGAAAAGACCTCTAGGATCATCAAGTACAACTGTCAACCCAACACCATCAGACCTCCTAAATCAAGTCCTGAAGTGCCATGTCTACACATCTTTTGAACACCTCCAGGGATGGTGACTCTACCACCTCTCTGGGCAGCCTGTTCCAATGTCTGACCACTCTTTCAGTGAAGAAATTTATCATAATATCCAATCTAAACCTCCCAATGCATCTTGAAGCCATTTCCTCTAGTTCTATTGCTAGTGACCTGGCAGAAGAGACCAACACCCACCTCACCAGAACCTCCTTTCAGCTAGCTGTAGAGAGTGATAAGGTCTCCCTTCAGCCTCCTCTTTTCCACACTAAACAATCTCAGTTCCCTCAACCTCTCCTCACAAGACCTGCTCTCCAGATCATTCACCAGCTTTGTTGCCCTTTTCTGGACACACTCCAGCAACTCAATGTCCTTCTTGTAGTGAGGGGCCAAAAACTGAACACAATATTCAAGCCGGGATGCTGTTGGCCTTGGCCACCTAGGCACGCTGCTGGCTCATGTTCAGCTGGCTGTTGACCAACACCCCCAGGTCCTTCTTCACTGGGCAGCTTTCCAGCCACGCTTCCCCAAGCCTGTAGCATCGCATGGGGTTGTGACCAGAGTGCAGGACCCAGCACCCGGCCTTGTTAAACCTCATACAATGGCCTTGGCCCATTGATCCTGCCTGTCCAGGTCCCTCTGAAGAGCCTTCCTACCATCAGGTAGATCAGCACTCCCACCCAACTTGGTGTTGTCTGCAAACTTAATGAGGGTGCACTCAGTCCCTTCATCTAGATCATTGACTGGCCCCAACGCTGAGCCCTGGGGAACCCCACTTGTGACTGGTTGCCAACTGGTGTTTTAACTCCATTCACCACAACTCTCTGGGCTCAGCCAGCTAGTTTTTTACCCAGCAAAGGGTACACCTGTCCGAGCTGTGAGCCACCACCTTTTCCAGGAGGATGCTGTGGGAGACAGTGTCAAAGGCTTTGCTAAAGTCCAGGTAGACAACATCCACAGCCTTTCCCTCATCCACTAGGTGGGTCACCGGGTCATAGAAGGAGATGAGGTTGGTCAGGCAGGACCTGCCTTTCATGAACCCCTGCTGGCTGGGCCTGATCCCCTGGTTGTCCTGCACATGCCTGGTGAGCTCACTCAGGGTGTATCCCTCCATAACCTTCCCCAGTACCGAGGTCAGACTGACTGGCCTGTAGTTCCCTGGATCCTCCTTCCAGACCTTCTTGTAGATGGGTGTCGAATCGGCAAGCCTCCAGTCATCTGGGACCTCCCCTGTTAACCAGGACTGCTGATAGATGATGGAGAGCGGCTTAGCAAGCTCCTCTGCCAGCTCCCTCAGCACTCTTGGGTGGATCCCATCTGGCCCCATCGACTTGAGTGTGCACGTGGAGCAGCAGGTCGTAAACTGCTTCCTCCTGGATTATGGGGTGGTTTATTCTGCTCCTCATCCCTGCCTTCCAGCTCAGGGGGCTGATTACTCTGGGGATAAGTGGTCTGACTGTTAAAGACTGAGGCAAAGAAGGCATTTAGTACCTCAGCCTTTTCCTCATCTTCGGTGGTAATATTCCCCTCTGCATCCAATAGAGGATGAAGATTCTCTTTGGTTCGCCTTTTGTTATTAATGTAGTTGTAAAAACATGTTTTGTTATCCCTTACAGCAGTGGCCACCTGAGATCTAGCTGGGCTTTCATTTGTCTAATTTTCTCTCTGCAAGACCTAATGAGGTCTCTGTACTATTCTTGTGTTGCCAATTACTACTGTAGTTCAGGAACACAACTGTCAATCTAATAGTTAACATTTTCAGATTATAAAGTTTTTGATTTCACAAATCACATTTTAAAAAAAAAAAGTCCAAACCACTGAGGTATTTTGGAACCTGTGAGAGCCTTACCGAGGTGGCCTGTTAGAGTTAATGTTGGTGGTTCAGCTCCATTTTTTTTTTTTCAGTTCAGTTTCTACAAAAAAGACTGATGAGGTGACCATAATATGAGAAGATTTAAAAACTCACTAAGTCAGCTAGAGTCTCTTATTGAATTGTGTTGAGGGATTTTGGATTATCTTAACATTGAGGAGTGTTAGTCATGGATTGGGACCTCTTTGTGTAAGCTACAGATGCACACCTTTTGAGAGGAATGTCAGTTGCCTTATAAGCAGGCCCCAATTAATGCAGAGTATTTTAGGTTATTTAATAATAGATGCAAATTAATTTTCTGCAAACTAAGTCAGGTGAATGGTATATTCAAACGGATTCTTGGTTTAGTGTCCTCTTGGTTTAGTTTTCAAAGATTTAGAAGTCTTAGTGGGAAGAAAAGCGTTTCCACCTGTAATACCTGATTTTATTTAACACAGCTGTTATTCAGCCTGTTAATTTGAAGTGTTACAAAGTGGTTCATTGTGAAAAAGCAATGTAACTCCAGGAGACCTAGGGGGACTAGTGAAAAGGTGCCTATTTTTGTAAAAGGTCATTCTGAACTTTTGACTCTGAAAGTGGGGGCTTGTTCTTGACCTTGGGATTTCTGGTCCCTGGACTGATGGTGATTGAGAATATTGAAAACAGCTATAGAAAATGACCAATTTTCACTTAATATGAAAACTGATAGTTTTGCAAGTATGTGAAAATTTGATCCAGTGTACAGTTTGCTCTTTCTGCCAGCCAGCGCTCCTATTCATGGTGTAAATGACTGAACTTCTCCCTCTGGGCAAAATGGTGAATTTGTTCAGGCACAAATATGTCTTTTAATGATGAAATTTTATCCTCCTTCTATCAAAAGCAGCTTTTTATACAGAAACATGATTTCCCCACTGTTTTTCTAGTCATAAGAGTTTCTGTGCAGAAACAGTAGTATGGTCTTAGGGAATTTCATACCAGCTAAAGCAATTCCAGTCATTGTTCTCTAGGCAATATTCTCACCCCTCCACGTACCCCCACTTAAACTTTTCCAGGTTAGTAGGAAGTCAGTGAGACAGAATTAACAGAAGCAAAATTACATGAATGCCTAAAAGATTGATTTACTCTATTTCCTTGTTTACAGGCAGTCCAATATCTCCTCACATGAATATAAGGTATATAACAGGATGAAAAGCCCAAGACTGTCTAAGAAAGCACTTGGAAGGTGAAAGACAATGGTAATATCACAGTCAATATTACAGTCAAAATTATATGCAGCACAGGTAGGGTCACCAAACAGTAAATCATGAATGTGTCATAACACTTAGTAAACAGAAGTACCACACTTCACATTCATAAATCATCACAATTTCACATTCATAAATAATCTTTCCTGTCCTACGAAACTGAAAGAAGTATGTTTGAGCTTTTTCATCTTTTCCCTCAGTATGTGAAACACTATGGGAATTATTTCTTTAGGGTGACTGACTGTAAAGAGATGTATGTATAAACTAGTAAGTTCAAGTTCTTAGTGTTGGATTTTAACTTTTTATTGAGCTTTTTATGGTGGAGGGTGTATTCTGTATTTGTAGTTTCTGACTGCCAGTTAGGTTGACATAATCAAAAAGGCTTGACCCACGCTTTGTTTTTTTCTTCCTTAAGGGAAAAAAAAACCAAACCATTATAGGTATTTGGCACTAAACAGCAAGTTTTAGAATTAACAAATCAAGTGAACTATCTACTCTACTTCCTGCTGAATCAATTTGCAGAGCTACCTCTCTGAAATGTCCCTGCTCTCCAGAGATGAGGGCATACGACTAGAAAGAGATGAAGTTGTTTAATATAACTTCAATATGCAGGCACGATGCAGACTGGGAATTCTAACAAAAGGCAACAAAGCCAAGACCCAGATCTCAGTGGAGCTGAGGTATCAACATAGTGTGATATTATACATTGGCTTGAATAGCCTGGATAGGGCTTGAATACATCAGTGTATAAAGATGTTAGTGCTTTTTTTTTTTAGGTGCCTGTTGTGCATCCATTTCCAAATGTTTCAGCTGAAAGAGAAAATCCCTAGAAGGAGCCCTGATATAGGTGCAGAAGAGAAGAATTTGCCTTTTTTTTTTTTTTAATGTCATACGTTACTGAAGTTTCATTGTTGATATTTTGCAACAGGTTGATATTAAGGAGAATTTTTGTGCTTGGTACACCTAGTAGGTTCTAGTAAGTCAGTAAGTTGCTTATGAGATTAAACCATCTAACATCTGTCATCCTGTCCTTAGGAACTGCTGTTTATATATATCATAATACATGTCCCAAGGACTTTCAGAAATGGGACCTTAACGTGTAGGTGTAGTATTACTACCAAAAGAGAGTGTGATTTGCAGGCTTTTTATGGTTTTGGAGTGGCCTGGGAATGGTGACAGCAGACTACCTAGTAAGAGCTTAGAAAAGAACATTGAAAAGGTAAATAATTTGTGCAGTCCAGAAGGGGCTTGCCACTCTGTTAGCCTGGTATAAACCTGCACTACTACTGTTTCGTGACCTTTGTGGAAGGGCTGAGTAGCAGCCATGTCACTCTACAGGCACATAACAAGAAACTAGTCCTCGCTTGCTTCACAATGCAGGACCAAAAGGGGATTCTTGTGTGTTTAAATCCAGGTCCTTGTTATGGGAACTTGTGGCCTATAATACCATTCATAAATCTACCAGAGTTCATCTTTAAGCTAATTAGGTTACTTGTTCTACTGGGAGGTTGCCTCAAAACCTGAGTTTCTTGTGTTGAAACAGTGCTCTAATTTACTGTCCTAGCAACAGTACATATAAATTGGTTTAACTGGTAACAGTAAGTAACTGGTAACAGTAAGTGCAGACAGCTCTCTAAAGAGTCACTTGTCATACGCTGTTCATATTTGAGACAAGCAGTTTCTTTGCCCCTATTTTTTTACTGGGTTTCTTCTGCATTTGAGTAGCATGGGGAAGTATCTTACATTTGGAAAAGAGACTTAGGTTGCCTTGTTCTTTTATTTGCATAGTAGTGATGCTGTCTTTTTTATTATTATTTTAAAGTAGTTCATATTTCTACAAATAATCTTGAATAATCAGTCAACTATTGTGTCTTGTAGTTAATGAATAGCACAGCTGGCTCAGCTTTTATGCATCCACAGCAATTACTTCAGACTCTTGGATTGTTTTAGCTGTATCTTCTTTCTAAATTGCTCGTTTGCAGCAGTGACACATACATTTTGTAGAAGTTTTTCTACTACTGTATAGACAGTAAATTTCCTTTTGGTTAAAGGTGAAATTATAATACCATTGAAATATAACCTTGTAATAATTTTACTTGCATCCTCCTGTAGACCCAATTCTGTTATCCTAACGTGCCTAAGTAAATCTTATTCATTTGATCCCTTTTGATTGAGGAATACCACTGGGTTCATGCTAGCCTACCATCACACAGTATGATCTCCAGCTTTTTCAGTAATACAGTATAAGGCTATCCTGAAGTAAGTGCCAAACACCCCAGTGTGTTTTAGCTCTCCTTCCTCATTGCTGTATGCTTACAACTGCTCCTGTAATGTTGGGGAAAACTGTTGTTCTAACGTTATTGCACAGTGTCTGCCTGACCTTCAAGACTACAAAGTACTTCAGTGGTTCCCTTGTTTAAAAGTCATGAGAGAGTCGGTACTTCCATTCCTGAATGTGCAGCTGTGCCACATACATCAGTGAGCCAAGTAAATCGTGTTGCCATCTGAAGAAATTAGCCGTATACTAACAGGCAGCAGATATAAATAATATATGTGGATAAGGTGGAGTCAACTGATCAGTCTGATAATAAAAGAATTCAGTGGCAGTGATCTTTATTACAAATTTCATCACTGTTACTGAAAAAGCTGGCTTTTATGTTCCCATTTTTTCTAAGAAAGTTTTCCCTTTCACATTATTTGCTGCTGGGAGCTACGTCATTCATAATACGGGTGACTGCACTGTATTGATTGAGGTTAATGCCAACAGCAAAAGACTGTCTTTCGGGGGTGAAGAAAGAACTTCCTGTAGAGAATTAAATTACCAATTCTTATTTTGTTAAAAAATAGATGTACAAGCTGTCTTCATTTGCACTACTCTTGATGCTGAAGAGAAAAAATATAAATAATTAAAATATCTGTATATTTATCATATTTATATGAACTACATAAAAAGCTGTCTCTTACTTTTCCCTTTGACAGAGATATCTTTCTACTGATTTCAGAAGGGCCTTCTGTAGACACTATGCTTTTGTTTCTAACCTTAGACTGTTTTCTTGGACTCAGCTAGATGAGAATTTGTTACATTTAAAAGGGATTATACATCTTGGGCTCAAAAGCCTTTAAATTAGAGCCACCTAAGTATAGCTTAATTTATGCTAGCTTCGTCTGTCCTTCAGGCTATTATCTTGTGACCTAATGTAGGATACTTTTACCCAACCATAAGTCCTAACACTGGTAAGAGAAAGCGAATGTGAAGGCACTGCAGTTAAGTGTTGTTAAGCTCTTTATTGAGGCTGCATCCTGCCTACTGACACTTCCAATGGCTACATGTTTTGCTGACGTTTCTCCTCCCTGCATCACAGAAAATGGTTGGGACCACTCTGTCTTGCACCTGCTTGTATATGCTATGAATGAGATGGAGACCTGAGCAATGGGTATCTTTCAGTGTGGCCAAGAGGAAAGCTGATGTGCTCCACCTTTTAGGTAAACAGACAATGCAGTGGCTCCTCTTGCCGTGCTCCGTGTCATGTGAGGACTGTACAGATGTGCTGAAGGGGTCTGCTGTGGTGCCCAGTGGGAGCAGCTCAAGCCTTTACCGTGAACATTTTGAGCAACTGGCTTGAGTTGGGAGGTTTGAGCTTGGCTTTTCCTCTCCTTTTATCACATAGTTGACTTCCTAGAACTGTCTTAGACACTCTTCAACCTTCTCAATATAAGCTGCTTTTTCCCTTATTTTTCATGCTAGTTTTTAACATTTTATTAGGGAGGACATGCTGCTTTTGACAAAGTAGCAGTAGAATAGGCAAAAAACTATGCAGAAATCCAGTTATGATCTCCGAAATCTCCAAGTGATGTGCTCAAAATAACTTGTGTCTCTTCTATCTTGCCTAAGTGAAACCATTAAACTAACATGACCCAATGGGAAAAATATTACAGATGCATAGCAGTCAAATTATAGACTTAAATGAGCCAATTCATAGTTAATTTTCCTTTTTATTATTATCATTTTCTTTGTATTATCTGTGGGATTTGGGGAATCCTATGAAACTGAGGTGAATGGTGAATCATTTGATATTTAACAGTTTATGAACGTTTTCACTGTGAAACTAATCACTATACTCATGCTTTGGGTTTATTTTTGTGTTCATGATGTGAAGTTAGTTTATCATTGAAAGAGTACAAAAAACAAATTACAGAGTCTGTGATTCTAGTGCTGGAATGCTTTCAGTAAGGGTTTCGGTTTTTATAATTCAGTTGAGATTTTGCAGATGAAAACCTTTGGTATTTTTGCCCCTATTCTGAGACAGAGGGGTATTTTGATATAACCACGAATTGCTTCAGTGTCTGTGGTAAGTGAGTACAATCATACCATAATCTTTGTTTTCTCTAAGTAGTGCACTTCAGAGTAGGGCTGGCTTTTGTCTCAAGCAATACATGTCATCAGCTCTCAGCACACTTCCCTGTTATGTTTCTGTAGGTCAGACACTGTTTTAACGACATGTGCTGTGCAGGAAGATGAATTGGTATGTGGTTGAGGTATCTGAGAATGAGAAACAATCAGAAATATTTGAAAGACACAATGCCTGGTCTTGAGATAGGACAGCTTGGCAGCTTCATGGGATTCACTTCCAGGGACTGGGGGAACAGCTGAATTTATTAGTATTTAGACCATTTATAGGCTTGCTTCCAAATCTTAGTTGGAAGCCTGGCTTTCTTCCTAAATCTTAGTAAAGCTATCTGATCAGCTGTATTACTTGTAAGGATTTTTATTAATGAACTTCTGGAAAGATTTTTGGTTTCTTGTGTCAAAATGTAAAGAACTGTCACCACAGCGTAAAATGAAAAGCAGGTGCTTTTAAAATCACTACACAAAACCCAAATGGTTCCAAAATGAAAATATAAGTAGACCCTGATAATAAATACAAAAAAGCATAAGTTTAGTTTCATCACGCATGCTGTTCTGAAGGGGAGTTGTGAATTCAGCTTTGAATATTGTCTTGTCGTAGGGGTTGTCGTGCCCTTCGCAGTAATGAAGGGGCATGAACTGTAGATTTAAACGAACAGGGATTTTTATTTTTTTTTCTCGCATGAGGGTCTCAAGTTCTCCAGCTCTCTAGTTTTCAGACTTGGAGGCTGCGTTTGACCATTCTGCACACAGCTCTGACTGCTCTGGAAGAGATGTTCCTGGAGCTGACCCTTCCACTGGCCTGGAAGCATCTGTGCAGAAATAAAGCTGTATTTGGATGTACTTCTTCCTGGGCCAGCTTGAAGAGATTATTGTCCAGTATGGTTCATCTGCTTGTTACCATTCCCTGTTAGAGGCAGTTTTCCTCTTGGGTATGCTGGCATGCCCATCTAGATGAAGCTGCTTTCTAACACAAATCATTCAGAATAGTCTCAACGATGCCTTTAGTACAGTGGGGTTTTTAATTTATTATTTTGTCAGGAAAATATTAGAGTACTATTATGTGGTGTTGTGCTGCAGCAAAAGCAAAGGGATGGGGCAAGCAGCTGAGAAGGGACTTGGAGTAATAATGTGTTTCTGTGGTCCAGACAGAACCATCTGACCACCTCCTGAGGCAAGAGCTACCACAGCTGCAGGAGGGTATCTTTTAGCTGTGCTTTGCTGTACATTTTACAGTTTCTTTTTCCTACATAAAGAGTAGTTAAATACTTGGTTCCCATTGAAAGTCATCCTGAAGGTCAGGAGCTGGATGTTTAACTTCCATTTGTGTCTTTGAAAATCTCCCCTTTTATTTTGCCAGCGTGCAACAGCATTAAAGTCCAGCAGGCCTAGCTAATTTTGGGATACTTAACATAAGAAAAAAAATTTATGATGTGAAAACATTGTTAAATTTTACAAACCTGCTTTGCAATGCAAAACTCATTCATAGCAAAGAAGTTGAATCAAAGGCTCACCACTGCCAACTAATTATTTAATGTTCTCTAGCTAATGTTGTTACACTGCCAAAAATGTGCTCTCCCATCTCTTTTACTTTTCTCATTAGGAGGATAAGCTGATAAATTATTTTTCTGCTTGAGTTGTTTGACTTGTGCTAAGTTTTCTTCCGTGAAACTAAATGTCTGTTCCCTTTCTTCATCAGCAAATTTGCAAAAACAGCATATTCTCTTTGTTGCTGAACCTAGAAGTAAATACATTTTAATTAGTTTTTTTCACACTTCTCAAACAAAAGATATTAAAATATTTTACTAATGTATGAGAATCCAAAAACCAAAATGAATGTGTGACTCGTTGTCTCTGCAAGGCTTTGAATAAAGTGATATAAAATAAGTTGCTTGCCAAAGATTTGAGAGATTTGCCTTCAGTTCACTCCTGTTGTAAACCATTACAGGTCCTGTAAGATTGCTGGCAGGTGGTTTTATCTTTGATCATCATCTCTAAAAAGGCTTTTCTTAACTAAAACAAGTGTCGAGACAAACACGTTGGAATTCAGGTGCTGTTCAAAGGTGTTCAGATATCGGGGTAAAGCAGGTCGTTTAAAAACCTAACACAGCACCCCACAATGCCACCCCCCACCAACTCAGTGCAATTTTCTGTACACCATTGCTAAATAAAGATTGGCATTCTGTCCATTTAAGTCAGTGGGAGGCTTGCTATTGATGTGAGTGCAGGTAGGATCCCCAGGCTAATTCTTTAGTTCTTCAGTAAGTTCACACAAAATATTTACATTTCCTTGTTGCAATATCTGAAAGTAAGCATTTTTTTAGTACAAGTTTATTTTTCGGATACAGCAGCTCATAGCTGGATCCAGCTGCCGTCTGGAGCTATGACTTCATCAGCTCTTGCAAACAAAGCGTATTTCAGTCTGGTTCAGAGGCTGAGAAGGAAAACCCAGGATGTTAGTGTTCTGATTTAGAAAATAGTGCTATCCTTCTGTTTCAGTGCTAAATTGTGCTTCCACCAAAATGGACAGAATATTTGTTGGATTAGAGACTTGGTTTCCTGACGGGATGTATTCTGTTGTATGTATGAGTTGAGATCTTGATGGGATTTGTGAAGGATAGGTACCCCACAAGGCACTGTGGTGAAGCTTGCCAGCCAAGCCATTCTGTACAAGAATTCAAGAAAGCCTTGCTGACCAGATTCCCAGCTTTAATTATCACTGCACACTGGATTTGTCCTCTGAGTCTTGCAACCAGATACTGGCTAGCCCCCGTGTGTTAAGATTATAGGCTCTCTGGAGATCACAGATGAGAAGAATACATCTGTAAAGGTGTATGTGTTTACAGGCTGCTTGTGCAATATTTAAGTGGCAACAGGGCACAAGAGTGCAATGGTTGTAAACAAGGGCAGATTACCCAGGGGAAGATAAGAGAAACTTCTGTTTTATCAACACACGTAGTGATCTCTTATGTACTCTTAGTGCAGAAGCAGCATGCAATTACCATTTGAAAGTAATACCACAGTTTGGCTAAAGCAAACCTGAATTTATTGAAATAGAGCTGTTTCCACAAATATGAAGCATTTGTATTTGTTTTGTGGAGAAGTAAAGCCAGCAGGAGGTCCCTTTGGGCTTAGAGTCAAGGTCTGAGATCTTCAAACTGAGGCCTCATGACAATGCACTTCTAAAAATGTGTAAATAATCAATCTGGCAGTGTTTTGGCAGAGCTTTTGCTGTATCTCCATAGTGATCCTGACAACCTTAGTGCATGGAACTGGTCAGTCAGAGGAGTAATTGAGACATTAAACTATTGTACCCCAAGACACCTCAGATCTCTTATAGCTGCATTCTTACTGGCTAAACTTAATGAAGCAGAAAACAGGCTATGGAAATAAGTGTCTTTAAAGCCATCCTGGAAAATGGAACTAAGAGAGGGGAGAGTTGGGGGTTTTGGTAATGGTTAAAGAATTTGAAAACAGAAGCTGGCAAAGCTGCATTAAAAGCAGGTAGATTTCAGCAAATGGATGTGTGAGACAGTCCTCTAAATGCTAGAATTTCATTAGGGATAGGGGAGAAAAGTGACTACTTAATGCTGAATTTCTGTAGACAGGGAGGGAGAATCCTTCAGGTCTCAGCTAACTTCACATATTGTAGCGATCCAGTAGCAGTCTAAAGTGTGGCAGGGAATATCAGATTATGAGCTAAATCCCAGTACTAATGAAGGCAAGAGTAAGTTTTTTAGGTTGGTTTTACTGGGTTTTGGATTTACCCGTTTTATGGCTTCTGAACAATTCATTTACACAATATGCTTGACCTCATACTCTGTAGAATTTGTAAATCATGTTCCTAAGAGTCCTTGCCCTCCAATGTGGATGCTCTGTTGGTGTTCGTTGTAGTACAAAAGGATAAAAAAAAAAGTTAGACATTTAAATGGTAAGCTAACTTTTATATGAAACTCTCACTGTGTATCATGGGCAACCTTAAATGCTCACACATCACCTGTTTAGTGCCTTACTCAGGCCTCAAAACCATGGTGTCATGATGGTGTTCCGATGGCCTTTGCCTAAGCCTGTTGATTTCTGGCTCTCAAGGGTCATTACAAAAGCACTCACAGCACCCAGGAGAGGAGCTTGTGTTGAATAGCCTGAGTGCAGTCCTAAATCATCATAAAAGCCTCCTGGCAACGTGGCACAGATCTGGGGTCTTGATCTCTTGTTCTGAAGTCTCCATATCCAACATCCTGTGCTATCTTCTCAGCCGGAACTACACAGGCTTTTTAATAGAGAAAAACAACAGAAAATACTCAAAGTGGTAAAAAAAGTTTAGCTGCTTTCAGAGATAGCTGAGCTTCCATGTGTATAGCCGCCACCTTTAACCATGGTCCTGCAGGCATCTAAGTATGCCTGGCTGGTCAGGAGGGATTGATCAGTGCCTGCATATAGACTTGCTTCTACTTGGGTTCCTGGCATTATGAGGTTTTGTGCAAGTTCTGATCTTAATCAAGCTTGTGGAAGTTGAGGTGACTTGTATGGCTAAGCAGTTGGGAAGTTTGGCTCAGTAGAACAACTGCATCTTCTCCTACACTTGTCAGCATAGATGTGTCACTAAAAGCACTGAAAGTATAACTTGAGAAGAGAGAATAGCAATCTAGTATGTACAAAAGAAGAGACAAATTCCTTTTGGGTCCTTTCAGGTCACTTGTCGGAGTTTAACTGCTATGTTCTTCCTCTGCATCTCCATGACAACATTTCCATTGCAGTGTTCATCCAACAAGCTGGTGAATGAATCAAAAAGTCTCTATAGAGTGTATATTGTACAGTCTGTGCTCCATGCAGTAAGTACCCATTTAACCACTCCTCAGAAGGTGTGGTTTTTAGAGGAGCTACAGTAAATCATTCTCAAGTCAGAGCTGTCATATTTGCTGTCCCAAGGTTTTCCTGCTGCAGCTCAGATACTCTAGTTGCTCTAAGAAGAAGTAAGAGTGAGGACAGTTAAGAAGCCAAGATGAAGTCAAGATGAAGTTATGAAAATGTGCCTATGAGATGATGTCACTTCTGGTGGCCTACACAGTGCCTGGCATTGTTTTCTCACTGCTAGTCCAGCTTGCAGCATCTGTTTCTCTGAGCTGGTGCTCCTTCCTGGATGGTGACTGATGAAATAGTACCATGAGTAGTACCACAGTATGGCTCAGTGATGCTGTCTTCGTGATAGGACCCATCATATGGGTCAGTAACTGTTCAAAAGTAGCTAAGAATATAACAAGGCATTTCCTATCAGTGTGAGTAGTACTCACCTAACTATCTCTAATAAGCTGCTGTGAACATACTCCCCATACTGAGTTGTGATTTAAACTGACAGAAGCATTGAAATTTGTAATGAAGAATGACAATCTGTCTTCCATTCATTTTACTACATTACTGTGTCCCATCTGTCTACCTGCCTCCCAACTGCAAGGCCAGCACAATCCCTAGATTGCTTCCATGCATGCTAATTCTTAAGGGCAAAAATTCACACTGTTAAAGAGAGCTAACATGAAATTCAGACATGCCCAGCACAAAACAATCTTCCAGGTCAGGCTGAGACACTTGTGGCACTTGGTCCTCAACTGAAACGAAAGATTTCCAAGTAAGTGGGTGAAAATACTGAGTTACTCTATCAGTTAAAGTCTTGTGTTTGTTTGCCGTAGCTCAGAAGTAGGCTTGTGGAGTTTATTGCTAGACTTACTTTTTGTTTGCAAATGCCATCTGCGTAGAAAAAGCCAGTTTGAAAATGCAGAAAATGAAACATGCTTTAAAAAAGTTCAGAAATCACTGCAGAAATAAAGACAAGAATTTTAATTTATAAACTGCATGTCTTATTGTAAAATGCAGCCAAATATTGATTATGGTCTTAGAAAAACCAAAGGACAGTAGAACCTAAGTCAGGGACAGGATATTAATAGGTATGTCATCAGGTAAATATAAAACTAATGTTTGGGGAGGGAGGGCATTTTCCTGTTAGTTCACAAAATGCCCTATAAGCAATACGTTAGACTTGTCTCTTCTGTTCTTTTGGCTTTCTGTTTTGCCGGGTGTTTCCCTGCTGCAGCCTTGGAAGACAATGTAAGGCAGAAATAGCTGCAGGCTTTGCACCAAACTCTTTTGTACCCTTGACATCTTTTGTTTGAAATCTGTGCTGTAGTATTTGCCAGATATGAGAGCCTGCTTCCAGGTAACGTAATAACGCATGTTGTACTTAAAGGTAAATTTATCTGCTGTCTGTGTCATTTACAGTCAGTTAGCATGAGAGCCTCAGACTGTGCAGGCAGTTTCAAGTTGTTTAATAGTGTGGCTTGCATTGTGAGACATTGTCCCGTTGGCATCTCCCAGTGAACCTGCCCCACTGCAGTTGCTTACATGGAGGAGGGTTTAGCCTAGTTTTCAGCTCTCCCTTGATGTATACTAACAGCAGATACTACAAAGAGATTCAGTGTCATTGACTGTCCATTCTCTGTAGCCACCAACTGGCTTCTGATCACAAAATGGGAACCTCTGCTAAAATTGTTGTGGTTAACGTAACAAGTTAGTGCAGGTGCAGATCTTTCCCTTGTAGCCTTTTTAATGTGTGTATCAGTGTTCAGTCTTGTGAAGGCGTACAGCATAGCTTAGTTCTCTTATGCAAAGATTTGTAAGGAAGCAGTGCTTCTTTGAAAGAGAGCTATGTGGACAGTTTGTTCTCTGGTCTCCTAATTCGCCCTTTCCTCAGGTAGCCTTGCTTTCTGGCAGGTGTTTGCATGTGCCAAGCAGAGATTTTTATGGAAGGTCTCATATATCCTGATGCACTGAGCACAATCACTTCAAATTGAAAGATACCACACTTGAGGTTTCATTTAACTGAATGTAATTTGAAGCATAATCCAAAACTTACATGAGCCAAGTTAGGATGGTGCCATAGACTAAAGCATCATGGTCAAGAGCAGAGTGGGTCCATTAAAGGGCTGTGAGAACTTGCAGATGGCTTTTTCCCTGCTGATAACACAGATTGTGCTACTTTAAAATTATTCTGTTTGAGAATACTGCAATGGATGGTGATGAAAGGATTATGCTAAAACCAAGGGCATATGTTATCTAATTAACATAATATATATTTTTTTATTCTCTGGATTTCCAGTGATTGAAAAGTTTGGCACCATTTTCAAGTTCTTTTTATGTTAAATTAGCTGTAGCTATCTTACTCTAGAATTAACCACGTTCATTTTTACTTACAAAGCTTGTGCATTGTCTTAGCCAAGAAAAATATATTTGTACAGATTGAAAACTCTTTCTGAACTGAATGGGAGTTTTATCTTTGGAATGACAGTGCGTCACGCAGAGAGCATTTTTGCGGGGAAGATGCCAGAATGTTTCATTTATGTGTGCATTCTTTCATGGAAATGTATCCTGGATAATGTTTTTGCTTAGGTTGAAATCTGGAGCTTAGAATGGGCTTTCAGAAAAGGACTGAAAATCTGCAGACTTTAGTTGCCTGTACCAGCGTGCACCCGTAACTTACACTTACCCAGTTAATACCAGAGGTAAAATTTTTATCGTTGTGGTTGCAGTTTCACAGCATGGAGATACATGACACACAATTGTGGCTAGATTGTGTACTGATTAAGTTCTGTGCTAGGATGAGTAGATGATTTCATGACAGGTCCTACCTTACATTGAGATTTAGGTCTGGAGTTTGTTCAGGGCTGGGGTTTTTATCGGCAAAAGCATTTTTAAGAACTTCAGTTTTACTGGACTACACTTTTTCCTAAATTTAGGGAATGGTGCTGGGTCTACATGGAATTTTAGGGCAGTATTTGCTGTCTGGGTAGTTAAGTCTACAGTAAGGGTTAGGACTTAAGGAAGAAAAGGGTAGAATCTCCTAGGTTGCAGCTGAATCTTTTGTGTTCCTCTAGTGTTGAATAAGCTCAGGGTATTAAGCCTATGCCTTGCCTCATAGTTTTACTGTAGATATTGGTCACAAGGGAAGGGGGTTTGGGTTAGGGTTAGGCTTTTAAAAATGAAGGAACAATTAGCCCAGTCTTAGATGGGCTTGGAGACCCAGGATGAGGGCTGGTGTCAGCACAGTTCAGCTGTGATGAAAGGAGTGCCTATGTGCTTTTATTTCCAGCTAAGGTTTATTGAAAGTTAGTTTCAGAAAAAGACTGAAAACTCTTGCTACTTTTTGCTCAATTCTATTTGATTCAGAGATTAAGAGCAACAGCTGGAAGTCAGCAGGGTCCCTGTCCTTGTCTTCTTTCAGTACTAGTGACATGGCTTTATCAGTGGCTGGCGTTAGTTTTGAGTAAGGGTTAGGACTTCAAGTGCCTGTAAGGATTAAGATTTTGCTTTATTTCATATGATCTTTGGAGACTAGGATGGGATCTCTGGTCTCCACTGTTTGATGACTAACATTGAGTTTAAGCATTAACCTGCATATTAAAGAACTCTGAAAACTGGCTGCTTTGTTACTAGGCCCAGGTTACAAGGTAAGTAGGGAGTGACACAGTAATAATTCTTTGTAGCACATGAACTGTATGCTCCCTCCATAGGATGCTTTTACTTTTTTTTTTCTTCCAGCTGACAAACAGCCTCTTGTGACCTCAGAAAGGAGAAAAATCAAACCCTGAAAGAGTTTCATTTTCTTGCCTTCAAAACTTGCCAGCTGATATGTTAGATAGCCAGAGATATCCGTCCTGAGACACTCTCATTCCAGGTGCCTCTCTGTAAGTCTTCCTTATCCACCGGTAGAGAGGGAAATGTCTGTGCAATCAAAGCGTAAGGCTCACTCAAGCAGCTGGATTTTAAAAAAGAGCATTTATCTTCAAGCAGTATTCTTATATTTAGGTATGTACAGAGGCACTGGTTCCAACACATAGCAGACTGCATAAATGTACATTTCATGGACCTGAATAACAGATAAGACGGGGAAGTGATGATAAAGCCACCAATATTCTTGTCTAAACAGAGGCAGATGATCTTTTAATCTGACAAATAATTGGAAAAGAATGTGTGTTAATAGTGATGTTACAAGTGGTACCGTGGAAAGCATGGGACTTTGTTGCAAAGAATCACTAATGTTGGTGCTCGTTTCATTGTAGAACTGACTGATGCAGTCAAGCTGCCACTATTTTGCTGAGAGCAAATCAAGAGAAAATGAAATAGTGCATGTGGGATATTGTTGTCCATTATGCTAGAGGAATTGTCCTGCTTTCCGCTGGTTTTAGCCTGTCTTCTGAAGGGAAAAGACTATTGAATTCCCATTATCCTTGACAGCGTCTGTCCTGTGTCTCTCAAATTACCTCTACCAATCTATTTCTCTCCCTGTTGGCTAATTTCAAGTCAAATTTGTCTGAGACAACAGAAAAAAATATGGTCAAACAAGTTTCTTCAAAATAGATGGTGTTTGGGCAATGAATCTCAATGAAGTGCTCTTATAGTGGGGAACACCACAGCTTGAGTTTGCACTTTACTAGGCATCAGAGGAGCCACCAGGGAGTGAGATCTCATCCCAAGCTTCAGTTAAATCTCTCAGTCAGTTGTGGGAGATGAATGTGTAGGAAAGCAAATTTAGCTTTGCTTCTCACAAAGGAAACTTTCATCACTGTGAATTGTGACTGGATAACACTGGATGTTCAGATGTCTCTGTAGGTTACTTAGGGCCATAAGACTTACTACTCCAGTAGCTCTCCTATGGAGCTGAATGTTACAGTAATTAAATGCATAAGTAAGATGGTGCCATTGGCATGATACCAACAAATGTCTTTCACCAGAAGAAACCTTGTTTTCCAAGTTTGTAGTTTATTGGCTTTAATGGTAACGTGGTTCCTTAACTTCTTTTTGAGCACTTAGTCAGAAAAAGTGTCTTGAGACTATCAAGGAGCTGCTTCTTTTTTGGTGTGCATTAGACTATGCATTAGACTCGTTGCGTTAGATTATGAGAAATTTCATCTGGATTAACAATGATTAATCTTGAGTAACAGCTGAAGTAATGCAGGAAGCACTCGTTATGCAAAAGTCTGCAAACAAATGACAAGTACAGCTCTTTGCTTCAGTTCCCACAGTTGAAAATGAGAAAGCTTTTGCAAAGTCATGGAAACAAAATACTGTGCTAATCTGAAAACATCAGCCCTGCATAAGTTTTCAAGGAGAATAGAGGGTAAAAGAAACCTGATGCCTGTGAATGGCTGAGTCTGTCATGTATCTGTCTTGGACTGGAAATTTTCACTTTTGCACCTCTTTCCCTAAGACTCACAGATGAGCTGATGTTCCATCAAAAATAGCCCGCCTTACTGTCTGAAAGGCATCTATGCTATCATTTGAGGGGAGGAGTTCAAACACACTTGTTTGCATGTTTTTATGCATCTGAAGAATATTCCAGAATCAGGCTTGCTATTATATTAAGAAAATCACACTGTAGAAACAGTACCACAGCAATCCCTCGTACAGAAATACATACTTGTAGTTATTTTGGATCTGGTAGAATATAAACTAGTTATCTCCAAGAATCTGCTGCTCAACTGCATGAGGGAGAGATAATTTTGCCCTCGGATTTCCTTAACGATAGCACATCATGGATGGCTTAATAGCTATTAAGGTTTCCAGCTGGGTTCATCAAAGCATTAGGCAAATTTCAATATACATCTCCTGTTAGTCCTTTCACACCACAGAAAGGTACATGTGAATAGAGATCAGTAGCACATAATGAACATGCAAACAGTGTGGTAAGAACAAGTTCATCATGGTTATTGTTATAAGAGGGATTCTGTTTTCTGATTCTCCATGTAACTTACACATAAGTTCTCATAACATCACTGGATTTATGCTAAAAATTATTCTTTCCATCTACAAATCATGGTCAGTAAGTTTATATAGACCAGTTATACTAGATGTGGGCTCAGCTCTCTACTTCTACATAGAGGTAATAGGGGAAAAATATAACTATTAAGACTTCCACAGTGAAGAAGGCATTTCTAACACCATATAGTAAGCTAGGACTCAAACCAGGGAATAAATACTATTTTATCTTTCTGCAATGGGTATTATAACTTGAACCATGGCAATAATTGAGGTCACATTTAGTTGGTCTCTGAAGGAATTAACAGAAAGCCTGTCTTCTGAAGAGCTCAATCTGCTGTGATTTTTGTAACCATCTTCCCACTTCCTCCTTAAATTATTTTTGACATATATCAAATGCTGAGAGATTCAGTCTCACTAATGAAATGTGTTCTTAATGGGGGAAATAATAATGCTGACTAATGTTATTCCTTTTTTTGATATAAAGGGAAATTGAAAATGGTGCAACATATATTATGCTTCAACTTGAAGACTTCTTTATACTTTTACAGCCCTGTTAAGTGTCCCAGTTGCACATGAGAATCCCCAAAAGAGAAGAACTGAAAGCATATGATGAGAGAAGTTGAAAGTTCCTTTGAAAGTTCCAGTGTCAGTGATGGAGTAAATTTGGAGATGAAATCTGGGCTTGGATGTGCACTATTGCAGATATATTTTGAGAGCGCTGCTTTGTCACCTGGTGTAACATCTGTAGACTGGCTAGTCTGATGCACCTCAACTTCTTAGTTTCATTTTTCTGGAATTCTGCTTTGCTCAAATGCTGTCAGATGACACCATAGAAAACCAGAACAAACATTTAAAATGTTACAAAATGTCCCTGTTGCTTTTGCCCTTGTCTTAGAAAGTGACTTTGCTTCTGCATCAGACTGAAGTGTTCGCATCTACTATTTCCCCTTTAAGAACTAAATAGGTCAGTTTTCTGCAACAGGCTGGAAAGAGCCAGCTCTGTTAGTGGTATTGCCACCACCATGTGATTACATAGAAAATGTGGTTATTTACCAAGTCATTTTGTGTTTCTCTACAACCATTTTCCTGTGCATGTCTTGTTCAGTAATCTGTTGGAAATGTGCCTAGTACAGCATAAAGAAATGCATTGACAACGAGGTTCCCTGCTTAGTGATTCAGTCCTTTACAGTTTTCCTTAAGGTCACCTTCAGCAGCCCCCTTGTTCATGCCTCAGTTGCTCCCTGTTCCATTTCAGTGCTCTGTGCAATAACAGGTTGCAGAATTCAGTTTCTTAAATTGGCATCTTTAAAAAGCTCCACTTAGAAATAAACACTTTAATGATCATGTGTGTCCACTCTGCAGGCTTTTATATAATAATTTTGGTTTTCGTCTTGTTGACGTTCAAGAACTAAAGCAGTGTCCTGTGCTCCGAAAATCCCAGAAACAGAAGCAGCACATTCTTCTTGTTCTGAAAGATGTTCAGCAACAGCTACTTCACTCTAGGAGCTTTCTTTTATGATACACTTGGAGCACTGCCCAATTTTTTTAAATGGCATTTAAAACCTGATGATCAAATGAATTTAATGTGTCCCCCATGTCTAGAGAAGTGAGAACTATGAAAGGAGCCAAACTATGTGATACAAGTAGCTGAATAACCCCTACAAGTTGCCTCAGAGGAAGCGTGCATAAGTCTAGTTGAAGTCAGCTGTTTTCATGATTACATTTTCTTTTAAAATTATGCTTATTTAATAAATATGTAATAGTGAAGGAAGGAAAAGAGTAGGAAAATAACCATTTCAAGACTTTTGGTATTCATCAAAACTGCAGGTTTTATACACTCCAATTTGGACAGTTGGGCAGCTGCTTGATATACTGCTCACAACTGAACAGCCTTTGGTGATCAGCCTGAGAGAGCATGCCTATACCCCAGCTTGCCTCACATCGATATGGTTTAGACAGATGCTTATGCATAATATATGTTATGGCTTAGGTCTAGCACTTATGAACTAGATATTAAATGTGCATGTTATCCTTTCTATTTATCCCGTGTGAGTGGATTGGGTAAATCACAGCCATGCCTGCCTGTGGAATTCCATCACGTAACCTGCAACTCTTCTAGTGGCATCACGTTGCTGACCTTGGCACTGATGGCACTGAGCCTCTCCTGGAACAGGCTTGTTCATAGATGACACCAGACCAGGATATGTAGTTAGCCAAAGTAGAGATTTCTAGTGAAGTGATTGCTCAAAGCTTGCAGTCAGGAAGTACTTCAGGCTACTGCTTCATCTCTGGCCTGTTTGCAGGTGGACACTACAGAGAGGTAGCCTTAGTTTCTCTTTTACTGGTTTCTTCAGAAAAACAGGTATCTTTGGCTTCTGTGAAGAATTTTGTTTAAGGAGGTACTGAAAATTTGTAACTACTATAACAAAAATAAAGACACTTTACTGTTAATATTCACTAAAGGATTCACCAAGGATGACATTTTCAAAATACGTAGTTGGCAACCTCATACACCTTTGTGTGCTTTACATGTAGAAACCATGTTTAGAGAGACAGATTTGAACGTGGCAGTGTGCCATGTGCTTATTAAAATGTAAGTCCCTGAAGTCAGCCATAAGCTTTGTGATTTATTTGCAAATATGATAGTAAACTTGGAGTTTTTCTAAAACAATAGTTACTCTCTGAGATATTTATAATAAGCCTACCTAAATGGTTTTCTGCTTGCTTACATGGGTACTATGTCTCTCCAACTTTTGCTGTCTTGTCTTAGGACTATGTATCTATACCCTCGGCACAAGGCTTTCATGTCATTACTACATATACCACAATGCTGTGTTTTTTCTGGGGCAAAGTTTTTCAATATTTCAGATGGCTCACACCAGTTTAAAGAAACTGTAGGGGAGGGGAAGAAGAGAGATCCAACTACTGTATTTGGGTAACCATTCTGCTATTTGTTGTCTTTGCCAGCATAAGCTGGGCAATCAGTAAGATTACAGCTGCAGTAGTCATTCTGGTAACACCAAAAAAAGGAGAGTGACAGAGTTACAGGAGGCGGCACCTTGGCAGTGTCGTATAGGGAGCATAACTTCACTGATACCTGTTCCAGAAAATGGAAACACTCATGTCTTCTGGGTCACATGTTAAATCATAAAGAACATTTGCCTGAAGTGGAAATCAGATCCAAGTGCTAGCATGACAGTATGTGACAATTTCATACAGTCAGAGAGCCCAGAAATGGTCCGAGCCAGTGGTAGAGACTGAACGGCAGGCTGTTACATGCTCCAAGGCTCTCAGAAGCAGCGATAATCAGTACCCTGTTACAAGCAATGCAATAGCCTAATAGTGCTTCAGGTCTCTTGATGGAGCAGCACCTCCAACAAGCAATAGAGAGAGAGGAACACTGTAGAAAGCTTCTCCCCTCACCCCTATTTTAATTGATGAGAGGTATTTCTTATCTGCCTCAGGTATTCTCTCAGTCTGCTAACTAGGGATTTTGAGAGAAGCCATAATGAAGACAGTGCTGGTTCAGCTGTGGCATCTTTTGGACTTACTTCAAGACCTGATGTTTTGGGGAAACAGAACATCAGGCCTTCTGGAGACCTAGACTATGTGGGCCATCTCAGCTGAAAATTTAGAATTGGCACCGTGGATTTGTCCACTTTAGACCTATCTTTTGACTGATTTAACTAGCATTTCTCATCTGACATGTATTAACATTTTTTCTTTACCTGATAAAACTGGAAACAGCAATTTGGATAACTTGCTGTAGATGCTTAGAGCTTTAATTTCAAGCTATCTTCTTAAAATGCTTAAAAAGACCTAAAGCCATTTATATACCTTGTTTAAAGTTAGCTCTGATTTTTTTCTGTGCTACACTATTATCTGCATTATAAATGTAACTGAAGTTGTGCGCTTCTCTAGGTTTGCTGTGCTTCCTGACCTCTAAGAATTTGCATCATGATTCCTTGCCTAAATCATGCACTAATATATTTTCTCTTTTTATGTTATAGTTCTGTCCGGTCTTTGGGCAGACACTGTAGCAAGATGCCAATGGGGATTGAAACAAGAACTGCCCGCCAGGAGCGTACAAAGAACGCTGTACGGCAGTGGCTGTGCCAGGCTGCTGACTGCGCCTGTCTGCTCAAAGTCTGTAGGACAAACTCTTGAGTCTCTGACCTCCAACAAAGTAGAAACCTATTAGAGCTGAACAAACACCTGAGCTGACAGTTACACGTAAGCTGTTCAGTGATTTTGTTCTGTTTTTGTATTTGCCTCTCATAAAGGTTTGAGACACAAGCTCAACACTACCTGGGTGTGCTGTGTTTAAGATAAATGAGTGTTTAACTACCTCACCGAACAAGAGTGATGTTACTGACAGAAATGTTTGCGAAATAGTAAATGTTAGGGAATACTCTGGCAAACTGACATCTTAATGTATACCTGTTTGAATCCTAAAGCTCTTTAGTCATATACAGGAGAAAGGCATCCAGAATGAATTGCTCAGTAACGATTTGGAGACTTTGAAGCTCCAGACTCTTCCTGTACCGCAAAACAAGAGCATTTCTCTGACAAAAGACAGGAACAAGGTAAGTAAAATGAAAAGTACAGAACACTGCATAGTAGTTGTGGAAGAGAAACAGCAGGAGAAATATCAGAAGTATAAAAAAATAATTTGCCAACAAGCAGCTTTTAAAGCACGTATACGTTGGGGTGAGATGCTGACCTTATTAAATTATCAGGAGTGATTCTGTTGGCATTATTAGCATAATTTTGCCTGATAAAATGAGGAGGACTGCATGGGGGTGGGCTGCATTCAACTGATATTGCCTTTTTTTCTCAGGTTGCTCTAAGGCCTGGGTGGCCTTATTGGAAGAACCAAGGAAGGACCAGTGATAAACTCAGAAGGGTGTGAATTCTTAAAGTGCATCACTCAGCCAAGGTGCTGGAGCTTGGGCTGTTTGTATCACTGCTGTGCAAGTATCTCCTTGTATACAGTCATACTTCAATTTCCCCATGAGGTTCTGTGATTCCTGAAGCGTACAAGGGCTTAGGTTAGTGAATCTCTGTAAAGGACTGGAAACCTGATTTTTCTTGACTCTGAGTACTTTGTGATGTTACTGATGCAAACTCAATGCAAATCAAAACACTAAATCTACTTCTGGGAATAATTTTCATGTATCTATAATCAGAGTTTAAATTATTTTTTAAATTATCAATTTAATAGATATTGCTTAATATATCTTTTTCTAGTTATTAAAAAAAACCTCCTTCAATTACCAAATTAATATTTCCAAAGTAAAATCTGGTCAGTCCCAAGTAAAAAGTGAATTGCTGCCCACAGTCAATAGTTTAATAGTGGAAATGCTATTTAATTTTATTATTATTCAAATTTATGTTCCATTTTCTCAATTGGCACATAAATACTATAAATCACTTTTATGGAAAAAGCCTTATTCTGGAATATTTCTAATATAGATGTCTGGGTAAGGCAAAACCTTAGCTTACACATAGCAGTGAACAAAAATCAGGCAGAACAGGGTTATGGTACAATGAAAATTATTTGGGTTTTTTCCAACTTAGTTGCTGTACAAGACCTTGTGGACCCTTATGTAGGGATCAGAATCTTTCCTTCTTTAATATGCTCATGTAAATGAGTAACTATTTTATGTGTATGTATTTATTTGGAGCTGGTTTGCCCACCCGTTCTTTTAACAGCAGCCTTTTTTCAAGAATCGGTTCAAGCTCCTCTTTGGCATCTATGAAAAACTGCTGCTGAAAGTATGCTATTCCTGTAGCCACCTTTTGCCCAGCATATGTATAAATTAGTAATTCAGCTGAAGAAATATGCCAAATCATTCTGCTCTCTCACTAGAGGGCCAGAGTAAGGAAATTAATTCAGCAGCATGGAATTTTATAAATGGCCACTATTTTAGATCAATGGAAAAGGAAGTAACAAAGCTAATCATTGATTAAGAAAAATCTGTTTTCATCCTCATTTTGTGTGTGTGGACTCAAAGGCTGACACCTTCAGTTATAACAGTAGAGGTAGGTAGCTTTCAGGCCATTTAGTGTTTTTTAGGTTAAAATTAATGCCCTAATCTTTTCTTCATTCTTAATAGAGTGCCAGAGCAGACAAAGAAATATCAGTTTAATTTCCTCCCAGAAAAATACTCAACGCAAGAAGTGACCTATTGATATCATGTGTAACATTTGACAAGAACGTATCAACTTTTGTAAAGTTCATTGCAGTTATCGAATCTGAAAGCCAAGTCAGCCTTGACCATGTCAGGTGTCTTATTTCAGAGGTGTGAAATTAAGCCTCAGGGTAGACTTGAAAGCCAACCCCAAACCCCTGCTGCAGAGGCACGTGCCTGTTTTGACTGACAGAGGAGCCACAAGCCACCTCATTCCTTTGGATATTCTTGCCCCTGCAGGTGAAGGATATTTTTACAAGAGCCTCCCCTTCTAGACTCAGGTGGACTCTTGCCCTTTGCATCTGCAGGTGACACACAGATGAATCATGCTTCACATCCAAAAAAGGGACAACTGGGACTTTAGTGCTCACTGTTCTGGTTGTATTGGCCAGTGTTTTTCGAACAGATGCTAGGAACTAACCAATTTCCAGAAGGTGCACCAGTCCCATAGGCAAGGCCTCCTAGTAAAAAAACAAGTACTCTCTCTGCCATCTCTTCTGGCTGTTTCATCAGCTACCAGCCTTGCTTCTGTGGTTTTTTAAACCGACTCTCAGGAAATAAGGGTGAGAATCCACACCCTCACTATTCTCCAAACACAGTTAATTGGTTTGTTCCAAGACACTCTTCCACTGTTGGAACTGAGAAACGGGGTATTAGTACTGATTTCACTGGGGTAACATGAAAGCTCACAAGTTATTTTTCAAGTAGTATGTATGGCAGTTGCCATTTAAACAGCTCTGAATTTGGCAGTATCTGCTTCACAACTGCCATTCCTATGTCTGGTTTTAAAGGAACATTAAATATTCCATCAACAGCTGAGAACTAGATGTTGTTCGTTCGCATACATATAAAAAATGTACTGGCTAACCATCCAGTGCACAGTGTTGCTGGGTTCCTGCCAGGCAATAGTTTGAAGGTGTCTGAATATTTTGAACTAAGGTTTATTCTTCAGGTGCATTCTTAATTGGCCAAATGATCCCAAATGTCCACTCTACCTGTTAAACCTACTTAGGCATCAATTGTTTCTTTTTTTTTTCAATCTAATTATTCAGGGGTTTATAATTAGTAACTTATATTTCTGCATAAATTATTAACACGAGATTGGACAAGGACTATTACCTAGGCAATCTAGTAGAGCAAATACATCTTTTTAACCTCTCTTTCTCAAAGAAAAACAGAAATCAAAGTATCTGTGATTCCAGTTTTCCAGCCCAGCACAAACACGTTTTGTCATTGTGTCTCAACTGCATTAACAGCATTATACCCCTGCATTCCAGATACTTTTGCCAGGAATTGTAGTTGGACGTGCTTTAAGTTGCTTTGGTTATTGGGAGTTCAACCAAACAAATCACACAGTCATATTAACGTAGGAATTTAATGGTCTTATGTCATTTCCCTGGTTGGTGTTTGTCTGGCATGCACCATGAAGTTAGCACTGAGTGTTTCTATTGGAAAAGAGTAAAACAAATGCGGTGTTTGATCTGGCTGAATGCAGAATATCAATGGGAATTATTATGGATGTGTGAAGCTGGGAACATGTGCTCAGCTGAGCTGCCACTGTCAGAGGGGTGAAACTTCTGTCTCTCTAAAAGCACCAATACTGTTCAGCCAAAGTCAGATCAGGACACATTCAGATTTTCCTCATGCTTTTTAACCAACTGAATTTGGAAGGAGAGCTAATTAAAGATGTACAAAGCTTCACGTCTATCTTTATAATAAATGCAGCTGTCACACAATTTTTCAGGTGAAACCTACAATGGAAGGGAAGGAAACATGCGTTTCAAGTTAAGTAGCCTGCACTCATGATGAAAAGCAGGCAAGATCTTGACTAGGCAAATTAACCTACCTACCCACCTATTGTGTGCTGAGAAATTATTTTTAGCATGCCTGTGACACATTTGATGATTACTTTTCTATGTAATCAAAGGCTGTATTTTAACAAAACAGAGGTGACATGGGGAATTCAGCATGAAAGGCGAGATGTCTATGTAATCACCTTTATCTTGCTCATATTAATAACTTGGGAAAGCACTGCTACAAAACCTACAGTTACCTTCTGAAAGCAGAGCAGAAATAATTACCTGTATTGAGTGCTCATTAATATCCAGTGTAATACATTTAAAAATCACTCGTGAAGGATCTGGTCCCAACAGGTGCTTAGTAGGCTACAGAATCCTAAAAATAGTATGTAAATGTAGCTACCTGCTTTCACAGGTAGCTTCTCCTTCTTTTCTAGGCAGACATCACCTAATATTAAGGTATTGAGGAATTTTGATGAGTTGAGTCAGTTGCTTTGTGGCCTATGCCTGTTGGGCAGTTCAGCCTTGATTGCCTCCAGAACCCGAAGGGTAAGATTTCCAAGAAGAGAATTGTTAAAATATCTAGCAATGTGAAAGCCAGTTTCCGCGTTAAGCTAGCACTGTGCTGAAAGCTATCGTAGTAACCAAGTGCCATTCGGAGCATCTTCTCACATTTGGTTGCTTGCAAAAGAAATGATCAGCTTGAGGAGGGGGTGTGGGGAAACAAACAAAATCCAAAACTGGATAAAACCCAATAATTCACAAAAAACTATCAAATTAATGGAACCTCTTTTAAAAATCAGCATGAATTTTATTTCGTTCCATATGCCTTGTCCATTTAACTGTTTTTTAATTAACAGCTTTCAGATAAGGTACTGAAATAGACTTTATCACTGGATGGTTTTGGAATGAAATGACAAATTTAATGTGTAGTTTGTCAGCAATTGGGAATAGAATTTCTCCAGTCCCATTTTGCTGAGGGCCTTTTCGCTATTGTTGGTCTCTTTCTGATCATCTGTACTGCCTGACAAAGCAAAAATCTGTTTTATTAGCTTCACTGAAGAAATTGGATGACTGTTTTTTCCATGACTGACTGCTGAGTCAAAAAAGATATTATGGCTAGCTTATGATTATCTTGTCATCCTGTGATGAGATTAGAAAAATTTGAAGTCAGCACCTGGTTGTGGATAGCCATCAATAAAGATGATATACAATAAAAATGGAATCTAGTATTTCATTCACAATTCGAGCAGCAGCTCAGTTTCTGTGCTCACTTCCTCATTAAGAAACTTCTTTTCAAAGAACCATCATTAAATTACATTTCCCTTCCTCTCAGGGTGATGTGTACTTCCTAACTTAGCTCTTACACAGTAGGAAAGAACTAATTAATTTTAAGCATGTCAGTTCTCTCCATTGACTTGCACGAGGAAAAAAATAATGGAATAATTCCTTTCAGGCCTGAAAAGAGGATGAGATGTATATTTTTCATCAATATACTTGGATGGGATGACCCTTCATCATGAAGATCTATTGCGCTTTTCAAAAGTTTGCCACAAACTGGTAAAGTTATAATGTAAGTTCAGTTGCGAGTTAAAATATTCCTCACATCTTCATCTTTTTTGTGGACTTAGGTTGCTATGTTGGGAATGATCCAGGAGTGGATTTCATCTGAAAAGTAAACATAGTTATTTAAACTGTATTTTTAAATACCTGAAGTGAAAAGTTTTGGAAGGCACTGGAGTCCAGTAAATTCCCTCCACTGTGTTTGAAATTTGGCACTTTTCACAGGAAATATTTTTTAGAACTATTAAAAAATTGCATCTATGTTGGAAGGCCTTACAAGCCAAGCTTCAGCTTCAGATGACATTTTATAATTGGAATCTAATTTTCTAAAAACAATTTGAGCACAACACCTCACCATGAAGCACTGAACATGGATGCTCTCTGTTGCACATAGTGACCTGTACTGGTCCAAGCTGTTGAAACCATATGGCTGCAATGTTGTAGGATGGTAGAGAAAGCTTAATTAATAGTTAAGCTTCCTATTTTTAATGTTAATGTTGAATATTGAGTCATTCACAAGCTATCAAAATATGTACTGTTACCTTACTCATTTTATCCTGATTTTAAGTTAATGTTTATTATCTGAATAACACTCCTAATCCAGAGGAAAGTGGAGGTCAGCTGATTCTGTTACTCTGTGAGGAATTTACTGGGGAGATTTCACTAGAGGCATCAGGTATTTTATTAACTACACATTTGAGCAAATTAATTTTCTTGATCTCATTTCTTGAGAATAGGCAACTGTGCAGCAAAGAACCTATTGGTGTTACCTCTCCATAATCCAAATGTTTCTCTGGTGTGTACTTGCTAGCCTACAGATTTGTCAGTAAACCGTTCTGTTCTGCTCCACTGTTTTTTCTAATTATACTATATATTCCTCTTCCCATAACTTCCATCCCATACAAACAATATATTTATATTTTCATCATTTGAAGGAACATTATTTCGATAGCTTATTCGTAAATTTTGATTGTCAGTATTGTTTCACGACACAGAGTTGGTTCAGTTATATGTGTCAACTTTGATTAGTAGTTCTGCTTTTCTTAGTTGTACAAAAGACAGCTACTATATTTCAGCTGGGCTTGCATCTGCTTTGATAGCTGGGCTTACTACTAAGGTATACAGAAATTGAGAATATAACAAATATGAGCATGACAAGCTAAATTTCTGCTTATTACATTAACACTGGGATGTTGTGTTGGAGTTTGGTTGCTATTTATTCATGGCAATAATCCATCTTTTCCTCAGCAGTTGAAGCATATCTAATACCAATTACAGCTATTACCCTGATTCAGACTAATTTAAAATTCATGTTGTCATATTTACTCTTGACTATTTATATGGCAGGCACAGGGATTTGGAAAAAAAAGTGTAGGTCAAGAAAGGAGAGAAAAAAAAAATATACCTGTTGAATTAGAGGGGTCAGTTGTTTCTGACGTAAATTGAAAAATTGCAAAGTGTTACAGAGTCACCTAATTGCTATCCATCAATATTAATGTCCAATTTACTCCAAGTAGACATGAACAACCTTGTGGAAAGAGCAATTAACAAGTGGAACCATATACCCCAAATTCTTAGGGTTTAGGCCATTTCATTATAACCCAGTGACGGTTACCACACAGACTTTACTTTCCATTCAGATAATCTAGTTTACAAGCTGTTTGGAAACTCATCTTTAGTTTATACCTGATTGTTCCATATCTGAACAATATTACTTTGCTATTTTTGGATTTGGCTTAATTTATGATTGTTACATAATGACATCAAGAAAATTAAATCACTATGACAGGATCTGTTTCAAATTTCCTAGTGAAACTTCTCAACATGAGCCCTCTGCCTGTTGTGTTACTCCATGCAGCGGATTCAAACTCTGTCGTCAGTGTTTCCTCACTAAAAAAAAAAAAAGTAACTTTCACTGAGTGAAGACCATGTAATATCAGAAAGAGCAAATTACATACCTTGCATTCTCTTAATTTCTCAGTGTGTTGGAGCGGATGAACTTGTCAGTCCTGCCTCCCTCAACAGCCCCAAAGATGTCTTAGGCCTCAGAAAGATAAAGAGAAAATCCATACAGCAAAAGTGCCAAGGAAGGGTTTAATTACGTTAGCCATCAGCTGTCCAGGCTTTATGGTACTGGCATCTGTAGATGGCATTCATGGGTGTGCACAGGTTTGTAGTTTGTGCTAGGCTAGCGTAATTAAATCCAGCAGGGGTTTGCTGGTAGTCACTGTTAGGTCCCCCTTACCTGTGGTGTGGTTGAAGGACATTCAAACTCTCCTTAGAAACCTCTTCTGATAAAAATACAGCCAAGCCTGAAATTGTCCTAGAGATTGGTGTACGGTATGCCCTTGATGAGTCCTCAGCCTCCCCGCTCCCTCGCCTACATGTCTTGCAGCTTCACTCCTGGGAGATGTCTGAACCCACAAAATGTTCTCTGGAAGAACACAGAAGGGGCTGAACCATTCTCCATACACAGCCAGCACACAGAGGTTATCTTATCTCACAGATACAGGAATAGATTTGGCTGCAGGTAAGGTGCCCGGGGCATTATGTCCTATAATGAGGTGGTGAACAGAACATTTTCATCTCCTACTCCTTCCTTTCTAAGTGAATTTACAGGTGGCAGACTCCTGCTTCTATTTTCAGTAATTTATTCTTTTACTTAAACCAGCAAATTAAAATAGGAGTTATCTTCCTGGCTGACATTTACATATTCATTAAACATTTCATTAAATTATTTCACAACGTTTTTAATGATTGCTCACTGACAACTCAGGATGTACTTATCTTAAGGCAATCTAAATTGGCAGAGCCATACCGTGGCTGACGTGAAAGGGCACGATCATTCTTACCCATTGGTAAAATGCATCAGTGTCAGAGGCTGAACTTTGAATAGGCAATTTACCGTTGCAAGCTGTCTCCCCTACATTCCCAAATTCTTTTAAAATATTTGCATGTTCAGCACCAAAATTATCTCTGCATACAGGCATAATAGGAATGCTTGTAGGTCCTGACATTTCATATTCTGATTTGTATTCATGGTTTCAACATCAAGGTTTATTTTGTGTTTGTATTCAAAGACAGCATGAATAGGAAATTAGCACAAAATAAAGACAAATAATAGGAAGAATACAAACTGGTGGATTAACTGCCTTTTTAAAATCTGACTTGAACCCCTTTGCCGAAGTCAACATTTTTTAGAAAATATCCCCATTGAATGCACTGGATTATATTATACAATTCTGGATTTTTAAGGATGTCTGTGGTAGCTGGAAGATTAATCCATTCAGATGACAAAGCATGAATTCTCCCCACTATGGAACTAACACTAGTAATTAATTGGTTTTGGCAAACTATGCAAAAGACTGCCTTTTCTTGGATGTTTTGTAGAAATACACATTGACTGTGTGCAAGTCAAGAGCTGCAAGGTGAGATTTGCGTAATTACAAGGTAGTTGCTAAATCAAAAAAAGAAAGCATACTGATAAAACTTGATTCGTTCACTCAAATGCTCATTGACTGATGTTTATTTTCTCATTTCAGCTTGATATGCATTTTGTGAAAGAGCTAACTCGTGACAGGATAGTGTGTATGATTTGGCAGTAAATAAAAGTTTGTTTGGCACCAAACAGGAAACTTGGCATTGAACAGAATTTACCTCTTCAAGTTTAGATATGACACAGAAAATGAGGTTGGAGCTATGCAGTTGAAAATTGAAAAGCTATTTGTTTAAATTCACTGGGGATTCAATTTTTATCTAGGTTCCTAAGTCCCCTACGGATTTGCAACTCTGGCCCCCTCTCTTAGAAATTTAGTAAGTTATACTCAAGTGAAAAACTAGTACCTTATAATCGAAGTATTTGAAAACCTTAACAAAAGGTAGCTCTATCTGATCTTAATAGTAGTAATAAAATAGATGGCAGTAGAAGAAATGTGTTAATATATGTTTATAAGTCATATGCATAAAACAAGGTTCTTGTGATAAGTTGCACATAGTTTTTTTTCCAGTGGGATTTACTGACTCTGAATATATATGGCCATGCTGGAAAGCACAGATGAAAACTGTAGGAATGTGAATTCTTTCCTCCCTCAGTTAAAATGCACAAAAACTTAAGCTGTCAAGAATTTGTAAAAAACCCAATACTTTACAGGAGGCTTTTTTCATACTTCTTTGACACATCTCTAATTTTGTTAAAACGCTTTAAAGAAACATTGCAGGAAGTAGTTTCTAGTGTTGGAAAGCAAATATTTAGCATTTCTAAGAATCATACATAAAAATATTGAAAAGTCATCTGCAATAATGTTACTTGGATTGGAAATAGATTCCAGGATTTTCTCTCTTACATTAGTCACATGCATAAACCTGATTTTTAGTGATGATTGTGGAAATATAAATCGAAAGAAATGGATCAGTAACACCATCAAAGTTGACTTCGGAAGGATCTCTACAGCTTTTAATAACTTGGACAAAAAGCATGTGCTCCTGGGGATGATCTGGTTTCCTAATGCCTTTTCTATTTAGTAAGTGACTAATGGGGAAATTATAATAGATTTACTATGCAAAATCAGTAACGAACAGTGGTATAATTTGCGAGAAGGCTTACCAGTGCTTTAAAGTTTGTTACTAACAAAACTTTGCTCAGGTTCAATAAAAAGTCTTTATTGTATCTTTAATGTGGCAATGGAATATTGTGCTAAACTTACAATTGTATTTATTCTTTTTTATTATGTGCAGAAACTACTGTGACACAAGCATTTTCTAGAATTGGGAAATTAAACAGGTTATTACTTTCTTTTTGAAGAAAATTATTATTGTGATTGCAAGGCTATTGTTTCTTTGCAACAAATTAGTTTTGCAAGATCACAGCATCACAGAATCACAGGTTGGAAGGGACCTCAGGATTATCCAGTCCAACCTTTCTAGGAAGAGCACAGTCTAGACAAGATGGCCCAGCACCCTGTCCAGACGACACTTGAAGGTGTCCAATGTGGCAGAGACAACCACTTCCCTGGGGAGATTATTCCAATGGTGACTGTCCTCACTGTGAAAAATTTCCCTCTGGTGTCCAATCGGAATCTCCCCAAGAGCAACTTGTGTCCATTCCCCCTTGTCCTCTCCATGTGACTCCTTGTAAAAAGGGAGTCTCCGTCTTCTTTGTAGCTGCCCCTTAAGTACAGGTACATGGTGATGAGATCCCCTCTAAGCCTCCTTTTCTCAGGGCTGAACAAACCCAGTTCTCCCAGCCTCTTCCTCCCCAACCCCAAATCTATCTTGTCTCCTGCTAAGTTGAGGTTCATGAAGGGCCAAATGCATTTTGCCTATGTAGAAAATATACAGATCTCTCTTTGTTCTCAGAAATAAATTTTCTTACAAAGCATATCAATTATACTATTAATCACACAGAGCCCTCATAACTTTTTGACATGCTAACTATCTTATTTGATTATTACTCTTATGCTAGTACGCTTAATTATTTTTTGAATAACAGGCAAAATTATGCATACACTTATTCATTCATTATATTGGAAGGCTTCTGTTTCCTAATGCAGATATACATGGTTGTTTTTTACAAACTTTTATTTCTGTGAATGAACAGTGTCATAATTATTATTAAATAACAGGCAAAAAGCCCCATCAGTAAGACTTTCCTCCAGATGAGCCTTCTGTGTGTCACTAATCTGCAAATCTGTGTTGAAGAATAAAGGATGTTAATTTGCTCTGATAAATGCATTGCATAACTGTAAGAGAGCAAATATGAAAATAAACTGGCATGCATCTTTGATAACAATGGAAGAGTTTGTTATTTCTGGTTTCATTTCTGTTCTCTATTGCTCTTTCCAAGATCAACTGAGTGTTTTCCTGGTTAAGTGAGACGCTCTTGACTCTTCTTACTCTTGGTTGTGCATAAGGAAGCTTTTCATCATCTTGGATAGCGTTTTAAATAGTATTTCTTCTGAAGTGTTTAGCTGTTTTATGGTGTGTGGCTGGTTAGGGTGCATAGTGTGCACCCTTGAATACAGTTTTGAAAATCCCTCTGACTCGGCCTCTGCTCAGTGGCTGCACTGAATGCAGAGGTTGGAACTGGCTGAGCCAGGTAGACTCTTCCTTTGTTTTCCTCCATTATTTACTGAACCTAGCCAGTACATACAGCACTGCCTGCAGGTGCCTTGTGTGGCCCTGCACTAACGCATGGTGCGTCTCCCCTTCTGGTCACGCAAACCACATACGGCGATCTGCAACTGTGGTTATCAACAGCTTTACAGATCTTGCTCTATGTGTGCGTAATGTACACATACACACCGAGGTATACATCGTGCTTCCAGATTTGTTCTCTGCATGTAACTTATCCGTTGGTACCGTTACACTGCTGCAGCATGAGATTTCCCAGTGTCAGGTTTTGGGCCGAGGGGTCACAGAACTTGCTGGTTTCTGCCACTATGACCCATGTAATAAATCAACTGGGAGGAACGGTTATTTGGTGTGGATTTCATAGCATTGTGAAACAGTAATTTTTGAGAGGATACTTCTATACAGCTGCTAGTGAAAGGAAACTATAACAGCTATTAGGTATGAGTTAGCTCTTTAAATGAATCTCTAGGGTAGGCAAGACTCCACTAAAAAAGTTGAGTTCTGTTTAAAATACATTATCATGTCAGGAGTGGCAATTGAAATACATCATGAAGTTGATTGACTTTAATACAGTACTGCAAGCTTTTAAATTCTGTAATTGTACGTGTATTGTGTACTAATGTGAATTGGCTATGCAGTGCTTGGCTTCTAAATTTACGACATCCCCATGGTAATTCTTAACGTGAAGTTATGAGCAAATTTTCTGCCTTAACTCCCCTATAAAGTAGCTCGTTGGAAATGTATCCTGCTTCCTAACTTGGACTATGAAAAATTAATCAGGAATTGGAATATTTGATTCTTTTAAATGCTAATAAGATATTAAAAAAAGGCAAAGATCAATATTATTTGCCTTTCTTGTGAATACTTTGCCACTTATGCTACTTGCTGCCCTCTGGGCCACTTCTAGTACAGTATCGTTAGCATTTCAAACTAGTGAAAGTTTCAAGCCATCATTATGTGTTAATAAAAATAAATGAGACTTTTTTCTAGGTTTTTTTTTTTATTTATTCCAAATATGGAGTTTCCCCTTCAGATGGGTGAGGTTCAGGACAGAAATATTCAGCATTTGATCAGTGAAATTCTTAGGTTCTGGTATGTCATGATTCATCAGAATTAGAATTATTTATTACCATTTCATAAAACAGATATATTCACACTTCCCAAACATCAAATCCCTCTTTCCCCACACTGTAGTCCTGGTATGAAGCATCACAGCATTTTCAAAGTTAAAAGCACAACATTATTTATATGTATAAAAGCTATTTTGGGCAAGTTTTATAATATTCTAATAAAACTGATTGGATGTAACTCGTTCCTACTTTCCAGGACAGTATCATTGGATTTATAATACCAAATGGGCCAGGATTTACTGTCTCAGGGGACACAAACACTAAAAATCTCAAAAATTGTAAATCAACAAAGTAGTTTATGTGTAAAAGATAGAACTTCCATGGTAATATGCAGTTGTTTTATTGTGCCTAATTTGGAATGCACACAACCCACTTCTATCCTCACACAGTTCATTTATGCAGAACTGAACTCAAAACCCAAACTTCAAGCATCAAATGTCACTACAGAGCTGGGGTGAAGTGGTTTCGGTATTTTGTGTCTCTCTGTGGTTCAGCATATAAACAATGGATTAATTTCACCAAACATTAACTATCTAAAAGAGACCCATCTTAACATAGGACAGTTGTCCAGCTTTCCCATGCAGGTGAAGCAGAGACCCACAGTGTCTGCCCAAGGTGGGATGAATTACCCTCCGAAGGTCCTTCTTCCTCTTTGTTGCCTTAGCGGGAGGGCTGCATGTCTGGCATAGCCCCACACCTCATTTATCTTGCTAAATAGGGCACAGCTTGCAGCAGGTGTGTGGGCATGCTTGCACGAATTCACAGACTCCTTGTGCTTTTGAAAAAAGAGCATTTTTATAACAGTTTAGAATGCAAGCTCCCAGTGCTTATTCAAAAACCAGGAATAACTTAAGCAGCTTCATAACAGCAGTATATAAAATACACATAACCCGCATCTACTTCCCTTTAGTGTGCATTCCAATACCTGTGCCCCTTCTGCTTCCGTGTACAAGAGGAATGCATTTTCATGCCAATCTACGACAAATTATTCAGTAAAATTCTCTACAGTCCGTAACTGAAAACTTTACAAGCTTTATAAGAAAGTTTGTAAAAGTTTTAAGGGAAACTTCAGCAAGAAGGAGAAATTCAGAGAAGCTGAGAATTTGTGCACGATCCATGAGGAAAATGCTTATTTGGGATTAAATGGTGCCTGTCCCGATGTGCTGAGCCGTGACAGCTCTAAGGGAAGAGCTGCTGAGCAGCAGCACTGACTTTGCCTCGCCCTTGGGCTGCGCCCTGCGCTTCCCAGCCCGGTGACCGAGGGGAGTCTCACCAAGCCGCTACCGCGTCTGAAAGCGGGCGTCCCTCACGCCGGGGCCGCCGAGCACCTGCGGCCGGCGGGAGGGCGGCGGGCGGCGGCTGCCCTCAGCGGGAGGCGGCCGGGCCGGGGCTGGGGCCGGGCTGCCGGGCGGGACCCCTCGCTCCGCGGGAGGCGCTAGGGCCCTAGTTTTACCGAGGTGAATAAAACACCGTGCCCGGCGCGGCCCGGTGCCAGGCGCCGCTTGCGGCCTGTCAGTAGCTCCAGCGTGGCTGGAAGGGGCACGCAGCCGCGCTGACCGGCGGGGGGCGGGGCTGCCGGGACTCCCCGCGCCTCCCTCGCTGCAGGCGGCTTTACGGCGGCCCCAGGGGCAGCTCGGCGCTGCCCCGGGGGTGAGGACGGGGCAGCCTGGCCTGCTGCCCGGCGGCGCCTCGCTGGAGGGGAAGGGGTCCCCGCCGCCCCTCAGGGCGTTTGCCGCCACCTCAGGCACGGCCGCCCCTCCCGGGCGGCCCCGCGCAGGCGGGAACCGCTGTCCTCCTCAGCGCTGCCCCCGCGGGGGACGCCGCTCTGCGAGCGCCCCTCTGCGGGCTTTGAATGCGAAGGGGTGAGGGGGCGATAGAGGGCGATGGGCGGCAGGGCGGGCTCCGTGACACCACGGTCCTGTCAGGCCACGGCCCGGGGGCCGCTGGCTGCGCCGCCGCCGGCGCCAGAAGCAGTCGCTGGCGGCCGCAGGCGGGGCCCGCCCCGGCCCGGCCGGGCGCTGCTCGCTGCGCCGGCTGCGATTGCAGATTTCCTCTTTCCGTCACTGGGGAGAAAAAAACCCCGAAATTTTCCTGTTCCAAAGCCTTGACAGTTGTGTGCTAAGTGCCTTCAGTATCGGGATGAAGACATTTGGTACTGCCTATTTAACTACCTTTTTTTAAACTGCCCTTTATCAACATTACCTGATCTATTTTCTTCCTGTTTTGCTTTTATTGCTGATGTTTGTTATCTTTCACATATTAAACAACGTCTGTGATATCCGAAGCAGCAGAGGAGGGTGACAATTTTACGTCCTGATGGAAATCAAGCCTGGTAAGGCCACAGCTGGAGTGATGTGGAAGCATCGTTTGGCAAGCACAGGATTGCTCAAGGAAGTAACGAGTTCTGCAGTGAATTGCTTAAATAATGCTAATGAGGAGGTTGTGTAGCATCGCCTCTTAGTATCATGCGTGACCTCCTTTCAAATGGCCGGTAGCGCCTCTCTGGGACGGTGTTTTAATGTTCATTCACGCTTGTGGCAAAATGGTATTTTTGCCACCCCATTTTTCACGTAGAGTTATATGTTCCACTGTCGACACAGCGCAGCTCCACACTTCCTTTAGCATACTGAAGAGAGGAACAATTCATTTAATAATTTTCTTCAATCTGCCATCTCCTTAGCTTTTTTTGAGTGCTGGACAAGGAAGTTAAATATTTTAAACTTGTATTTTTACATTGTTTTTCAAGACGCAGAACACAAAGGCCTTTAAAGAGGATATACATGATAAAAGCAAACATTTGTCTCCAGTGTGTTGCAGATTAATTTTAATTAACAATCCTGGTTTTCATTCTCCTTTTGTGACAAATCATCGGATTTGTCATGAGATCTTGGAGGATCTGCAAGAAGCAGAGGCCTCCACGTCAAGTTGCCTGATCTTGCATTAACTGCCCGTAGCGCCCAGATGACTCTTGAACTGTTGAACCCTCTCTGGAGAGGGTTTTGTGGTGCAAAGAAATAAGTCTTTTGGATTTTTGCCTTTCTGCTCCCCTGTGGGTAAGAGTCCATGTGCCCATTGCAATGAATGATTGGCACTGACACCAGGTGTGTCAAAGTAAGTTTCCTCTGTGGACAGATTCTAATGTTTATTACAACATGAGTGTATTAAAACCTACATACAACTTACTATTCTGTGGAAGTAAATGTGAAAATCATGTATTTCAGTAAACACCTCTTTTAATAAATGAAAATTAGTGAATCTTCCTCAAACAATGCCTTATAATAGTTTAGATGCCTTCGGACCATTAGGACAAAGAGGCTGGTGTCACTGAAGATTTATTCAGACTTATGCTTACATCTGCATTTGACGTTAGCGGCATTTAATCCTTATTTAAATCTGGAAGGCTTTAGAAGTTAAATGCTGTCACAGAAGAATTTGTAGAGAAGCTCAATGTTTGGGTTGTGTTCATGTTTTCATCCTGAGCTTGTCAAATGAAAAGTGAGCTCTGTCATTCTTCATTCTGGCAGCAGGATCAAACCTGAAGAGGAGAGAGCTGGACTTACTGTGTGCTTATCAAGGATGTTTTACAACCCGTATTCATTATGATGCAATGATTGTTTACTAAAAGGAAAAAAAGCAGCAGAGAAGTAGGCAGGAATTCTGTTGCTGTTCTGTTATGTTGCAGCGTTTTCATGTGAGCAATTTTGTAGTTGTGCAATATATGAAAAAAACCCTGAACTGTACGGTATTGCACTGCTAGTTTCTAGCTTTTTTTAGCATGTGAGACTGCAAATTCTACTTTTTTGCTGCCATAATTTCATAAGGACACATAGTGAATTTTCTAAACTAAGACTAATTTATTTTCCAGATGCAAACTTGGGACTGGGGTTTGCTAAATGTTAACTGGTCCTGGAAGATTTTGAACTGACTAATCAAAGTGGCAGATTAGGGGGTGTCAGGCCATAAACCTCTCTATTTCAATTGGCATTTTGCTTTTCCTTGTGCTTCAATCCCTTGCTTTGGTTCATAAGGTTAAGTGTGGCATATAGGCTTGTTTTATTGTATGAGTTTACCAATTGCGTATAAAATAAATTGAACTCAAATATTAAACCAGGGTAAAGCAAAATATTTCAGCTTTTCATCAGAACAAAGTATTTGATTGTGTCTCTGAACATTTGTGAGTTATCACAGAATGGCAGGGGTTGGAAAGGACCTCTGGAGATCATCTTGTCCAACCCCCACTGCTTGAGCAGGGACACCCAGAGCAGGGGGCACAGGAACACATCCAGGTGGGTTTTGAATGTCTCCAGGGAAGGAGACTCCACACCCTCCCTGGGCAGCCTGTGCCGCTGCTATGTCACCCTCACAGGAAAGAAGTTTTTTCCCATGTTTAGCTGGAACTTCCTGTGTTCCAACTTGTGCCCATTGCCCCTTGTCCTGTCGTTGGGCACTACTGAAAAGAGACTGGCCCTATCCTCTTGACACCCACCCTTTAGATATTTATAAGTATTGATAAGATTCCCCCTCAGTCTTCTCTTCTCCAGGCTAAACAAACCCAGCTCTCTCAGCCTTTCCTGATAAGGGAGATGCTCCAGTCCCCTGATCACCTCTGCAGCTCTCCACTGGACTCTCTCCAGTAATTCCCTGTCCTTCTTAAACTGGGGGCCCCAAAATAGGACACAGTACTCTAGATGTGGCCTCACTAGGGCAGAGTAGAGGGGGAGGATAACCTCCCTTGACCTGCTGGCCACAGTCCTTTTAATGCATCCCAGGACACCATTGGCCTTCTTGGCCACAAGGGCACAGTGCTGGCTCGTGGCCAACTCACTGTCCACCAGCACTTCCAGGTGCTTCTCAGCGGAGCCACATTCCAGCAGGTCAGCCCCCAACCTGTACTGGTGCATGGAGTTGTTCCTCCCCAGGGGCAGGACCTTGTATTTGCCCTTGCTGAATTTCATCGGGTTTCCCTTGGCCCAGCTCTCCAGCCTCTGTCCAGGTCTCGCTGGATGGCAGCCCAGCCTTCTGGTGTATCAGCCGCTCCTCCCAGCTTGGTGTCATCAGCGAACTTGCTGAGGTTACACTCTGTCCCTTTGTCCAGGTCATTGACGAATATGTTGAACAGGACTGGACCCAGCACAGACCCCTGGGGAACACTGCTAGTTACGGGCCTCCAACCAGACTCTGCAATATTGATCACAGCCCTCTGAGCTCTGCCGTTCAGCCAGGTCTCTGTCCACCTCACTGTCCTCTCATCTAACCCACACTTCCTAAGCTTACCTATGAGGATGTTATGGCAGACAGTGTCAAAAGCCTTGCTGAAGTCGAGATAGACAACAGCCACTGCTCACCATTCATCAACCCAGCCAGTCATGCCATCATAGAAGGCTATCGGGTTGGTCAACTTTAAAAATACCAGTGCTATATCCATTTATCTTTGGGACTTCTTTGCACTGGAGATACATGATCCTTGATTTTAGACCAATACAATTTCTTAATATCCACAGAGAAACTTTACATGCATTTCTGAATGCCCGTTCCAGATGCTAAAGTAGGTGAGAGAGAGATCTCTCCAGTAGTGCAGAGGTAGCTTCTGGGAGGGTCGATTCTGAACAGGATGCATCCATCGTGGGGTTTTAGATTATTTAAGTGAATTGCTTTAAGTTCCCGTTAATTTTGACTAATTAAAAGCTCTGTCCCTTTGGTTTGTATTAATTTTAAAAGTGCAAGCTACTTTAATTCTAAATGAGAGTAACCACATTGGGATTTAACAAGCTTACTGTTAAGTGTTTTTGCCTAATCAAAAATGTTGGAAGTTTGTCAATCCAGACAAATCTGCAGATTCTGATGGTGAAAAGACTGACCCCTGTTAAAACAACTGACAAAGCTTCTAGCAACTTCCCAAAGTCTCCATCACAAAGCCTGTTCATTGACCATATGTTAAGCAGCCGTAAGACAGAATTACATAAGCAATAGGAAGTGTAAATGACAGTTGATTTTACTCGGAACAGGGGCAATGTAACTCAGCTCTCAGTGCAAGTATTCTGATTATATATTGTGGTTTTGCTTCCTGAAATAAATATTGCTTGTGTTTAAGGCCCTGATTTTGAATATTTTACTGGGCATTGTTCTCATTTCTTTTGTATTTGTCTTGTAATAGTTGTATGAATTATGTCCTTTCAGTGAAGTTACTCTGATCTTAAGAGAATTCTTAAGAGAACTTCTATCTCAGATCCCTTACCTGTGAGGCAGACTCTGACAAAATGTACACAGATCTGTCTCTGCGATCCCAGTTAAGTATGGTGTATGCCTGCAATTTGGTCCTGTCTCACTTTTGTTTTGGGCATAGCTTCTTATACATGTGATCTGACAAATACAGTAAGAGCAAATATTCACTCTGCTCTTCCTGCACGTCCTGTGGGCATAATAAGCCTGAGCAACAGCTGAACTAATATCCGACAGTGTGCACAGCGGACATGTTCATGCTTGGGCTTACCATTTTCATCACTGCAGTAAAGGAGAGATTACTTCAGAGCTGCTCCAAAGATGTATGTGACTGGACCCTTTGGGTTACATGGGCTTATAGGAAAAATTAGGCCTGTCCAACTTAATTTAAACATTCCTTATTCTCAAAAGAGTGTTAAAACCAGGAGTTGGTAAGTCTTCATTTAATTTTTTGACCTTTCACTTTCAAAGTTTTGGTGGAGCTACAGCAAAAAACAAAGGTTACAGCAGATGTTTCCTAAATTATTCTAGACACACATTCTGGTACGTTCCAGTAGTCTTGCAATGTTAGTTGAATGTCTTTTGATTTTTTTGGCATGCTCTATTATATGCCTTTTAAACCCAAAAGTGTAATTTCTTGGTAAGAATCTTCTATTGTCTATTTATAAAACTGTCTTTTAAAACTCTGCTGAGAAATGACCTGGTCACAGAGTACTAGTGAATAATCAGCTTTATAGTCTGCAAGAGCATATCAAACATTTGTTGAACAAAGTAAGTGTGAAACTTATCAGTTATGGCCAAATATGCCTAAGATGCTTCTGTTTTGCTCCTGAAGGAAGCTAGCATTTTTAGTCTTTCAGCTTTCAGACAAAGGAACAAAATCACTTTATTGGACTACATTTGTATCTTATTTTAGCAAATACTATGAGTTCCTGAAAGACCAATTAACCTTAATATAAACTGGCTGTGCTGCGTTGTGTATTGCCCTTTGGAAGCTCTGTTGAAGTTCGCTGATGTTTAGAGTGTCTGTTCATAATGATAATTAGATGTTAAAGTGATGATCCTTGGATAGACAAGAGGCTGTAAAGCATTCTCAAGGGATCAAGGCCCTGCAGAAGAAAAGATTATAATCTGCAAGCTGAAGGTGAGGTAGAGCAGTACTTAACCAATACCCTTCATTTTTATTTTGTTGGCTGAGAATAATATCCACTTTAGAAATAGCTGAATGCTTGATAAGTAGAGGCTGCATTTTTAAAAGCTGATTAATTAATCATAGGTTGTTTCTTTGTACATAACTGCTTCTCCTAGAAGAATGAAAGCAGGGAAAAGATGGGAGACTTCCAGAGAGACTTCTTAAATCCTGACCAAAACAAAGATTATCTAAAATCTGTATAAATTGCTCTTTCAAAGCAAACTCCCAGCTGATTAAAAAGCAGTACTCAGGTGGATTTAGTGTGAATTTTTTTACACTTGCAACTTAACTTGACTGTTTTACCAGCCTGTCTTTGTTGTCAACCCTTAGTTGAAAACATGGTAGAAGTAACGTTTTTTTTTTGTGCGTGTGTTAAATGAAAACCATATCAGTAATTCTGTTGCACTAAGAATTACCAAATTTCATGGTAGATGATATTGAGTCTACCTGAATTAAGTTATTCGGGAAAAGGCTAATTGATAGAAGTTCTGTGACGTCGTTATCATAAAATGGTTATATATGAGAGCAGGGTAAAACTCAGTGTGGGGTGAAGTTGGAATGAAGTGCTGGGTTTTTTACTTTCTTCAAGGTAGGATTCTGCATGGCATGCTGGTAGTCTGTTCATTACTGTGTAAATCCTTCGTCTGGAGTTAGCCTCCTCTTACGCAGGTCATTTGCAGTGAGCCTATTTTTGAGGTGTCTTGAGAAGGGTAAGATGATGGGTGCCCTGACCCCTCGCAGAAGGCTGTTAATGCGGTTTGAGATATCAGCTTATCTTCCATGTCAGCTATGGTAGAGCAGCAATGGGTGTATCATCATGAGGACTCTCTCTCAGGTCTGTCATGGGGGATTTAGTGGGCAAATGTACTTCAAGTGAAAAGCCATCTTGTCTGCCTAGTCACATTTTTATATAAGTGATGACTAGTGTCAGAAGTCAGATGCTACAGATATGAAGTAGCTATGATTTTTAATATATTTTCATCCACTTCTCATTCATTGCCCAGTTCATTATGTGTGCTCAAAAGTATTAGTGTTTTCTTGTCCCTCAGACTTTTCTTACTGTTCCTTTTTTTAATTTTTGTATTAACAAGTCAGACAATCCTATGTCAGCCCTGTTAACAAGTCTTTCTGCTACTTAACTAGCCTAGTTTAGTCAGTGCTTATTTTTTCTCCCTTTTGCATAAATAGCATAGATAAGTTTGTCCTTCCTTTAAGAACTATTCTAACATTTTTGGTATATGCATACCTGTGTGTTTGTTTGGAGCCCGGAGAATGTGGGTGAAAGGCAATTGGATGAGTAATGAGACTGTTGTCTGTTCACGCAGGGAGCCTGATCAGCAGTTCACAAATACTGTCAAGGAAGACTGGGTTTAATATTGCGGGGTAGAGGTTCCTGCGACAGCAAATCCTATGCAAATTGGGTTTATCCAAAATGCTGCATTAATTCAATTACAGCTTGAATGATATTTACTTCTGCCTGTAAAGCCCAATAACATATTATTGACTCTTCCTGTGTAATTTCATGGCTTCTTCTTCCTTCTCTGTATCTCACCTGGACAGCTGAAACAGGTTTGACATTTCATCTGGTTATTTGTTCCATTGCAAGCAGAGGTGACACTTGCAGAAAAAAACTACCTGTGTGCACAGTCATCACAGAGAAAGACCATAGTTGTCTTCTCCTTCCTCTGATTTCTTATGCAAGTGGGTGGTTATTTTTTTTTTTTCAAATAAGAAATTATTTGATGCAAGTTTATCTGTTTAGATGTTAATTGGAAGAAAACTGCCTGTGAATTGTCACGTTTCAGGTGCTTTTCTTCAGCACAGTCCTAGCTATTTATGACTATGTGAGCAAATGTAATTTGTCCCCTACAGCGAATTGTGCTGTCAGTGAACCGCATCTGCAACTTTCAACCTGTAATTTCTTAATTTTTTTATGTTGTACTTTGTTACTGAAGTGTTCTGTGAGTGGACATTTTAATTAGACATGGACATACCCATCTAATTATCCTTTATTTAGATACAAATGTGTTGGATGTGTACGCACACAGAGCGTGTGTATCATGTTTATTATAGAAGCTTTCAAAGTATGTCTTTTATTCTTCTAGGATATGTCTGCAAAGTGTGTGCTTTTGTGAAATAATGCCATTTTTTGAGCCATTCCAATACTCCTATTCCTTTTAAAAGTTAGATTGTTCAAAAACAATATATGCTTGCAGTTATGAACACTGAGATGGCCTTACTGGCTCTGGTGGCTTTATCCATGAGTGATTGCTCAGAGCATGTGGATGTAGAGTTAAGCAAGTATAAATTTTGTAGTAATGAAGACAGTGTAGTAATATCACATATCCATTTATGTCAGGGGGATTTCCTGCACAGTAAGTGTACCAAGTTATTAGTCTATATGAATAAAGCTACTAAAATTTTGTCTGTTAAGTGCAAGATATAAGAATTATGAGTCAATATTCGCAGATCAAAATATGTGAAGGTTCTGGGGTTCAAACAAATTACCTCCTGGTGCATTTAGATGATTACAATGCATTTATTTCCTCCAGAAATATCTGAGTGTTCAGATTTAAAAGACCTTTGGAAACCAGAATATAGGAAAAGTTAATGAAAATAAAACACTCTGAAAACTGTACATCATGAAATATTCATAGTTCTTCTACAGATAGGATATAGTTTGTGGAGAGGAATAAAACATTTGTTGCAGACTTTGCAGCTTGATGTCTGCTGATTAACACGGGAATGTAATTATTTTACATAATCAGATAGCATAATCCTTTGGGGTAGAAGATATGTGTGGTTTTGACTGAAAAGGTAATTTCATAAAGATGAGGATGTCCTGCCAGCATCCTGTGGGGTCTCTGCTGATGGCCTAGGATGAAAATTGGGGAAGTACATTACTGTTTCATTTCTTTTACAGATATTTTCATCATGAGAAACATTTGCTACATTAAATACTCTGAATATACTCAGTATCCCACCCTAGTTTTTACTCTGTTTCTTGCTAAAAATCTTTTTAATGAGTGGTATTAAGATTAATTATCATGTTTAAAAAACTAGTAATCGTCTTTAATTTTTTTTCTGGAAAGAATGCCCAACTTCAGATGCAACTGCTACTTTAGACTGCTCTTAAATAGAGCCATTAGTCCTACCTGGCTTCTTTTCTCTGCTTGTCAGCTCAATTACAGGTTGTCAGTACCAAAGAATACACTCTTGTCAGTGGAGTAGAAAAGAGGGACGTGTTAGCACCTGCTCTAAACAGAGTCCCTGACCTCTTCTTACTGCTGCACAAACCCACTTGGTTTTAGAGAAGAGGTTGATCTATATCAAAGATGTCTTATCCCCACTTCTGTAAAATTGTGTTCACTATATGTTAGAATAGAATATTGTGTCACTTCAGGCGGGGAAATTAGATGTTTAATCACACTTTCTTGTATCTTGCATGGTTGTTCACTGATGTAGTTATTTTTCCTCATATAATCTGGATTGGTAACAAACTGTACTGAAACAAATGTTCTAAGAATGCATTTATTTTGCCACTCTAAAGGAAAGTGCAATACAGCTAGCTTGCAAATGAATATATTTTCAAATTCTTCTGTTCAAATCTTGTAGTATTGATCTCATAAGCCAGTCTAAGAGCCAAATCCTTGTTCAAGGCATTCTTTTGAACAAGGAGGAAAAGTGAAGACACAGTAACTGCAACAGTGATTATCTGTAGTTAATTTGAAACGCTTCCAAAAACACCTTTTAAAAGGCTTCTGAAAATCAGGGCCAATTAGGGCTAAAGTACCAAAGTTCCTTGTGAAAACAGCACTTAGGAACCTGGAACATCTGGAATGCAGACTTCTGAGTATGCTTGTATAACCTTCAAAAAGGTTTTGGCACAGAGTTGTAACACCAGAATTAATTTCCCTAACTGTGGACTCTAAAATCATTTGTACATACCTAAAAAAAAAGATGTGTAAAATGTAAACTCTGTCTTCTTTTTGCCTTTCTTTGTTTCAGAGCTATCTAGGGTCTGATCACAGATGCATATGGAGTTACCAGAGTTTATTGGACTGTAGGGTATTTGCAGCAGAAGGAAAAGAGAAAGAAGTCTGTATTTTTTTGTCATGTCCTTTTGTTTCTCACTAAGCTTCCTTCTCTTCATATCTTCTGACAAGCATCTTAAATTGAACATTCCTAGTGAACTGACTGAGCCTCAGGTGCTAGACGTTCCTATGGTTGCTGGTGAGCCTGGTTCCTTTAAGTAGTCTGAAAGAGATAAGTAATGCAGTCTGCTGACTCTGGTAAGACTGCCATGTAAGTTCATGCTGAGTTCATGCAGTTCATTCAGTTAAGTTCATTCAACGGAAGTTAGGGCACTCAGTAAGAAATAGTTCTGAGCTGTCTGTGGCTCAGCACTGGAAAAACACTCCGTTATTAATTTTTAAAGTAAATTTCAAACATGTATTATTTTATCAGATAAACAATAACGTCCTTAGCAACGTGAGTGTGTGTTTATTGGGAATTAATACATATGTGAAACTAAAGCTACCTCTGTTTAGGATTGTTAGTCTAGCAAATTTTTAGTTACCATATACGCTCCCTGTGGTAGAAAGAAAAGCAGTGCATATGGTGAGTTCCCGTTACCTTGAGGTGCATTTTAAAATTAATGGTTATTTTCATGGAAGTATAAAGTTTTATAATCCCTATATTTGATCATTTATTTTTAATGAAACAGATGTGCTGTTAATACTTTGCTGTGAATGTGGTGATAGTAAGACAGCAATAGGCATGGTGAGTTGTGTGTGTGTGTGTTGGGGCAGAAGATACGTTCAGAGTATGTTGTATTCGTTCCTTCTTGGTTACCTGCCTCAGATTACTTTCATTTTTAAATGTCCCCTTGGTCAACCACCTTTTCACAAAATTATATTCTGTATGCTCCTTGCTTCTTTGTATTGTATCATTCCTGTTCACCTGTTGACTATTGACTTTGAAGAACATGAAGTAAGGGGACCTTGCTCAGTTACTTTAGAAAGTAATTGCTGATTTTGGTCTTTCCTTTTTTTAGGGCACAGATGATACCTTGTGCACCGCCTGGCTTGTTTCTTTCTTGTGGGCCTCTTTTTGTCAGCTTTAAAAACTTCATTGGGAGTTTGAGGTTATCCCAAGGACTTATGGGGGGAATTTGAGGAGGTGTATACTCAGTTGCATGTGGAAGGACTACTTATCCAATTGGACAATCTGGCCTCAAATATTACAGGCTTTATAAAATTATATATTTGTTAATGAAAGTAAGTATTTTGTTTCATAGACTTGTCCATCAAATCTCCTGTTTTTCATTCTGTGCCCTGTGAAAACTTGACCAAGGCATACACTACACGCATCATTAAGGCATAAAATATCCATCTTCTCTGCCCTTTTCTCCTTTTGTTGAAGTTACTTATGTGTGGTCATAAAGTCACAGGGTGGATTGCAAAATAATTATAAATAATTTTGTAAGTAGTTCAAAATCAGTTTTTTCCACGACAGTAATAAAGTGCTCTCAACCCATTGGGCTGACAACTATTGATCCTGACTTTTAAATGTAACTCAGTTTTACCTCTTATTTTGAGGACTTGGAATTTGAGGACTTTGGAATCTGCAATCATTTGCAGGTCCAAACAGCACTTATGCAGGATTTTTTTTTTCAGCTGCACTTCGATATGTAGGCTTTATCTCAACCCTGCTGAAATCAATAGGACCTTTTTTTGTTGGCGTTAGTAAGTGTTAGATTGGGCCCGTAATTTACACTTGCAAATAATCACGTCTGCAGAAATAGAGGCAATTCCTCAAAACTAGGCTAACTAACTTCTGCTTGCGAGGTTTTTTGGAAGGGAATTCTGAATTAGTTGTGTTTTTTTTTTTCCCTTATCCTCTGGGGCTATCAGAAACACAATAATTTTTAGTTATTGTCAGGTCACAATGACGTGATGTATAGTTGTCTCCTTGAAAGGAAGGCTTTCTCTAGACTCACGAGGAGTTCTGCTCCATTGTTCCTGCTGCGATGAGTCACAAGGGCCTTCACCAAAGAGAAAGTGCTGTTTTAAGGTAGATGTGAGTGTTTTCCAGGGCTTGCTTGGGTTTTCTGTTTGCGCACTTAGTCCACAAAGCATTTTATTTTCTGTAGCAAATAGCAGTATAATTCGTTCAGGTGTGACCAAAGGTGTAAGGCAAAAATGGCTCCTGCTTGTGACAGAACAAACGAGGTTTTGTTCTTTCTCTCCCCACAAATTCAGTCATGAAACTGTAACAATGTTGGTGGTAGGTTTAGCTGGCAGACACAAAATATTTGCAAAAACAAAAGCAAAGCCTTAAGGTACTGATATAACTGTTTGCAAGAGAAAAATACAGTGTATTTCCAGTAGATTGTTTACTGCAGCTGAACTGGAAACTGACAACTTGAAGTCATGCTCTAGAAAATATTTGAAGTACTTCTTTATTCTTAAGTAGAACTTTATTTAGAAATACTTTATTTAGAAGCACATACTGGTTTTGAGACTTCAAAATTTATAGATGACCTTTAAAGAAAGGATACAGTATCAGTGCAAGAGACAAATTATTTGATTTCTCCTATGTGCCGGAATAGAAAGAATTATAGTTAGACAAGATGTATCTTCTCTCTATGAAACCAGTGGGCCTGAAGCTGGAAGGCAGCGTTATGACTGTAGCGTTAAGACTGATGCTTTTCGGTGTATTGAATCCTCCTTTATGACCTTTATGAGAAATTCATAGTGAAATGTTTATCCTCTAGGTTGGGCTATGAATGGCTTGTTTTAAAAAAATATTAAAAGATCATATTTCAAGTTAGGAGAAGGAACTCAAAATGTTCTAAAAAGCATAAACATCTGAAGTTTTCTTTGTACTGTTGTTTGCCTGCATTAATTCCAACCACGTAAGAAAAGCAGCACCACCTTCCTATACATAGAATAAATAACTCTGTCAGTGTTATGACTTTCTGAAGATTTGTTTTCTTTGCAAATGCTCAGTGTTCATGAGCATTTAACTGGAATGACTTCCATCATACTTGGTGTTTTTAAGCTGCTTTGTAATTATTGCTGGCAAGCCTCAAGATATGGTCCTTTTGTACCTTGGTTGATGCAAATCAGATTCTGCTTTGCCATGTCAGGGATTTTTTGTGTTTTTTCATATTGCTCTTTGCCTATTCACAGCTGTGAAGGATATAACCTTGGAAGTAGTCCAGTAATTGTTTACATAATGACATGATGTGGTTTTCACCCAGAACATGTAGGTGAAGTTAATACCTATGGAGTGTTTGGTCTATGACTTCTCGGGTCTCACTTTTCAAAGGATCAATGAAAATTTGGGCTACTTTTAGTTGTGGTAATTAGGGTGATGAATATATAATTTTTAATTGTTACTATTTGAAAATGTCACTCTTCAAAATAAGCTAGGTAGCAATGACAATCTATTTAAATGTTATTAATAGAGGAGACATCAATTAAAGATGGTGTCTTCCCTAACTAACCTGCAAAAAAAGGAAATCAGGACAGCCCTGTTGGGTTGAAAAGGCTGGCCCATGATATCCAGCTCTAATTGTCAGGGATTTTAGCTAAGTTTGCCAGAGATAATTATTTAAATAGTGCACTTTTTAGAGTTAAATATGATTAAGCAGCAACATTTCAAACCAAAATGCTATGCCAATTTCATCTTCAAATACAGCATGGCAAAATACTGACTTAGCATCTTTGCCTGTCTAAAATTCCTTTGGCATACTCACCATTATTATATCCCACCCAGTTTGGAAAAATACAGTCACCTGAGAGAGGGAAATCCTGTGAGATTACTTAATAGTTCAAGAAAACTGAACAGAGAAATTTTAGACTGTCTCCTCTTCTACATGTAACTGCTAGGAATAATTTTGGGGTTCCATTCATGGATGAAACCAGGATGTATTCAGATTCCTGAAAAATTGAAAAAGTACATTAGTACTTTACAGAAATGGAGAAGATGACCCTTGTCTGCCTTTGGAATGGAGCAAAAGGGTTTAGGGAAGAGACAGACTGTGACAGAGCAGGGAAGCTCAGTGTGATGAGGGAGAATAAATCTGTGAAGGTATGTGTAAATGGTGAGCACGGCACTCTGGTAATGAGGCATCAAAATCTGTTCAACTAAAGGTCGTTGATCTTCATGCCCACATAGATGTGCATGGATTTAGCTCTGCTTATCCTGAGCTACTCAGGGACGGACAAGCCCCAGTGTGCTCAGTGCCTCAGTACAGGACCAAATTCCCATGCTGTGATGGATTAGGAACAGTGGCAGCACAGTACTGCAGTAGCAAATTATCCACTAGGTCTGTCTTGTGCAATTTCCACATTCTCCGTTCCAGGTCTAACTCCCAAATCCCATGAGCATGATGGAGGGAAGTGAAGGGAACCTGCAGTGTTGTGCAGACACAGGCAAGATCTCTCATGTCACATAACTCAGTGTTGTATGGACTCCCCTTGTCTGGGGACACAGGGACTGGGACTGCATAGCCCCTTTTTGGGTTTGGTTTTTTTTTTTCCCTCACAGCTTTGCATATGTTCAGAATGGGCAGGGTAGGAAGGGGCACAGTGAGGAGCTTATTACCAAGTTCTGGTTTAAGGTTTTCCAGGTACAAGAGACCAGAGGTGTAAGTTCAGGTGATTACTCCAGGCCCTTTGGTTCCCAAGTACATATTTTCAAATTTTGCTGAAAAAATATAAAAGGCTTGGTTAAGCAGTACCAATTCCAGTACAGTTCAGAGCAGGGGGTACAGGGCCACGTCCAGGCGCGTTTTGAATGTCTCCAAGGAAGGAGACTCCACACCCTCCCTGGGCAGCCTGTGCCACTGCTCCGTCACCCTCACAGGAAAGAAGTTTTTTCTCATGTTTAGCTGGAACTTCCTGTGTTCCAACTTGTGCCCATTGCCCCTTGTCCTGTCATTGGGCCCTATTGAAAAGAGACTGGCCCTATCCTCTTGACACCCACCCTTTAGATATTTATAAGTATTGATAAGATCCCCCCTCAGTCTTCTCTTCTCCAGGCTAAACAAACCCAGCTCTCTCAGCCTTTCCTGATAAGGGAGATGCTCCAGCCCCCTGATCACCTCTGTAGCTCTCCGCTGGACTTGCTCAAGCAGTTCCACATCCTTTTGAAACTGGGGAGCCCAGAGCTGGACACAGTACTCTAGATGTGGCCTCACTAGGGCAGAGTAGAGGGGGAGGATAGGAGGAGATGATCTCCAGAGATCCCTTCCAAACCCTACCTTTCTGTGATTCTGTGACTTGGGGTGGGGTGAGGTTTTTTTGTTTGGTTGGATTTGGTTTTTTGGTTGGTTGGGTTTTTTTTCCACAGGCTACCTTAAAGAATTTTTGGGAAAATGATAAGTAGTATATCGGCCAGTTTGGTTAAAATGAACACAAAATGGATGAACTATTTGAACTGTCAAACTGAACTATCACTTCAAGTTGTCCTTATGGCTTGTCCTTTTAACTGTTTGGGAGAAGTGTGGTGTCAAATACAAGCTATGCTGTAGTTTGCAGAGGGAACCTGCTCTCAGCATTTTAGCATGTTTTTCTCCCTGCCCCCACCACACCATCCCATTTTCTAATGGGAAATTAATTCAGCGAAACTTCTTCTGTTTCTTACTGTGCACAGTTAAACTGGTCTGTAGAGGGTATGTATACCAGGCTGGCTTCCTGGGGCAGAACTAATCCAATAATTTATGAGCTCAGCAGATGTTTCTGCTTTTCAGGCCAGGTGTAATCTCATGTACCTTTTTTTTTGTTGTTGTTCTTCCCTGGAGTAAATACCAATTGGGCTGATGGCCAAAAATTTAATTACCTTTTTCCTTTTTTTCTTTTTTCCTTCTAGGGTTGTGTAGTGTCACTTTACATCAGACTTACCCTCTTTTAGGAGGAGTGTGATGATGCATATGCTCATAATTCCAGCAGGAAATGATCACTGTTTGTTTTACCTTTATGATAGTATTTACTGAGTTATATGAATGTGCTTGGTGTAACTGGTACAGCTGAACTCGTGGGTTTTGGTCATAGATAAAGACTTGTTTTGTATAGCCTAATGAAAATGCTTTTTTGTTGTATTCATATTGTCTTCTGCTTACTCCACCAACGGCTTAATTCATCATTTCTTTACCCTGTTTTTACTCTGAAGTCAGTGTAAAACTCTGGGCAGAACTGGGCTAGGAAAGTGAGATGTCAGGGCTACAGTTGGTGAAGAAATACTTCTTCACCTGTGTGTGCAGTGGCTCTCTGGAGGTCTGCATTCCTCTAAGAGCCATTTCCTCATACCCTTCAGGGTAACAGGGCTGTGTTGCTGCTAATTGACTGTACCAGTAGTTTGACCAGAGGGAAAAAAAAAGGGTAATGATAGCAAGGAAAGTATTCAGCTGTAGGGAGGCAGAAATGATACCTCGGGGATCTGGACTGATAAACTGTCTTGTGACTTACCTAGAAGGAGAAAATGGCATGCTAGTAAAACATAAAGACAACATTAAATTGGGAATAACTATCCATCAGTGTTGAGCCATACAGAGGTTAGAATATAGACAAATTATAACAAAGGCTCACAAAACACATAAAACATGAAAATGTTGCCTGTGGAGGCTGGAAATCTTCCGTTCATCTCTCCCCCCAGCCATACCTAAGGTAATTGTAAAAATTAAACATAATAGACCAAGATCTGTCAACTTTACTGGCAGAAACAAACTGCCAGTAACAGAAAGAAGGATTTAATTTTTTTAGATATTGAAAGTGAATTCTTTGCTACAGGACTTTTTCTTGTAGGGGTGTGGTGGCCAAGGGAGGGAGAGTTTTCAACCCTGACTATCTTGTCTGTGCATGCAGAAGCATTGGATATAGCACTAATTATATTAGCCAAGCTCTGCCTTTTGCCAATACAGCTTATTTTGCTGGAGAGAGGAAACATATGCACTCTGCTGGCTATGGTGTTGCAGATAAAAATATTTCATGGCTGTGATTGCATAGTCAGAATTAAACAAACAAACCAGCTGGTATTGTCATACTGGCAAAATGATTCTGCACAGAGCCAGCCTTGGTTGGTGTAGAAAATGAATTTTAGTTTGTGAAAGTAGAAAGTTTTCTTTCTAGTAGTATCTATTTATAACTAATTTACATAATGAACTGTGGTCCCTAAATCAAAGTCTTAGTTGTGCTGGGCTTTGAAAAGAGAGATGCTTTTGGAAGCTGGTTCAGCATTTTGGTGGTTCTGGATTGCTCTTTAGGCATCTTTGTTTCTAATCAGTGTTCAGCCACTTTAGTTAGGAGCTTAAAGCTAGGTAGTGTGAAAGTCCATATCTATATTTTAGCTGAAGATGCGAATAAGGTTTATTTTAGTTAGCAGATGCTCTCCCTTGGTAGCTACCGCTGTGTCAGTGTGTGTGCCTGTCAGCTAAGGGAGGATGGCAGCTGCTTGTTTGGGCTAGTAAAGGAGGACTGGGCGAAACCATAAAAATGTGGCATCGTAAACTAAAACCCTGTTGAGTGTTTGTCTTATCGACAAACCTAGTGTACATATTTCTAACACTTTGAACTATCTGGAATCTTAGCAGATAGGGCCAACAGCATCCTGGCTCGTATCAGGAATAGTGTGGCCAGCAGGAGCAGGGAGGTGATTGTGCCCCTGTACTGGGTGCTGGTGAGGCCGCACCTTGAGTACTGTGTGCAGTTTTGGGCCCCTCAGGACAAGAGGGACATTGAGTTGCTGGAGCATGTCCAGAGAAGGGCAACGAAGCTGGTGAAGGGTCTGGAGAGTAAGTTTCATGAGGAGCAGGTGAGGGAGCTGTGGGTGTTTGGCCGGAAGAAGAGGAGGCTGAGACCTTACCACTCTCTTCAACTGACTGAAAGGAGGTTCTGGTGAGGTGGGTGTTGGTCTCTTCTCCCAGGTCACTAGCAATAGGATGAGAGGAAACGGCTTCAAGCTGTGTCAGGGGAGGTTTAGATTGGATGTTACGAAACATTTCTTTACCGAAAGAGTGGTCAGGCATTGGAACAGGCTGCCAGAGAGGTGGTGGAGTCACCATCCCTGGAGGTGTTCAAAAACATGTAGACGTGGCATTTGGGAAGATGGTTTAGGAGGCCTGGTGGTTTTGGGTTGATGGCTGGACTCGATGATCCTAGAGGTCTTTTCCAACCTTAATGATTCTATGATTCTAAATATGTTTTCTAAATTAGAAAGTACAATTTTGTGAGGCTGTTGTTGTTACTACAGGTACTCAGTTGTCAGAGCAGCATGGCTTGATGGTCTTTTATGCGCAAGAAAATTCACTGCCTGCAGCAATGTTAATTTGCAGGACATGTGGCATTTTAAAATGTCAGTACGTTAAGTGGAGTCTGTAAACATTTCTGGGCAGATTTTGATTCCTTGGCTAAGTGTATACTTACTGTTTGAACATTTTGAATGGAGACATCCATGTGTTTTTATTACATCATGACTTGATTAATTGTAGCCAGTTGAACGCTAAATTACAGTACCAAGATACCTAAACACTGACAAGCTTTTAGGAGAGAGAATTCTGAATACTGACAGAATTAAGTGTTCTGTTTTCTGATTAAGATTGCTATGGTGCAGATGGTAACGCTGCCACTGCTGATTAAAACAAATTGTAAATGATGCTTGTAGAAAATTCTCTGAAAGCCATAATTGCCTTAGTGGTCATTTTCATGCCATACATATTCATTTTAAAGGATACTTAAGATCTCTATAGCTGACTCCAAAAAACAGGGAATAGAATAAATTGCTGCTTAATCAGTACCTTAATTTCTTCAAAAACAAAAACCTTTAAGGTATCTAAGATGGAAATGCTGAATCTCCCAAAGCATTTCTTTGTTTAAACTTAAATTTTACGTAAAGATGAAAAATACTAAGGCTCTCAAAGCACAGTTATGTGGTGGAGAGTCCAAGATCTTTTTACTTGCCTCTCTGAAGCACAAATATGACTATAAAGAGTCTGATGTCTTGGCCATATCTGGTCTGTGATGCTCACAATATGCATAGGGCGCTCTTTTCATGAGGCCCGACACATAATTTTTAAAACTGAAAGCATCCCAGCTATGGTGAGCATTAGCAGCACCTTTGAGCAAATCAAGCCACGGTAGCAGCCACGCAAGGGAGCCTGGTGCTCTGTAAATTTTTGCTGCTGCCTTTGTTTGTTCACTCTGGGCTGTACCTCAGCTGCTGCTTTCATGAAAAGTAAATACGCAAATGTGGGTTTTGCCTCACTGATAGGTGCCAAGTGTTACATAAAAAACGTTTCAGAAAAGTGACAACTTTAAGTTGACATTTTTTTGAAAGAGAATGAAGATTATATGGGTGTGTAGTCCAGAAAATGCTGCTTTTATTGCTGGGCAAGAGACAGAGGAAGAGGCTAAAGCAGTTCCAATGTAGTGGTTTCCATTAAGATCTTTACTTTCTGCATTATCAGATAATTAATGGTGCTGTGCGACTTGCCATACCAAGTATAATTTGGTAATAATAAATAGGTAAGGAGTTAAAGTGTTCAGTTTCAATGGCAGTACTATAAAATGAGGCAATGATAAGTTTAATGTGCAAAACTAGTAAACTGTCAGGTGTTAATTTAGACAGCATAACTTTCTGTCTGATGGGAATCTTAACTTTTTAGTGGTGTATATAAAATTGTGTTCAACTTGGTATAATTTTTCCATATATACCAATTTCAGTATAATTTCAGCGACTGTGGCCTTGGGAAACACAGGGGTTATAGATCAGTGGTGTTATTCTCTGTGGTGCTTCCAATGCAGAGTTCAAGGCATGACACATTAACATTGAAATTCAATTATTTGATCATGACAGTATTGAAAGACTGGGCTGTTGAGAAGCTTGCTTGCTTGTGTGTCTCCGTCATCGTTTATCAGGACAGGGTTCTCCATCAGTGACAAACTTGCTCATTTTCTGGAGCAGTAGTAGCTTGTTTAAAAGCTGTGCTTTAATAGCAAGACAATTTTAAATCATGCTTATATATCTATAATTTTGCTTTTTTGTCTGCTTTTGTTCAGCTGTTCCTAACAGAACAGTTTTGAGTTTTAGTGATAACAGCTAATGCCTTAAAAGTGTTCTCTCGATGAATAACAGCATTGCAACTATATAAATAACTACCTTGCTTTGATGCCTAGATATGGTTGTGTCTTATAATGAATTCATTTTCCAATAAGAAAACCAATTTTAGAAAACAATTAGTTCACTTATCTGTCTGTCTTCAGAGGAACTTAATTTCACAGTAATACAATTATGTGACCACATTATTCATTGTTAATGTTATTAGAGCAAATCTTTCTAAAATAATTGGATAACTTTAAGTGTTGCTAATGATTTTGACTATTTTACCTTCAAGATTTCTCACTTAGTCAGTATTTCAAATAAGCATGTTAACATATTTTCATGTTTTCTGTTTCTTCTGGTTTTTTTTTTTCTGTTTGTTTAATTTTTGTTCTCTTTTGTTAGGCATTAGATCTAAAAAGTGTCTGCTATGACCAGCTGGCTTTTGCCTACCTACTATATATTCTTTTTACTTATTTTTCTGGAGTTTTGAAATGTTCACGCTCTAACATTGTGAAAGATATATGTGGGTGCTATTTTTTTCTGCTATGTTTTAATCACTGTTAGGGGAGCAAATTACAGTACGTAAGTTGAGGCGTACGCCTCCTTATTTAGGATCAAAGCTTAACTTCTAAGTTTTAACTGATATTTCAGGAAGACCTGTTTGTGGTGATTTTTGTTTACACAGGGTAGGTATGAGAGCAATGGGTGAGCTGGGAAACAGCCTGAGTTTCTTATTAAACTAGTTCCTGAGGTGAAGTAGTTCCATAAAACTTTGTGTTGAGCTGAAATTCCTAACAAAAGTGATTGCCTGCATCTTATCAAAGTCTAGTAAACACACTATGGGAAAGATACATAAGGTAGACTTAAAATATGTTCAGACTCTGTCATTGACTGCTTCTTAACCAGAAAACCAACAGGCAAGAGCTGACTGTGGGTATTGCTTGGCAGAGGTGTGATGGCAGTGTCAAACTAGATGCCACTGTCAGGAAAGAGGGTAATACTGCAGGTACCAAGTGCTCTTGTTATGCATTATAGCAACAGCAGGACTGAAAGCTGATTTGTTTGGTGTTAATACTGATGGGATTTCTAACCCTGAGGCTTAGAAACCCTCGAGTAGACTACCTCTAATTTTTCGGTCTCCAGATAGTATTCTCCAATTTATCTCTGGGTGTGTTAAAAGCTATTAGATGAAGCCTTTGTGCTAGGTGAGGCAGCTTAATGATGTTGTATAAAGCCAAAGAAGTATCAAAGCATTTTTTTTTTTAGAAAAAACACTGAAATATTTAGTAACAAGTGTTTACAAATGGTAATTTATGTGCCTCGTTTCTTTTGTCACATGTTGCTATAGAATATGGCAGGTCTTTGCATGGAGGAAAAATTTTGCATTCTCCTGAGGATTGGGACAAGTCTACTTTCTTCTGTGATGGAGAGCTAATTGCCACCCGCAAATGGGAGAGCACATTAAGGCAAAGGCAGTGAATAAAATAGAAGCTTTGGTCCTATTTTGCCCCAATTCCTTTTGTTTGGTTTGGTTTTTTGATGTATTGACAAAAAAAAATGTACCTGACTGGGAACAGTTGATACAGTTCTCTGATGGAGAAAAGGTTCTGGTTGCTGTACTGTTTGCTGAAGATTTTCTTCATACTTTTTACCCTTCAGAGCTGCATTACAAAGTACTTGACTGCAAGTTTTTCCAAGTGAACTTTTTTACCAAGTCAGAGACAAGAAAAAAAAAAAGTTCATTCATAGAAGGTAGCTGCTTAAAAAGAAATCAATATCAGTGTCTGTGAATAAGCTGTTGGCCGCTTGGCAATGTAATAGCCTAGTTTTGGAGAAAACAGGAAAAATACAAAAGAGAAATAAGTGATATTGAAGAAGAAGAGTTAGGTTTAGGGTAAAGAGAATTGGTTTGAAAGCTGAGCTGCTAACCTGATGTTTTTTCCTATTGTAATCTGTCATAAAAATCTTAATCTTGACTGTAGCCAGTGATTTGTCATTGATTTTTAATCTGTATGGATTTTGATGAATTCTCAAAATCCTGTTTGTAATTAACCTTTCTTTTCCATGTGCTTCAACTGTTGGGAATAACACCAAGTTAGTCAAAACCTGTTAGCATTAGGTTTTAGTATTAGTCTTAGGAAAAAGTGTTATAGTAGTTGTGCTATATCAAATTTGCTAGTACTTTTTCAGGCAAAGTATCAGTTTAGAATCTTTGTTGTTCATTTTTGATGTGGAATGATGAAGAGATTTAAAGCAAGGCAAAATAAATTCTCAGGGAGCATTTTCCCCTTTTCTTTACCATTGGTTCTAGGAAATTGAAGCTGATTTTGACTTTTCTGTGTGTACGTGATTGACATAATGTTTTAATTCCTTCTGTCTTAGGTTTGCATGGCAAGGTTTTGGTAGCAGGGGGGACTGCAGGGATGGCTTCTGTGCTGTGAGAAGCTGCTAGAAGCTTCCCCCATGTCCAATACAGCCAATGCCAGCCGGCTCCAAGACGGACCCACCACGGGCCAAGGCTGAGCCGGTCAGTGATGGTTATAGTGCCTCTGGGATAACATATTGAAGAAGGATGAACAAAACAAGCTACCTAACTGTAGCCAAAGAGAGGAGTGAGACTATGTGAGAGCAACAGCTCTGCAGACATCAAGATCAGTGAAGAAGGAGGGGAGGAGGTGCTCCAGGCACCCGAGCAGAGATCCCCCTGCAGCCCGTGGTGAAGACCATGGTGAGGCAGGCTGTCCCCCTGCAGCCCTGGGAGGTTAGCGGTGGAGCAGATATCCACCTGCAGCCCGTGGAGGACCCCATGGCAGAGCAGGTGGATGTGCCTGAAGGAGGCTGTTACCCCGTGGGAAGCCCACACTGGAGCAGGCTCCTGGCAGGACCTGTGGATGCGTGGAGAGAGGAGCTGACACTGGAGCAGGTTTGCTGGCAGGACTTGTGACCCCGTGGGGGACCCACGCTGGAGCAGTCTGTTGCTGAAGGACTGTGCCCCAGGAAAGGGACCCACGCTGGAGCAGTTTGTGAAGAACTGTCTGCTGTGGGAAGGCTCCACATTGGAGAAGTTCATGGAGGACTGTCTCCTGTGGGAGGGAGCCCGTGCTGGAGCAGGGGAAGAGTGTGAGGAGTCCTGCCCCTGAGGAGGAAGGAGCAGCAGAGACAACGTGTGATGAACTGACCACAACCCCCATTCCCTGTCCCCCTGTGCTGCTTGGGGGGAGGAGGTAGAGAAAGAATTGGGAGTGAATTTAAGCCCGGGTAGAAGGGAGGCATTGGGGGAAGGTGTTTTAAGACTTGGTTTTATTTGTCATTACTCTGCTCTGATTTGACTGTTAATAAAGTAAGCTAATTTCCCCGAGTCAAGTGTGGTTTGCCTGTGAGGGCAATTGGTGAGTGATCTCCCCCTGTCGTTATCTCAACATATGAGCCCTTTGTTATATTTCCAGTTGAGGAGGGGAGCGATAAAGCAGCTTTAGTGGGCACCTGGTGTCCAGCCAGGACCAACCCACCACAGCACCCCTGGCCCCACTATGAATTCTGTGCCTGCATCAATTTGCTTGGGGAAAACCAAGGATGATCAGAGCATTAAGGTCTGCTTTAACTCAACTGAGTAGTATTAAAATAATATATGAAGCCAGCATAGCTTGTATTGGTTTTAGTTTTTCTGAAAACAAATGTCTGCTACTGTATTTTACCTGTCTAGTAATTATACTCCAGTTTAGAGGGTTTTATGCAGTAACCGTCTATATTCCTCTGTATTCCAGAGGATCAGTGGTAAAATCCTTGCCCTGTTAGAGTTGATGTAGATCCTGTGTCTTCAGGAGGATTAGAGTTCTGAGATTCCCAGTTGAATTAACATGTTTCCTTCAAGAAATGGGTGGAAGATCAGACAGCATAATTACTGTGGGATGGATTCAGTTGGGCAGACTTTTGCAAATCTTCTTTGTTTGGCTTGTTACCAGAAGACTCATTGCTGGTATTCTGCCATCTGGCAGTTCAGTAAGTTTTGTTGCCTCTGCAGCTCTCCATTTTCAGTCAAGTGCAGGTCATAAATCTACATCCTATAGTACATCTTTGTACTGGTAGTGTCAAGAGAGAAATTCATTGAAAACGTTAGGCTTGCAGAGAGATCAGCAATGGTGGACCTTTTTGCAGGGTTCTGTGGCTACAGACCCATAGTTGTCATTGTCATGCAGGATAAAATTATAATCTTGCTCTCTTGTTTCTCCTGTAAATTCATAGGAGATACAATTTTTTTCTCTGCTCTATTTCTGTAAATCTGGAAGGTGCATTTTATAAAAGCGAAGTTTAAAATGAACCTCAGGTAGTCCATGGATTAATTCTAAAAGTTTTGTTGCATATTTTATGGAATTTGGAATTTGAGAATGATTATTTTTCAGTCCTCTTTAGAGAAGAGGAGACAGTTTAACACGGAAGCGGAGCTCAGCCTAGAAGTTTGGTTTGGTTTTTTTTTTAATTCAGCTTGATGCATTGGCAATTGATTTACCTCAATAAGATACAATATAAAGGCAGTTCTCAGTGTCATCTGTAAAATGTTTTTAAAAACAATGGAGAGTGGAAAAAGAGTTTCCATGGGGTATCAAAAGAGATGCTTAGCATAGCTTCTTAGTTTACCTGGTTAGAATAAGCTCTGGATTACAACTTCTTTCTTGCTGAGTTTCAGCCTGCGGCCAATTTGAAATAGTATTCAGGTTTTAATTCAGGCCCAGAGTATGTGTTTCTAATGGTTTTGTTCTCTGAGAAGTTCATGTTTGTTTTGAGAGAAGCGACTAACATGTGGTGAACAAAAGCAAAGATGTCTCACAAATGCAGGATTTAGCACTGGAGAAATGAGATTTTGTGCAGAGAGCTTAATTTCTGTGAAAAACTTTTTGTAACATTGGCTCTCTTCTCTATCTGCAGCCAATTAGATCCATGTCCACATTTCAATAATTAAATCTCTCTGTTTAGTCTTTTAAATCCAATTTGGGCTGTTTTTCAAAGAACATGGCTCCTCTGTCTGACATCTGGATATTTAGTTTATCTGAGCTCTGAGTTGGTCATATAAAGTGAGTGTCTCTGTTTTGGATCTGCTTTTTGATGGATAAATACATCCTTGTAAATGGACTGCAGATCTGTGGCTTGAGTGCTGTGCCTAGTTTATTTGCTTGGTGTTGCTGGTTGGTTTTGTTGTGTTTTTTTTTCTTTTGGGGGGAAGGAGGAAAGATGGGGAAAGCAGCTAAGGAAGTGGTACTGGGATGTGAAATGTGTATCCCAAGGGGTTAATAGCTATTATGTGGATTTGCAGCATGCAAGTCAGTAAAAGCATTTCTGCTACCTACACAGAGTAATTACACTACTGTTTATGATTGATAGTTCAGTTTCTGGCAGTGTTTAGATTAATTTCTGTTTTCAGGGATTTGTAATACAGGCCGAGTCTGTATTTGGGTAATTTTATTAAAACAGCTTTCAACAAGCTCTTTGGCTGTGCAAGCACGGAAAGAATATTAAATAAAAAGAAAACTCTAAAACCAGGGAACCTAATGTTCTGATATGTGATGTTAATCTATCTCACCACTAATACACTGCGCAACTTCTGTTTTGCCACTTATTGCATGTAAAGTCAATGATTTTTCAGCATCAGTAGCTTCTAACCATTGCAATATTAGCCCGAAAATCACAAGGTCTTAAACAATGAGTTTTGACTTCCCTTTTTTAAAAAATCTTGTATTCGTTAAGCTCATGCTTAATGCACTAAGCACCCGCCTCCCCCTGTTCCTTAACCACCACAAGAGCTCAGTGCATACTTTTTTTTTTTTTAACACATACTAGTGAGCATACCATGATGCAGAGGTTGTATTATCTGCATATTACTGGCACTCCAGTTCACAAATTGGCTACATCTAGAGACTGGAAAGGAATGGAAAGGGAAATGCTTTCACTGGACGCCACAGGCGTGACCTATAATGAGTTAGTGTAACTCTGGTATCCCAACAGCATATCGTCATCAGCAGTGTACTGCCAAGACCATTTATCCACATACCTGCCCCTCCTCTCCCCTCTGCTCACCATCAGTAGTTAACTGCTAGAAGGCATCCTTCAGCTCCACTGCTGTGCACAGTTTCAAGGACTTGTCAGAAACCTGACTCTGTTGGATTTCAGAGTTGAGCTTCCTGTTGGCTCTCCAGCTGCCTTCCCTTCCAGTTTGAAGGGATGTTTGAAGGTAGGAAGAAGCTGAATAGACCCAGTGTTGCAGCATGAGTTTTGTCTCTTAGCTGGAGCATTGAAAGGGTGGCTTAGCCATGACTGTGAGCACCACATTGCTCAGATACACCATGTTGTTCAAATACAGCTCCTGTGCGACTGTCAAAATTTTGGTACTGGTGTCACAGTATTTACAAAGGTTCTTTAGGATACCAGGTATAGAAGTAAACTAACCAGGCAATTAATTTAATTAATCAATAGGGTTTTTTCCAAGATAATAGCTGGATAGTGATGTCCTCAGTTTTTGTGTCTGGGCTTAGGCACAATCCCAGGATCTGACGGGTTGTGGGGGGAGGCAGGGTGACCTGAGAAAATACTAGCAAGATCGGTGGAGAGGTTTTGGCCTTTTACATCTTCACCCACGTTTGTATGTGATATGATCTATGATGACGAATCTGAATTATTTCATAATCCTTATCGGCATAGCATCTGAACTGCTTGTAACACCTCCTAAAGACTTTTTTTATATTCTATAAATTGGCATAAAAACTGGGAATTTGGCTTTGATTTAAGTATAATGAATTTGAAGGAAGTTGCCTAATGCAAAGCAAGAAGATTGTTATGAATATGTATGCAGTGCTGCTAGCCCTTTTTATTGTATGGATGCCTGAGTTGATTAAATGGGTGAGCTCCAGACTTCTGGTCTTAATGTGTCAGCTCTTGGTGAGAGATGTTTGACAACTTATTTTTGAGGTTGTTCATTGTTTGCTGTTTTATCTTCTTTTTAAAAGAAGTCTTTAAGAAAGAGCTCCCTAGTGATCTCTGATTTTGCTAGTATACAGCTTAGTAGTATTTTTCTTTTTCCAGATTAGGGGTTTAGTGAATTAAGCCCTCCTGCCTTCTAAACAAAGGAAACTTAAACTTTCTAATTTTTTTTTAATCTCAAGACTTCCTAGCTTAAGAAAAAATAAGTCACCAAAGGCACTGATATGCCTGAATTTCAGTGCCTTCCCTCCCCCCACCTCCCACCCCAATATATGCATTATATTTCAAGTTAAGTTAGTTAACTGGTAAGAAAGATAAGGAATTATGTTGTTCATTTTACAGTCTTCAGCAGTATTTACTGTATTTTTGTAGCAATTATTACAGCTGATGTGAATTTACATTATTCCATGTCAGGCTATACTTGACAAACCCTTTTTTGACCTATTTTTTAGATGCAAGTGTAATATTTATACTGTCTTGTAAATTTTGCCATAAAGTTTAATTACATTCTGTAGCTATAAACATAGATTCTGATAACCAAAAGCAGAATTTTGATGGATTTGGTAATTTATTTTAGTTTTTCCAAGCAACTTCAGGTAACTAATTTTTTTTTAATTTGCTATTTATTTTCTCTCTCAAATGGAAAATAAAATAAATAGAAATATTTTTTATTTTTGAATCTGCAAGTAGTGTGTGCTATACTAATATTTTTTTTAAGTATGCTGAAAGTATACAGGCTTCTTCCAGAAATTGTCAGAGGAAAGAAAAGGTGTTTTGGCCATAGAATAGAGTTCAGTGGATCTATTGTCACATGGAAGAAAGCTGGAACTCTGGAATAGTATAAGCAAAGCCATTCAATTAACTAGACATGTAGTTATGAAATTACCCATGTTACATTCAAACAGCTGTCATCTGAGCTTCAAAATCAACGCTTGAATTTAAATAAATGGTTTCTTTATCAATATTTTAGTTTCAGGTTGTCTGCACATTCAGTGGGAAGCTTGCATTTTCAGCTGTTCTTTGCAGTCAAAAGGGCTGTGGGAGCAGGCTTGGATTCTGCAGTTTACGGCTTGCAGGCTGCTCGCTGCACCTATGGAGACACTTATGAAAGTCAGTGGGAGAAAAACTGGGGCTGCACAGAAAATAGCGATCATAAAACGTTCTGTAAATAAAGGTACTGGAGCCTTAATTTTGTAGAAAGAAGATGGAGAAGAGATTGTACTTCGACACGTGAAGTTCCCTTAAGTTTCATGAACACAACATAAAACTACAAAAATACTCTACTTATTAAACTCTGGGAGAAGTTTATTGCTTATAGAACTCCAGTCTGAATGTCACGGCTGTTACTAATTACAACTAGGAATAATTTCACCATCGAAGATTAATGTAATCGTACATTTCAGTGCATACAGGATAATGGAAACATAGTGGCTGCATAGAGGATGGTGAATGTTTGATGTAATGCACGCATTCTTAGCTGGTTAATAATTTTGTGCCTTTATGTAATACTTTACATGCCTATACCATTGTACGTGCCTCTAATTCATAAGTCTTCAAAACATCCTAGGAAAAGAAATGGGCCTAATATCGCAAGTCTGCTGCTATCTTTGGATGTTGTCAATGTCTGTTAGTAAAGGTTCTTTTATCGGTAACTCCTTTTCCTTTTTGTCTTCATTATGTATCTCACCTTGGTCTAGTTTTGTATTTTCCAATGACATTTCCAAAGCAGTAGATTGTAAGGGATATTAACTGTTACTAGATGATGCTGTGTTTCTATTTTTTGCTTTTTTAAGATACTGCTCTTAGGTTTTAGCTAGAAGGGATTTAATATTTTGATGCTGTTCTTTCACCGTGTGGCTTTTTGAAATTACTTTAGCTCATTTCATTAGCGACTCCATGGTGCTTCTAGACCCAGAGTTGTGAAACTCTGGTCTGCATACAGCTAGTACCTGCAAGGCCATGCTAAATCGTCTGCACAGGCAAACAATCCGGAGGGACTTTTGGTTAAGAGTTTGATGATGAAAGCACGTAGTAATTTGGGAAGAACCAGAGCTGACAGAGGAAAACATAAGGCAACACTTTTCTCATTATATTGAAGCCAATGTATTTTTATTTTATGTCTCCCATGAGCTAGGAATGTTTGTGCAGACAGTTCCTCAGATCTGGTAGGGTTTGATAACTTGTTAAGGAATAGTAAATGTGTCACCTGCTTACCATTTCAGATGTTTTTTAATATGTGTTCTTATATCTATCTCTACTGTAGACCTAGCAAAACACTTTCTGAGACTTTTCCGTTACTCTTGGCATGGAAGTAACAGCAAAATTCCTTTGCCCGCATTAGGCAGATCCTGAAGGTGTGACTTCATCTTTTTTCTCTCTTCAGTGGCAGACCCTGTCTTGCAGTTCAATATACAAGAGGCAACTGTTTTGGTAGAAACTTCATGTATCTGAATTTTGTTTCTTGCTGAACATTTGGCTTGGAAGATGCCACGTGACTTTACTTTCCACATAAGTTTTCTCTGCAAAAGACAGCTTTACTTCCCAGCTCTTACTGTCTCAGTTAGATGGCCTTGCAAGGCATGTTCATCCCCAGCAGGTTGGGAATAGCAGGCCAGACAGCATTTCTGTAGCATGTAGCTCAGTGTACGTTGCCTGCAACAGAGGGAAGAGGAGAACAACACTATGAATGCCTGCTGTGCTCTTGTGTTGGTGATTATTGATTATTGCCTGATTGATTGGACGGGGCTCTGAGCAACCTGGTCTAGTGGAAGCTGTCCCTGCCCATGGCAGGGGGGTTGGAACTGGATGGTCTGTAAGGTCCCTTCAAACCCAAACCTTTCTGTGATTCTATTATGGAGAAGAATGGGAAAGCTCCACTAGCTCATGCCAGCAGAACTGGAGGTGCTTCTGTCCTCTACCACCAGGCAAGTCCAGGTGCATCTCTTCATCCATTTTTACTATTACAATTCCAACTCCCTGTCTTACTGACATGCTACCTGGGTGAAATAAAATATAAGTTCCCACAAAAGCTACAATATCACTGTTTCAAAGGTATTGTTTTTGTCTGTTTCTGGTGCCAGTTTAGCGCGTATGTGAGGTCTTTATTTTTCCCTTCCTACCAATTGACAGGAATTAATATAAAGTCTTCTATCTTTCTGTAGTCTGATAACCATTTTTTGCTTTCTTTTTCCTTTTTTTTTCTTTTTTAAGCTTTGATGTGCTGTGAACCTCTCATACCTTATAGGAAAAGGATTTGGAGAACTTTTCGCTCCATGAGGAAAATGGTGTACCCCAGCTGTTCTTCCCAGGCTTGTTAATAGACCTGTTTTATTGCCTTCTGTTGCAGTGCCAGAGAATTTTGTCAGGCAATCCATAGTGATTGATTCTAGGGAAACGAAACACCATTTCCTCCTGTTTTCAGTCCTGAGTCACGTTGTAGCTCTCTCACCAGAGGCACAAAGTAGCCAGTCAGGTTTTTTTCCCAGCAATTCCAGAATTCCTGCACTTGTCTACAAACAGCTGTACAAAATTAACTGAAAATAACTTTCAGTTCTGGTCTTCATGCCTAAAAAAGATGGTTCAGAAATGGCCTGTCATCATTCTGGATTTGATATGGACCAAAAAAGCCATGTCCCACTCAATGGAGCTTCTGTAACTTCTTGAGTTTCATATTGTTTTCTTGATGTAAGGTGCTCCAATGCTACATGAAATTATTTGTTGTGATTCTAGTTGCTGGTCACCAGTAACAGAACTTGTGGTTGAGTATTTGATGCATCAGTTACAGTTCACTTTGTCATATTTCTCCTTGCAGATGAATCTTTATATTTTCAGCTATCAGAAAATCCTGGGGAACATGAATGTTCTTTCAGTTTGCAAACTGCATAGAAAGCCACAGTGTTTTGTCCCTAGTAGGAGCTGATACAGAAATATTTGCTATGGCAATACATTGCTCTTATACATACATGCCAAGTATGTTCTGCTAGGTAACAAAATGAAGAATTAAAGTGATGGCTGCAAGGGCTAGCATACTATCTGTTATGCAACTTCTCCCATAGTAAGCTTTGTTGAATTTATTGTGACTAATGGTGAAGTACCACTCTGGCAGTGCAAGAATGCAGAAAATGGCTCAGTCAGTAGAATGTAGCCTTAAACATAAATAAATAAATAAAGTCTCATTCCATAGATATTACACAATATGGCACTCCAGATTCTTTCATGTCTTCATCCCTGGAGGTGTTCAAAAAACATGTAGACATGGCACTTCAGGGCGTAGTTTAGGAGACATAATAGTGTTGGATTGATGGTTGGACTTGATGATACTAGAGGTCTTTACCAACCTTAATGATTCTATGATCCATGCTGTGATGTAAACACCTGATTATACCATTGCTGACTATATACGATTTTTGTTTAGCAGTTGGGCAGAGATACGCTAAGAGGCTATAGCCAAAGAAAAGAGAACTTGAAAATTGGTTTCTAGTCAGTCAGGTTGACAGCACCATTGCCCTGTCTAAGTCTCTGTGTATGGGCTTCTGCTTTACTTTTGCAGTGGAAGATCTCTGATGCATAGGAAGGGCTGATGTACGTAATGCAAAGCACTACATGGTATTTGCTAATCAAAAGAATAGCTATGATTGTTACGGGAAATTATGTCAAGCGCAGATGGGCTCCTTCTCCTTCCTCTAGGACAGGGGATTTTGGTGTATTGGGAAGTGACCTGGACAGCATGGATGCTCTTCCTAGAAATACTGCTCCTCTTGAGGATGTCTGAAAATGACATTCATTCAGTTCTCTTCCTATCTGCATTCTCCATTAGTTGTCTGCAAGGCTACTCTTGCTTCATACTGAACTTTCTCCTCTGTGGGACTGTGTGAAATAAGTCGGGTATTTAAAAACAGCATGAGAAAGGGGGAGATGAGTAAGGGTTGGAAAAGGCTGCTAGGACAAGTGAGTTGAATGGAGAAGAGGTGATGGAGAAACATGGCTGAAGAAACATTCAGGTTGGAGTGGCTTGCTGGGGAGCAGTGATATCTTACAAAAGAGTTATTTCACAATAAAGCACATTCACATTCCAAAATATGGTCATTCACAAGGCATACGAGTCCTTGTAGGCCTGACAAAGTAAATCCATGCTCAACTCTGTCTGTCAGGGTAAGACTGCTGCCTGTCACAACCTAAAAACCTGCCAAGATGTATTCACCCTTTCACTGCAGCCAAATTCCAACAGTCAATCTATTCTCAGAGAAGCCACTACAACTCCATCCTCTGGTCTTTAAAAATGTGAACGATGTCCGTCAAGTTATTCAGGTATGTCTGTATAAGACTATTAAGTCTATATTATATGACAGCCATATTACATAATGTGAATGACACCAATTTTACTGAAAATTGTCACTAATTATTTTCAAATCCTAGGTGAAGCTATACATCTTAAGTGAACTAGTCTTCACATTTCTTCCTGCTATCTCATAATTTCATGCTGTTACAGCTGAGCAAATGTGGATGATATACTGAAATAGTAACTGAATTTCTTACTCCCTGTTCATTGTGCGCATGCTTCAGGTAATATTGTTTTGGAATAGAAAACTTTGGATATCTTTATTTTGAATTAATTGCATTAGGTCATTAGGAATCACTTAGCTTGCAAAATCCAAATTGTATTTGATACACTGTAATGAAATCGACATAGCCGTAGCAAGGGCTTATTCAATGAATATCATGTCTTCATGGAACAAGAGGAGTACTGTTGGTTAGTGTGGGTCGATTTTATCCTAATAGTTGGAAATATACTGCTGACTTAGAATATTTGTGAAGTTCACTCCCACTTAACGAAAAAAATATCTACAAAGAAACAGTAATAGTAGCTGTATACTGTGTTTCTAGAGCTTTTTTATTTCTATGGGAAGGTCAGATATATTATTTGCAGTTTACATGTTCTGATATTTCTCTTCTTTTCGGTTAAGATCCCTGTTGATTCATTTTCAAATCTTCCATGAATGAAAGGACAAAAATATTCGTGATCAAACTGTTTTTTCTTTTAATAACCATGCTGTCATAATGTAATTAAAAATTAATGTAGCATTACTTAAAGTGCTGAAATATTTTGATGTTCTCAGAAGTTTTGTCCTTTGGTTTTTGTACCTGACAATTTTTTTGGCAAAATAAGTGCGTTTTTCCTAAAGGGCTCTGACTACACTAAGCCAGCATCGTTTCACAGATATGGTCCCACTGAAGACTTTTTTACAGGCTCTGCATCTGTGGCTGGGTACAGACAGCTGACCTTTGGGTGAACTTCTTGTAATTTGCTTTTCCTATTTGTTAATGATTTGAGATTTCGTAGAGGATTTGTATGGCAGCAGAACAGGAGATGGACAATAATGTATGTCCTCATTAAATCTTCAGTATTACTTTTTCATTGGACTTTTCTTTGAGTGAAGAGAACGGAGCCCTTATTCAACAGTTACTGGAATCAGAATTGTCCTTCTTAAGCAACCAAGTGCCTACTGTACTTCTTAATCTGCTTTTAGTGAAAGGATTACACAGTTGTATTATTTGGAGTTTAGCGTAGTAGCTAGCAAGCATATGTTTGGGTTTGGGTTTTTTTATTTCCTGTTTTCCCTGAAATGGCTTTTTTTCCCTCTTCCAGATTGATGGAAAGTTGTTTGATTCTAGGCTGTCCAAACAGCCTAGAAACACCCAGAGATCTTTATCAGTTTTCATTGCAGCACACTCCCACATCTCTGTTTCTCATCGATAATCTGCTATTTAGTCACTACCTTCAAAGTTCCCTATGTAAATTAGTATCAAAGGTTTTCAGAATATTATATAAGGTTTCTGGCACTTCTGCTTTTTTCCCCCACTTCTGGAGACTTAGTATATTTTGCTGACTTCTGCAGTGGTTTTTAATTGCTGTTTTCTTTTCCCTTGTTTGTTCTCCTCACTTTCCTGCTCTCCTCTTTTTATCCTATAGCAGAGAGTGTTGTTTTTATTTTTGAGCTTATATTGATGAGCTTCTATTGATCTTGCTTTTTTATATAAGCATAAATAAATTTATGTACATCACTTATGAGTGGAGTAATTTGTTTGCAGTAAAATCATAGTTCAGGTAATATAATAAAATTACTGAAATTGGTATTAAAATGTCTTCTTGTATCATCCCACACTTTTTAAAGTGAAATTGCAGACACTGGAGAAGTTTGAATTCAGTTCTGAAGTGACATGTATGATGCATTTTACATATGGCAGCAGCTTTGCTTTTTCTGGCTGTGGTCCAAAGCTTGAGTCTCCATTACCGTTCCTTTGCTTATTGAAACTTCCAGTCACTTTGGGTAGACTTAAGGAAAGGCTATTAGGAAATGAATGGCAAAATAATGGTTAATGTAATGAAAAGTATGTGAAATGTAGTCTAAACTGGGTAGTTAACTGCTTTCTGGTGCGCTCTGTTTCTGGATCATCAACACTCTTCCAACAGGGATTTCTTTTTTTCATTTTGAAAATATAAGGCTACTTTCGTTTGGGTTGGGATTGTCCTTTTCCTGCTGCAAGTGAAACACACTTATTTTTAAAGTCTTTGCCATTGGTATCTTAAATGGATTAAATGTTCCTATTAATACTTCGTGCAATCACTATGTGATGTCCCCTTACAGTTAGTAAACAAATGTAATGGTTTATCACATTTAGATCAATTCTAGGATTATGCTAATGAGTAGCCCTGTTTGCATGTAACTTTTTACTTGATCAGAACTGTATGGCAGTTCATAAAAATGTTGTTTATTTTTATGAAGCTTAATTTTTTTCTCTGTCAAAAAATAAGTAGTGTACGAAACAGACCCTTGTTTTTGCAGTTCAAATATTGCATTCCCCTCTACAGCAAAGCACTGATCTTTATATATACCCCATGCTTTTTTCCCCAAGTTTTTTCTCTAGGTCTTTCTTGAGTTGTTTTGCATTTGTCTTTCTGTTCCCTAGGCAACACGTTCAAACTGCCTGATGCACACGCTCACCTTTATCCCAATGTCAAATGGGATTGTTCTAAAAAGATCCACTGACAGAGTGAAAAGGAACAAACAAATCCATCAGCTTGCTAAGATGAGGGTTAAAAAGCCTGGAAATGTTAGCATTTAAATTAGAAAGCGTTGATCTCCTGCCAAACCTCTACTTTCTCTGCTCAGTTCTTGTGAACTGGTAGGATATCAAATTAGGCAAGTTAACCTCTTGAAGCTATTAGGGGGAAGCTGTCTTGTCTCCTTCAGTTCCCTGCTGACTCAGGAGAATGGAGCTGGCAGGTTGGGCTGTGAAGTGCATATTTTGTGTGGACAGCATGCTTGTTTTCCTTCCACCTCTGCTGCAAAGTGAAGAATAAGTTTTAGGTACTGATTTTTGAAGTAGTACTGAAGTAATTCTCCATGTTATGTGTATTGTACTGTTGAAAGAATTAGAAGTATCTTGAAGCACTTATAGACAGGATATGCAGAGGAAGGAGGTTTGCACACTTGGAAGCTGTTAAACTTGACACTATGTCTACTGAAATCACCACATACTCACAGAACAGGAGGCTCACTTAAAAATCATGAGATGAGAAACTGTTATTTTTAGTTGCCCTCTATTTTGTCAGCCATTACAACTTTTAAAGCATATCTTAGCAGTTTTGAGAGCTAGAGGCCCTACTTTAAAAGCTGCTCTGCAGCAGACCCTTCAAGAAAGGCACTTAATCTTGTGAGACCCCTGCTGTTATTGGGAGCTGGCAACACTTCGGTTTCTAATCAGGTGGAGAGGAAAAGCGTATTTATGCTGGGCTAAACTTTCTGACTGTGCAAACAGGTTGGTACCTGCTTTTTTGGTACCTGCTTTTTTGGTACCTGCTTAGAAACAGGTGAAGAAACTAATGGCTACTTTGAACTCCTAGTTTTAAAGTCTGTGCCTCAAAAGCTAAGGAATAATTTCCTTATCTGCACAATGCTGGGTTCTAACTCTTTAACAGTCAGGAAAGAAGCACCTCTGTCTTCTGTACAGCCAAAACCGGGCATGGTGAGCAGGCAAATTGGTAGCGTGGTCAAGCCACTGTGCTGTGTATCTGTTAGCATATAATGCTGCCGGGAGATGTGCTGCAAATCCACGATGGTGTAATGTGAAGCAGTCTTAGAAAAATATCTTACTGCTCTGGAGGTAAGCTCCCTCTTTCTTCCTCCAAGATGATGAGCTGGGTGGTTTTATTCCCAAAAGCACTCTACCTGTGTAATATCAAAAAACGATGGGCCAAATTTCAACGTTTTCCTTTTATTTATCAATGAAATATACTACTTTGTTTTACAGGGTTCTTTAAGCTTTAGGGAGCACTGAAGGGATGGCAAAATCAAACAGAAGTGTTTATTTTAGTTATAATTACTTCTGTCTGGTACCAATTAGGAAACCAGAGAGGCTAAACCAGTTTGTAAGTAGCAGTAAGGCTACATTTATTGAGAGTTTTGGATTGTCATACACTTTAGAATCAATTCTTCTGAAGAAATTTATCAGGAAGAGGTCTTTAAGAAGAAAGATAAAATAATGATTAGAACTTAAACTCTGAATGGAAACCAGCTGCGCTACCAGGGTGACCTTTTGGCTTTTTAGAAAAAAATAATCAGCTATCTTTTTCTTTAACAGTAGAACCCTACAGTATATTAGCTTACAGTAGTATTTCGGTAGTCTCTATAAAAATCATTAAGAGGAATATGTAAGAAGAATTGCATGATGTAGTTGATTGTAGTTTGGTATAAGAGAGTAAATGAGATGGATGGCTCTATTTTATGATTCCTTAGTTAAGCTACAGCAAGTTGCTGCACAGGATGCTGAAAGGGGAAAGCTGCTGTTTCTCGGTGCTGTGTCACTGCTCATTTTGTTCTGTTCTCTTTCTTTGGCCACCTAATTACGGTCTGCCTGCAGAAGGGAACTATGATGAGTGCTGTGCCTTTGGCACATGGGCATTGCTGTCATACTCTTGGGTTTTCATTTTCATGTTTCCTCCGTCTCTGTATTTGCAGAGAAGATTCTTAGAATACATGAAAGTTTTCATTATTTGTTACATAGCAAACCATTTTGAAGATATACTTAAGATTTTTACCATTTGGTCAACACTTAGCTGTTTTTTAAAATGAGGTGGGCCACTGCAGTGCGCACTGGAATTGATTCTTTCTTTTAACAGGCATTACATTCCAGCAGCCCTTGCTTCTCAGCTGTGTGTGTCTTACCCTGGTTATTGGAAAGAGGATGGAGCATTTCCATCTGTATGAAAAAATTCCTGGTGCATACTCATGCTGGATGGTGTGACTTTCTCTGAGTAGTGTCAAGACCAGCATCTACCTCTTTAGAGTGTGTTTACCTCCAGTGCTACGGATGTATTTGTCCTGTAGACTCTCACAGTGTTAATGCTGTCGATGGTATGTGCTCTCTGGGGCGGCTCTGCGGAATTCTGATGTCAGCCTAATCCTATCCTGCACATTATCAAAACTTGCACTTATCTCTCTGTAATTATTTTTTTTTACACAAAAAAAACCTTATTGTTTTCAGCCAATGTTACTGTAGAAATCCACTGTACTTTGAACAGAAAAGGATGAATCTGCCATGGAAGTGTGTTGAACCTTAGTGTTAGATGTGAGGAAAATTGCTGATGTGGTGGCAGGAGAATGTTAGTTGACGAAAAACAGGGATTACTGCACGATCAGTTTATGATACTTAGATCATACATACATGTCTTAGACCTGTTAGATAACCCGAATACATATTCATGGGTATTAATAATTTCCTAAATGCACTGTTATGAAAAGTATTTCATCAAAGGAGATACGAGGCTGTTAATTCACACTGCTTCCCCAGTCAGCAAAAGACGGACCACGTTTAAGTGACTTGCTGAACAAGAGTATACCTAAGTACATCCATAAATGGCTCAAAGAACTAGATGAACAAGTGTAAATATAAGAAATGTAATCATCTTTGAAATAAAAAGCAAACATCTCCCAGATTGGAATGAAATAAAGTGGAACCTACACTTGAATGCTTTTGTCTATGCACTCGTATGAATAATCAAAATGTGAAGATCAGCTTGCAAACCTTGATCGAGTGTGGAATGTTTCTGAAGACAGGTGAGCAGAGAAAGGGAAGAGAGCAGGCAGTGAGGACATCCACAGGCAACCAAAAATTAAGTTCTACGTGTCAGGTTTCTACCTGGGGGCTGCCAAAATTCCCAGCACAATGAGCGGTTTTTTCCTCTCCAACCCACAGCTGTTACAGTGAAGCTGAGGCTTTCACAACCAAAACTGCCTCTGAACTGAAACAATATACGTGCTTCTTTTTCGGATGGAAATGGTGTGCAACAGGAGGGGAGGAAAGGATGAAATGAACCTTGACTTTAGTGACCAATGTTAGCATTCAACTTAAAAGAAAGTAAACATTTTAAAGTTTTGGTGCAATTATGGACTTAGGACAAGTTTATTTTAGGAATGGCTTTATTTTTACCTTGAATTCATTGGTGAGAATTTTAAGGTCTCTTATTTGTACCCATTTCCTTTTATTTCCCTTTGTACCCTTGGTTTCTGTTAAGCCTTGTAAATTCATAATCTATTGTGCCTTTACATTTCTCTAAACACAGATGGTGTTTCTAATGTTTTTAACACCTTGAAAGACTATAAACTCTGACCCCAAAGCTGATACTAATGGTTCTGACTGACGGTGGTCTGTTTTCAGCTGTCTGTCCTTTGCGTGGCTGGTTACAGTAGCGCTGATGTAGGGGGCTGAGACACCAGTTTTAGTTGCAGGAATTAAGAAATAATTGGTTTAAAAATGAATTTTCTTTGAAGTTAGCAATAAAATGCACTGGCAAGCACAGTGCTTCTATGCTTGTGCCTATAAATAGCACAAATTTTCTTTTAAACTTTGATAAAGGCTTGAACCAGTTGAAATGCCTGCTTTATCATATTCCAGCCACTAGCAATGAAATGGCTTTAATATTTAAGTAACTGTTTTTATTAGACTCTGGTAGGCTTTAATAGGTGTTCCTGCAGTGCTGTTGACTTGCTCTTTATTGGTTAGCTGAGAGAAAAAGCTTTTATTCTTTTCCAGCAGGACCCTGAGGGTGTCATTCAACACCCTGGGGCAAGATGCTGAGCCAAGCTCAGCAATAGGAGGCAATGGTAAATCAGGATTTGAGGGAAATACAGCAGGTTAGATCTCAGCTGCACTCTCAATTTGTTAAGTTTCAGTTTTTACGCATCTAAAACATAATCATCAGATGCTAGTTCCTGCTGGTTACCTTTGAAATATGTTTATTCACACAAAGTAATTTCTGATGGTGCTTTGAGCTGGACTAACTTTTGTGTGAAAGATGATTCTGACAAGTCATCGCCTTGCCCTACATCGAAGACAACTTTGTCACTTTCAAAAAACATATTTTTAAGAAGTAATGAACAGTAGAAAAACCTGTACCATAAGACATTAGGTATTATATGAAAGTAGGACTTGAAGTGAGATTTACTGTCCTACGATCCTAATGCTGCTAAGCAGCATCTTAGCAGGAGTGGATGAAAAGGAATTTCATGTTAGACTGGACAAACAAAACAGAAATGTCACTTCCACTAGTGTACTGTTGAGTCCTTTACAGTTTATAGTGGCATCCTTTTGTATTTGTTGGTAGGTTTGGGAAAAAATAAGAAACTTCCGACTTGTTTAAAATCAACAAGAAAAAAGCAGCAATAAGTTTTGCTAGTTGGGGTGTTGAACTTTTATTTTATATGTGGGCTGATCATTTGAATTCAGGATAGAACACATATTTAGACTCTCTCCAAAGCTGTATGATCCCTGTTTGCTAGATAAATACTGCATTCCAGTAAGGAATGTTGAAGCATCATTTGCTCCCAGCAGGTGTTACAACTCCTGTCCAAAGAGGTGCGGTACAACTGGGACTCAGGCTAAAGCCTCGCTTTAGGGAAGGGAGGCCCTGCTGAGGTCTGCAAAGTAGAGACAGAGCAACCGCCAAGGCTGGTCAGTGCAAAATGGGATATTGGAGATGTTTTTACTTGCTGGAGCCTTCTGATGACATGATGCCCAGCCCAGGGACAATTGCTTGTATGTAAATTATTAATATTAAATTTTTTTCTTAGGCAATACTGTTTAGAGGAACTAGGTGTATCCATTGAAAGGGTTTTTTTACATAGAAAATAGGTTAGTGAATGCTTGCAGAAACTAGATTTTTCAGAAGTATAGGTATCAAATGAATTGTTTATACCAAGGAGATGCAATTATATGTAAGCTACCTGCACAAAATACATACGCTTGATGCATTATTCCATGATCCAAGGAAAATTAATGCAATTTTACAATTTAAATTTTAGAGTTTAAGTTTTCACTCCAAATTGTGGGGTAATTTGTGGAGTTTTTATAGTTTAATCACTAAAAGTCTAAAGTAGCAAAAAGATTATTTTTCAGTGAGAATAATTTACATGTCTTTTAAAACAGTTTCTTAACTGTAAATGTGTTTTACAGATACTTTTATTTTTTAAAGACTACTTCCAACTGATTTTGCTGGAAATACTAACAGAAAAGTATAATAATTTTATCTTAGATCTGGCAGAGGAAATACCATCTGAAAAGAGTTGGGTTTATTTTTGTTTGTTTTTTTAATAGAAATCTTTACACATATGAATCTAGGTTATAATAAACTAACTACAGTATTTGCTGTTAAACCTGTGTCATAGGCTATTAAACAGTTCAGAACTGAAATCTGTATGTGTGTTTTTCTGAGTTTTCACTCTTTTTTTTCTGTTATTGCTTTCATATTTTTCCTTTTGCGCAGAAGTGTTGATGGGTTGTGAACACCGCTTTAGGGTTAATTTTCTGAAGTGATGTTTTGATGTGTAGTTATTTTTGTAAGTCACTAGTCAGCATAAAGCAGGCAAACTAACAAAATATGAAATATTAGGGCTGCTGGGGATGGATTGAAGGCTAAATATAATTAAATTGAAACAACAGGATGAATGATGTCAAGCTCAAAATAGAACTTGCATAATTTATGGTCCAATTTGATGCACTTAGTCTTCCTTACTCTAGCAGGTCTAGGACATTGAGCAATGGACACTCAGTGGTTAGTATTTTAAATATTACTAGAAAGAGGAGTTTAGTAATAGAATTCATTGTTTCATGTGAAGGATATAGTTTGATATAGAGGCTAAATAATGTGAAACTACTTGCTAAATATAAAAAAGATATTTTTTTTAATCCAAAGACATAGGTGGAAATAGATTGTCCTTTTCAGTAAAATTGTCTTTAGGGTGAGATCAGGGAAGCAGAACCCTAATTTCCAATTGCAGTTTTCCCCAAAACACTTTCTAATCCCCAAACTGTAAATCCTAGTGGCCTGGTGGGACATGTTGTTCTAAAGCAGAGTATCTGTGTGTGATTCCCCTAGGCCTTCATCAGATTCTGGCTGCTCCGCTCTGTTCTTAGCTGTTTTCTCAGCAGTGGCTGCCTGCCTGTACTTATGGGATCTCTTTGTAGAGGAGACAGTAGAGAACAAGTGCCTGGAGCCAGTTACTCTTTATCAATCAAACGTGAGAAGAGAGAGAGAATACTCGTTTTGCTCATTCATACATGAGGACAGCTCTTCTCATTCAATCCCTCTTCTGTCCTCACAGAGGTGCATTTTGTGGCTTGGACAGGGCATTTTACAGCTAGACAGCCACAAAAATTGCACCTCAGTAATGCAGCCTCATGTGAGCTGCACACCCTCCATGACGGAATTTGAGAGGAGTCTTCAGTAGTGCCTGAGTTGCTATGCTTGCAAGACTTCAATAATACCTTAACTTTTAAAATAATCTCTAATTATCCAAAGTACATTTACCTATTAAGTTTACCTATTAAAGATGACCAGTATAAGTTATCTATAGATGAATATGAAACATTTTGCCAACTCAGGCCACCATTGCAAACAGTGAGAAATCTGATAGTTTTTATGTATATATAAAGTAATATATAATCATTCTATTTTATGGTCATCTGTGTATATATATTTGCATGTATACATTTGTAATTTTGCTTCTTTTTGTAGAATTGCTAGAAAAATAGTTGATTAGCTTTTTTTAAAAAAATGGAGGAAGAAAACTCTAGAAAATTGGAAATATCTGTTTGGCTTTCAGCTAGAATAAACTTGTCAAGTTAAACATCCTAATCTCGGCAATTTAGTTCAGCTCTGACATTTTTGCCCTAGGCAGTGGTTGGAAAATTGTGGTTTATGTCACAACCAACCAGCCAAGCTGCCTAATTGTGATCTTGAAATTTCTATGGTCAATATATTTGGCTTTGTTTTTTCCTTGAAATTGAAAACTCTTTACTCTGCCTGATTTTTAGCTAATTAGTATTTTCCACTCCTCCAAAATGTTTATACCTACCATGGAGAAATGAGGAATTGGCCCTTGTGTAAGGCAAATGTAGTTTATGGTGAACTCTCTGAGATATTTTTACAGATGCTGTAGATCTTATTCATGGTTCCTCTTCTCAATTGAAGAACTTTCCTGGAAATCTCTCACGTGTTTTATTAAACAGGCAGAATTCTAGGAAAACCAGTATGCCATTCCTTATGATGTGCCAGGCTTTTCACTGTGAAAGGATGAGAGACAACAGATATAAACTGAAACAAAAGAGGTTCAGATTGGATAATTTTTTTCTTTTCTTTTTTTTTGGGTAGGGAGATGATGGGGGGATGACACAGGTTGCTTAAAGAGATTATGCAGTCTTAGTTCTTTGACAGTTTCAAGACCTGACTGTATAAACCTTGAGCAACCTGACCTGATGTCATAGCTGACCCTACTTTGAGTAGGAGTTTGGACTAGAGACTTCCTGAAGCCACTCGGGTCTCTTCCAGGGTGATTATTATGACAAGTTACCCAATTTCTCTGACAGACATGCAAACCCAGCCCTTTTTATATGCAAGGAATATGTGTGTTTGTCAGGTATGAAACACTTGGTCTGAAAATCAAAACCTCTGGAAACAAAGCTGTGCCTGCCTGAGATACTTCAGTAGAATGAGCAGTTAAAATTGTACCTATTTTAAAAATATATCCAGGAGGCACTTCCTTCCCTCTATTGCTGTCCACTCTTGGGAGCTTTTCTGGCTTTTCCTGCCTTACAGACCAGTTGTCTTCATCCTTTCTTGCTTGCTTAATCAGATCTGGAACCACCTGTCTTGGAATTGGTTAGTATTTGACCGCACGTTACAACTTGAGGCTCCTTTTTCATTGTTAAAATATAGATACTGGGATATGCCTGAGAAATTATATTTATGCACTGAAGCTGGTGTTTTGTTTTGTTTTGTTTTTTTCTGTAAAGGCCTGTTCAAGGTAAAAGAATGCAGAATTTAAACAGAAGGGAGATTTGACAGTTGTTTGTAGAATGCACTGCATTTGTTGATATAGGACCTATGGAGCCATGCATTTATAGGCACTTTAAAAAGGTTCTTTAGTCTCCTTTTGGGTTAAACATGCTGAATGAGAATGGATTTTAGTGCGTTCAGACCATTTATCCTGCCATACAATGGCTGTATCATACACATAACCACTAAATGCTTTGGGGCGTCTGGTAGCATGAATTGGTGGAAGGCAACAGCAAAAGTACAACCATGAATAATCTCATGTGTTGAGCGGTATCCTGTAGGGCAGAACGGCTGCTGTCTCTGAGCAGCATTTTTCTCCCCTCACTTTCTTATTTCTTCTTTCCTTCACCAGGTCTGTGGCACAGATATGCTAACCTGCTGCTTCTGGCCCAAGGGGATCTTGAACAAGAGAGAGGCAGCGGTGTCATGCTGCAGATGCACATGGTGTGGGCGCCGACACGTGGGACTGTGAAGTGGGACCAAAAAGGTGAGTCTTAATGTGTGAAAGCAAACAAACAGGGCAAATAGGGGCTCTGGACAGACACCAAAATGTTAAAAGGGAAGGAAAATTCCTGGTTTGTGGTAAAATGTTGTATTACTTTTATAGCTGCATGTAATCCCTTAGCATTATAAATGCAGTTGGAGACAGTATTTCAAGTTTTTATACTTTGGACACATTTTACTTTCTACACAGGCCAGCTGATAACAAACCAGTACCCTCTTTGCCTCCATTAGTGAACTGTGCAACCAGTAAGGAACGAATTAGCAACGAGAAAGATGAAAGATATAATTGCCTGATAGGATGATTACAGAACAGGAAAGGAAGCAAAGTGAAAATGAAGAAAGAGCATCTCTTTACTAGGAAGGATGTGGTCTTAGTAGTGTAGAAAGGTTTATTTCTAACTCTCAAACTTAGCACTTCTTGGCTTGTTTGTAAAAGAATCCTGCTCTATTCATACAGACATTTTTTCCCCCTCCTAACTAGAGCTGTGGTCAATCCTTTGTCTGTTGGTCTGATGACTTTCTTTTCCCCAACTTATTTTGCTTTTTGATTCAATTGCTGTATTACTTCTTTTTTGAAGTCTGGCTTGTGATTTAAGTTGCACAAAAAAAGTTCAGAGAGATTTCACTGAGATTTAAACTTCGCCTGACAAGAAAAAAATATGTAGACACACCATTTATTCCCTCATAATGTAATCAAATGCCACAGAGTTTTAAATAAATTGATTCTTATCTTCTTTTTAAAATTTCATTTAAAAAAAAACCCCAAAGCCACCTATTCCACATTTTGCTCTAGGACCTTTTGGAAAAGTGCGACAATGAAGTTAAAACCAACGAAAGTTAATCTGCAGCTTTCTAAGTTCTCGCTCTTGGATATGGTGATATAGAGTCTTTAGTTAATGAAAACTTACATACGTATATATATACACACACACATTATTTTTTAAAAAATTATTTTTCTGAAAGGACAGGATCAAAATGAAATTCCTGTTGTGATCAGATTTTTCTTTACCTAGCTTATTGTTATTGTTCTTATTTACCAAAGGAAAGACCTAAAATAAATCTCAGTTTACTTATCAGTAAGGTCTGTTTAAAGGGCTTCAGGTGGCTGATGTTATTTTCAGCATTACATGCCCGATCATTATTTAACACCAGGTTCCTACTAACCCTTTGTTTAGTTGCCCTGATTCTGCTGCTACTGGAAGAGTTAAGCTATGGAGAGTGAAGAGATCCTGTTTTAAACTTTCCTATAGGGAAAACCAGTGCATTTTGTGGTAGAAAAGGGAGGGGGGGGCTGTCACAAAACAGAGAAAGTGGTGTTTACAGCTCCTGAGTTTGGTTGTTTGCAGTGCACGCTTGACAATTTCATAGTCCACTAAAAACAAACAAAAAAGCCTGAAAACAATGAATTCTCCAGCAGCCAACACAAAACCAATATCCAAAGAAAAAATTACAAATTGAAAACAAAACCACATTTCTTAGTGCTTGTTTGACCCAGAGCAGCTGCAGTCGTAATGGGAAGGCTCCGTGGAGGCTTGGCTCTGACTTGGCTGAATGTCATCCTGCACAGGGAGTAGTATTGGAGGAAACTTGTCCTCCTTTTCATCTCAGAAATCTCGTTTAACTTTATGCTACAGTTACTTATTTAGATTATATATAATCTCGAAGTCGAAGATCATCTCCGTGTTGCTCCATGAACTCCCCCAGACAGTGTTGGGATTGCCAGGTAGACCCCTTGTGTGAGCTATGTATGCTTTGAGTTATTGATTCTTATATGAAGTAAACCTTTCGTTTACATTGAGTTGAGAAAATCCTGCCCCTCCTCATGCGCATGTGTAAGTATATTATGAATTTTCTGTAGTGGCTGAGCAGACTCAGACCCACACGGCTCAGGGTCAGTCATGTTGCTCAAATGCAGTACAGAAAAACCTTGTTAGCCAGCAAAATGAAATCTGAAACATGTACATGCAGTTGCATGACAGTTTTTTGTTTGTGGTTTCTGTTTTTGTTCTTTTTTTCCTTTTTTCTCAGGGAGACAGACTGGCACAACCATTGTGACACGAATTGTTTTGGCCCATTCCCATGTTGACCCTTTATTCTGCACTAACTGATCTGCTTTCACAGCAGAGTAATTATTTCCAGATGAAAATTTACTTCTGTTTTCCCAGAATAAAGTGCCTTTTCTCAGAACAAAGTGCTCACAGGAATAGCTGGGGGAGGGAGGCTGTCTCCTGATTGCTGAACAGTATTGGAATAGACAATCTCCAGCATATTTGGGTCCTTCCTATATGCTGGTTCTGTAGCAGTCCCCAGGACCATGCAGTTACAGTAGCTAACTAATGGTGTACTTAAAGATCTCCAACTATGAGTTTAAGGAGCCAGCTTTGAAGAAAGCAGGTATTGAAAGGTCTTGGAGCTCTACTGAAAACGTAAACCATAACACACCATCAATGAATTTAAAATAATGCAATATCAAAAGTGTGGAAAGGGAATGTATACATTGGATGAAACAGAGTTCTGATCCCTGTGTTTCTAAAAATAGAGAAGTTATTACTCATATATAGCCATATCTGACATTTTTGCATCTTTGAGCTTGGGTGGGATTGATTCTTCCATTGCAAAGACATGAAGGCCTCACTAGTATAGGATTGTATTAATAGAAATACAGAAGGCAGCTGAATCTAAACTGTCACGGAGAACAAGTTATTTTAAGGCTAGCTGAAAAGGTCTACAAAAGTCATATGACTGCTACATCACCTCTGCCTGCCTTTATACACGATTACTATTTGGCTGTTAGGGAAGGATGAGCCCTTCTAGTCTGCATTTGCAAAGCACCTGCACAGCCTTAATGTGTGCCTGGAACTCCTGAATAGTACGAGGTCTAGGCTGCTTATACCAAGCTTCTGTGCCTAGTGGAGGGATTGATGTACAGTGTTTGTGCTTTGATGCGCTTATGGGAGAACATTCTTTCTGCTCACGTTTAACTTGTCATTAGTATTCAGAAAGACATCTTGCGGGATCTGAGCCACGCGTTCCATATTTCTTTCACTACTGTGAATGTAACTACACAGAAGTGTGAAGTTAAAAAAAATCTCGTGTTTGATTTGAGGATGGCTTGACGAAAACTGCTTAAAACACAACTGATGCTGGGTTTTCTTGTAAACTTCTGTGAAGTGCCCACGATGTTATTTTGGAAACAGAATGCAACTCTGAGTGTGCCTAAAAAAAAAGCCACAAAAAGGAAATAAGCTATTAATCCTAGAAAACAGTGAGAAAAGGACACAAAATAGACACTTTTTTCCCATGTCGCTTCTTCAAAGTGATTCTTCTTTATGCCATCTGATGTAATTTTGGCGCTGGCTGGGGTGATGTTCCTAGCAAACCACTTCACTCTGTGTTTTGTTTTCCTCTTTTTCATCTCTGATTGACAGTCCCACCAAGAAATAACAATGAAAAATTCATGAGGTCAATCCCCAAGTGATTCAGAAAGGACTTTCATGGGATTAGACAGAGGCAGTTAAATTTCCTGGGGCACAAGTGTGTTTTGAGGAAAGGCATAAAAGGGTATTATTCTCTGGATAATCCTGGCTGAAATATAAAGGATCCTGGTTGAAATATAAAGGACCTCTTTTGGTGAATAATTAGAGAAAATGTCCAAAACTATCTTTAATTGGTATAGCATAAAACCCAGTATTAACAGAGATGAGAGACATATTTTTGCTTTGGCTCCAGGTAAGTGAATGATCTGTCATCTTTTACCTGCATTGGGTTGTAACTTATATTATTGGTTCTCTTTAGTGAGAATGGTGACCCAGTGACTGAACGAGTCAGAAGAGTACAGAGCTATTAACTGAGTCTTAAGGTGCATTTTTATTTTATGGTGTGACGTTTAATTCCCGTATTTTCCTTCATTTTCTTTCTCTATAGGGAAGGTTTTCGTGGTTTGTTTTATTTGATTTTTAACTGCTGACAAGGAAATATCAAAATTATATGTATGACTTACATTAATTTGTATTTGTGATCTGAATTGCTAGGAGGTGAAAAGCTCTTTGTTCCTATCTGTTGGAAAGCATGCAGAGGTTCAGCTACAGAAAAACTAAGCAGCATTCACTTCCTTCATACAACTCACTGTTGTGTGCTGGTAATCAACCATAGGGCTTGAACCAGGAGACTGTAAACACGCTTCAAGAAACCAAACACTTTTTTGTGATGATCGGCTGGTACTTTTAGAGGGACTTTCTGAGGAGGGCAGAGGCAAAGGAAGTCCAACTCTTGTGATGACATATACATAGAAAAAAGCTAGTTCATGAGTTCTGGAAATAACCATGCAATATTTCTCATGGCGCATGGGAAAAATGGTCTGTTTTCAGCCTCTCAGGATATTGAGAGAACACCACTACCAAACCCTGTGTGCACAAGGGGTCTGGCCAGGATTCTTGTGTGCGGCCCACAGGACAAGGGTTCTGGATGTTGAATCCTTACTATATCTTTTAGGTTTCACTTGGATTATGGTGATGACCTGGGTTTTGGACAGGTCTTTTATGTCTGTTAGGTGTCACCAGTTATGGCATGAGACTTGCCTCAATCTTGCTTACTTCATCTTGTGTGCATCTTACACTGCCCATTTTCTTTGTTTCTCTGGTTTGTGGTAACTTTATGGCTGCAGTATGGAGCAGTATGACCTTCTGTTGAGGTAAGAGGAAGAGAAATTACATGGTCCATCTGCTCTTGATGGAAACAACATGCTCTGGTGCTTACCAGTTTGATTGCTGTCAGTTGGGTCATCAGCACATGTCACTGTTCTGACTCTTGTATCTTCTGGTGCTTTTACACACAGATGTTTCCGTTCATGCTTCATTCAGACCAGTCTTAATGTCTCTTTTGCAGATCTTTACATTAATGTTTGTTGCTCATTGATGCTATATTCTGCTTTCTGTGATAAAATTACCATTTTCCTCTCAGATGCAGTCACCAGAAGCAGGCAAATTATTAAGAGTAATTTAGGTGGAGTGTTAGCTCAAGAACGCATTTACCTCTTTGGGCATGATCCATGTTGTTAATATCTGTTAGCAAAATTTTATTTGTTATTTGTATCGGTAGCTGTGGAGAAACTTTTTTCAAGCTCTGTTGTAATGATTTGAGCAACGGCTGCCATGTAGTCTAGGGGGTCTGTTTGCCCCTTTAGCAGTAAGCTGCCAGTGGCAGAAATGCTAGGAGGGTGAAGGACCATTAGTAACTGTGAAGAATCACTTCACTGCTGACAAGTTCTTTTTCATCTTCCTGCATTCATTTATTTCAGCATCATATTTCATTTTTTACAGTGTGAATGAGAGCTTTTTAAACAGGAGATTCAATTTGGTTTTTCAGAATCATTGTTCTTGGATAGTTCATTACCATGATGGAAGTAAACCCTTCACAAACAGCTTTGCCCAAAGGAAGACAATGACATTTATATGGAGAATTCAGAAGGAAAATTGGTGTTTAAAAACAAACAAACAAACAATGGTAGTTTTAATGACAGTTGTTTAAAGTAATTTTGGCCAGTCTAGACATGTTGTGGTAAAGTAATTACCTGAAGGTTAGTGCTTTCCTTGTGTTTTCTGTGTATGTATACATTTACCTACGTGCTTGTTATGGCTGAAATAGGTTTTGTGTCTTTAAAGTTTTGGTTTTTTTAAAGAAACAATGTGTCCCTCTGAAAAAAATATAACTATGCTCCCTTCTTCTGCTCTCTTGGCAGTGCATGTTCTGTATCCATCTTTTCACTGAGAATTGTCCCTGCTATTCAGCGTGGCTATTTTAGTTCTGCTGAGATTGCCTTATTTGAATGAATGATTTATAAATAACACAGAACAAGTTTGCAGGGTTTAACTTGTTTTGGGGAAATTTTTGGGTTATACTGAAAGAAAAAGTTACAGAAGTAACTTCCCTGTTACCGCTTATGTGACACTGAGTTCCACTATTGCTTAATTAGATCTTAATTAGATCTACAGATAACATATACAAAAATGAATATTTTTCTGATTAGCTCATGATTCCTTAGCACACTCAGAACATTTGGGCTGCCTGTTGCTGTTGTTTTACCCAAACTCGTTTTCTGCCTTTCAGCTTGCGCTTCACCTCATTCATTACAGGGAAGAGCTGAACACATTTACTTTTCTATAAAACGAGAGGAAGCTGAGGGTATGAGCACTTTGATACTTTGAGCATTAACTCAGCTATTTCACAGAAAGCCTCTGGAGAGGTGTTGGAAGGACTCTGAGTCTGCGAGGTTCCACAGTTGGGTGGTCTGTGAAACAGCCCACCTAGAGCCTGGGTGAGGTAGGAAAGGAAAGAATGCAATTACAGCCTAATTAGAAATCCAGGTTCTCTTCTGCAAGATGTGGAGTTTCCTTTTCTGCCTCAGAAGTGAAACAGACCTTTCAAGCACTTGCAAACCAACTCACCAGCAAAGAAATGACATAGTCCAAAATAGCCAGTAACCACTGGTTAGATTTTCTGCTTGATTCACATCTGCGATGTCCAACCATTCGCCTATTGGCTACTTTGATGGGAAAAGAGAGCCCAGTTATGACAAATCTCTCCCACAAAACCTCTTTGAGATGGGTATGTTCCAAGAAAAAGGGTTTTTTTTACCCCTTTCTTCTCCCTCCAGCCCTCAAATGAGCATATTCTGACTAAAAGACTTTTTTAAAAAATATCCCTAATGCCTGCTGAGTACTTTTTTTGCTGGTTTTGCTACACTGCTGAGGAGTGAAATAGCGTGCTCTGAGCAATATGGGAACTGGCCTTTCCAGAGGAAAGGCAGTCACTTATGAACATGATTAATGACAAATCCATGCTGTGATGCTGACTTGGTACTTGCTTTGGGTGGTGTCTAAGGAATTTATTAGTGGGTAAAAACAGTTTGCAGAATGATCAGTTTACTAAATGAGTCTAGCAGAGGTTTTTCTTCAAATTTATTGCACGTTTTAGGATTGTAGGAAAGCATGTCTCTTCAAATGTGTCATTAGATTCCTAGTGGAAATATGTCAGATGTTCACAGTTGGATTTCATACTCAATTTAATGTCTACATAAATGTTAACTAAATTTTATTGATTATCTATGTTAATTATACAATCAATAAACTTTTAAAATTCCAATTCCCCAACTGCACAGTTCTCAGATGATTTAGAAGCTATATTGTTGTCCCATTATGGGAAAAATTTTCAAATTAACTTAGTCATCTCTCCTGAATCTAAACAAGGAAAGTAGAAAGCAGCAGTACCGCATGGAGCTGTGTGAATCACGAACACCAAGCAATATTTGACCTTGGGTTTCTTTCCTTCCATTGCAATATCTATTTCACTGTCAAGAGATGAATTATCTATGAATCCTGTTAGAACCAAGTTGTGGATAATGAATTTCCAGAGCAGGGAATGACTCAATACTTTCCAATAGCTGATAAAGGAAAGAGCAAAACAAATGAGCAAGATCTGCTGTAAGGCCTAGTCTCGCAAATCTGAGTCAGATATGTCTGACTTGGGCTTCTATTTCAGTATCCTTTTAAAGCATCTGTTCCTCTGCTGAGCACCATCCAGCTGAGGCTGTTTACAGTAATGCAAACAGATTTTGTGAGCTGGGCTCTCTTAACTAAGCCAATATGGGGAAAGGTTGCAGACTAAACTGGGACAGGGACTGGGACTAAAACACTTACGTGTGTTTCCTTCCAGGAAGATTTTGCAAGAGGTAGTGCAGATGAAATTAATTTAAAACATTTTTTACATAAACATGGTTATTTTGTCACCATGTCAATGATTGGTATACTCCATATTGGTAACTGACTGTTATTGAAAAAAAATTGAACCGCTTGAAATACTTTAAGGTGATTAATGCACAAAGATGAGGATGTCACCTGAATGCCACCAGGACAGGCTGGGAACAGGGTAGGCAGCAATCCCGAGCAATAGTAAAATCATGGGAAACAGGGCTGTGCAGGATTCTTTGAGGCCATCTAATCTACTTCCCTGCCCCAGGGCGGGATTAATTTCATCTTGTGGAGTTTCAGACCAAATGGTATATAAAATGTACCTTAATGCTGCCAGGCAGAATTTCAATTTGCCTGGGTTACTGAAATAGTGAATATAGCCTGAAGGAATAGAGGAACCTCGGCTCAGAGTACTACTCTGGGATTTGATACCTGCAAACCTAATTCTGTCATCCGTCAAACACTTTTCGTCATTCTTTCTCTATTGTACTGCATGCAGCATTATAAAAAGGACGGAGCTATTTGCGAGCAACTCTTAGGTTCACAAAGATCCATGGGGCCATACAAAGATACTAGAGGGAAATTTTTCACCGTGAAGACAGTCACCATTGGAATAATCTCCCCAGGGAAGTGGTTGACTCGGCCACATTGGACACCTTCAAGAGTCGTCTGGACAGGGTGCTGGGCCATCTTGTCTAGACTCTGCTCTTCCCAGAAAGGTTGGACTGGATGGTCTCTGAGGTCCCTTCCAACCTGTGATTCTGTGATGCTGTGATTCTTTGAAAGACAACATGGCCTCAGAGTTACTAAACTCTGCTGACGTGACTGTGCTGCTTTGTTTTACATGTTACTTGTAGCTCAAGTGTCTTTTTACTGTTCTTTATTACATGATGCAGGTGTGGTCTGTACAGTATTGGGAAACTCAGTAGGACAAGGTTTATAAAAGGTCTTAGGTCAGCTCATACATACAGGCACCTATATGCACAACTGCTTGTTCATCTTGTAGGTACGTACAGCCCACAGATACCTACATATGTTATATACGTCTCTGCCTACCTGAACGTGTACATTTACCAGAGCCTTTGGCCCTGTTCTGCTGGATTTTGTGTGTTTTATCCCAATAGGTGTCCTATCTGTGAAATAAAAATAGCTTTCTCCTGTCTCACTCTAGTGATTGTGAGGTACATGGTGACAGGGAGTGTAAAATACCCATATGAGAAAAAAGTTCAGAAAATCTAAAGCAGTGTAAAAAGTCTCTTGGGTCATTTGTCCCTATGCTTCTATGATGTTCCCAATTTATATCAACATGATAGAATAATCAAGTCTCGATTGAAAATAACAGATGATTCTAGAATGGCTGAGAGTCTTGAAAATTAAAGTTGTGTATGTACACAAACTCTCACGCAGTTAAATCACAGGCATAGTAACACAAATTATGCACAATGGCAGTGTCCTGTTTCACTGATGGCCTCATTCCTTCTCAAACCCATCACTGGTTTAATGTTATGAAATCTTAGTCAGCTTTGAGGAGCGTTTGATCTTTGTTTTTTTTCAATGAGCGACACTTAGCCTAAGGCTATCACCAGAAATGCATAAAGGCATCTGCTCCTCCATAACACATCTGAGCGCAGCATGGTGCCTTGCTAGTTAGCACCTGTTAACAAGGACAATGCTCACTTGCATTTCTGAGGATAAATGTGAAGAGCTGTGTTTGAGTTTTGGGTGGTTTGTTTTGAATTCTCTGCACATTCTAGCATGGTTTAGCTTCTTTAAGTTGCTTTTTCAGCAAAGAAACTAAAACAATATTGAACTTATCGACCAGGGTACTTAAAATATTAAGTACCTTTGACTCCTTTTATTGAAGTCTGCTCAGTTTGACCTGAATATGAGGCTCTTCTGTGCTAGTTCAAGTTACTTTTAATGAATACATTTTATTTTTCCTGTGTTCGCTTGTTTTAGCTTCTTGCTGTTAACGTGTGTTTGTGTATGTGCTGTGTCAGACCCTATTAAAAGCTCTTTTTAGAGAGTTTCAGAGATGACAGTATGATATGAAACTGTTTTCTGTAGTATGGCTTAATCATATTTTCCTCTTTTCTTCTTAATCAGCTGTTATGCATTCTGCCAGACAGTCAGCTCAGTGTCACCATTCGTCTAGAAAACTGCCTGTGTTGTTTTTTAACCTGTCTTCCTAAATCAACGTACTGTAATGGAAGAGCTCCTCTTCTATTTCATATTTATGTAATGGTAGTCCTTTAGAGCTCTTTTGGTTTCCAGCATTGTTGTCTGTCGTAAAAACAACCAGAAAAACCCCACCAGTGTTGGTGATGGCCCATTAAGCAATATGGACACCAGTAAATTCAGCATATGTCAGCAGTTTGCTGCAGTTTTTCCTCATTCTAATTATATCGGAGCTTGCCAGCCTAGTCAATACATTATAGAAACTCTTCCTGTTACTCACTAGTGCTGAATCTTTTCTCTCAAGCTGAATTTAGCTAGGTTCTTGAGTCTTCTCTCCTTTCATCCTTTTTAAACAGGCATCATAAGGTACATTAGTAAATGGCTCGCTTTACCACTTCCATTGTTATTGAGTACAGGGCAGATCTGGGTGGGTCCCCTAAAAGCTCAGTGGTGAGTTGATTGATTTCAGTCCCATTCTAAAGGCACTACTTTGTAACTATGCTAAGTGAGGCATCTCATTCTGACAAATTCATGCATGCATAGTGCGGTTTGTGCAAGAAACACAGTCTCAGCTTGGCATAGACTGGTATTGGACGTAATATTAGTAGGTTCATTTGAAGTAACTTAGATTCTGATCCTAAAACAACTCCTTGACAGAGAAAAGATTTTGCAGCGGATAGACAAGGATTATATACCGCAGCAGTAATTAATGTGGTCCCCTGGGTTTTAAGAAAATATCCATGGACAATGAGTATTGTTTTATATATATATATATATTTTTACAGAAATCATTATTTATGAGCAACACATTTAGATATTCTTTAATATGCCTCCAGTCTCCCCCACCCCAAAAAAAAAAAAAACCAAAACCCGAAACCCAACCCACAGCAACAGAACAAACAAATATCGAGTTTCAAGATAATTTGTAAGCCTACAAGAAGTGGGAAAGGTGGATTATGGTGGGGTGGTGTTTTTTGGTTTTGGGGTGTTTGGTTTGGTTTTTGTTAATCTGTCTAAAAACTTGATTGATAGTAGCACTTCAATTTTTTAGCTATACACCAAAAGTAAATCTTGAAACTTGAAATCAAAGACAGAATTGCCACTGATTTTAGTGGTTGCCATTACATTCTAGAAGTTAAGCTGACCAGAGTAAGGTAGGGAAACCTCGAGAGAGGACTGTGCAAGTCCTAGCTCTCAGTGTCTGAGATGTAAAATATTAAACTTTTTGTTTTTATTGATGAGTGAGACTTCAAGACTTGTTTATAGTAGATGACGTTTCACTTTTTTCTATGCTCATAATATCTTTATATCTTATATTGGCACAATCTTGACAGTTTCTTCATTTCAGTTATTTCCTCTTAACTCAGTATTGGCAATTCACATCTCATTTGTTTGCTTCTAAGCCTCAAGAATTTACATGCTTTTCTGGAAAACAAAAAAAAAGCTCCAGACTGATCAGAGTTTGTGGGTCTTATCATTGATTAAAAAGCAGATGATAGAAAATTAAAATAAAATAAAAAGTCCAACTTGGCTGTTTCTCTATAAGATCTCATGGAATTTGTGGCCTGACTCATCATCTTTGAACACTTGACTTTGGTGGTACTACATCATCCAGAACTTGTTAGCGAATCAAAAGATGACAGTTAAGAAAAACAAACAAACCCCCATAAACCATTCATTTAATTTGCACTCCATGTTTAAATGTTAAAATTCATTTTTGTAGTGGTAAAGAAGGTGGTCAGGAAACTTTCAAGAGTATAGTGGGTCTTGGCAAAGACAGTACTGCTCTCTCTCTCTAATAGACATTGATCCCAAAAAAGGCTAAACCCGATGTAAGCAGTTTTAGGTTATGAGCAGTGTTCTTGCTCCCTTTACAACACTTGTTTTCAGAGTGCGTATTGCCGCTCCATGGAAATACTTCAGCAATATTCACATTAGTAGAGAGTTTAATAAAGGATGAGCTCTCCTTCCTACAAGGCAACGTGTTAGCAGTAGAAATTTTACCGATAGCAAATATTTTGAAAATTTCAATTCATGCAAACACATGGAAGAGGTAAAAAAATGTTATGAAATGTTTTTTCATGTGCTGTTCTTTTTCATGTATAGTTTTTCCCATACAACTTCTGGCATTCTTTCACTTTTATTTTTTAATCTATTTGAAAAGGGGAGCAAATAGAGACTTCCCCCCCGCACCTGGATTTCCATTCTAAACATTTTGATGTGCAGTTTACTATAGGTTAAACCACACAAGCTACCCTTTTCATGAACTTTCACTGGACTCAGATACAATCAGGAAGAACAATTAAGTTCCTGTAAACTGCAGATTAATTCTTATTGATTGCTCTAGTTTGGGAGCCCCTAAGGATTTACAGTCTTATCCTACAGACTGTTATGTCCGTGTATATCTTCATCTTTTGTGAGAATTCGTTTTGTCCTGTGGCTGGAAACAACAGTGATGCTACTCACCAGCTGTGGCAGTGGCCCCTGTGGCTTCATTTTATCTATATATACATATTTTATCTATGTATTTAGCAGAACGTAGATTCTGTTCTCTGAACTGGCAAAGGAAGCAGGGGAGGAAAGGGTTAAGAAATGAGCTTTAACCAGGCCACACACAAGCTGTAGGCATTCATCCATCCCTGTTAGTCTGATTCAGATAGTGGAGAGACAGGGAGGGGTGTCAGCCTTCTGCCAGGGTTAAACCACAAAATCCTCCCATATTCTTGTTGACAGGCTTCAAAGGTGGCTGAGATGCCCAAGCCAAGAAAACACAGAGGAGAGAACCTGCAGACCTAGGCTTGCAAGCTGGAGGAAATTTAACAAGAAACTAAGGCTAGGCTTCTTTAGATTAAGACTCGTGGTGCAGAATAAGATGTTTTGAGTGTACCGAGGCAGAGTTTGTTAGTTGGTATTTCTTTATTATGTTCTTTCAATGGTTCTAATATTGCAAGGTGATAAAGTAAAGTAGCAAAAGCATAACCATCTGCATTAAGCAAATCATCTTAATTACTCACCCTTTTTTCAGCATGATACACCTGCAGATTGCTGCTAGTGGTGGCTGCACTGTTAGCAAATTGGCTGTCCATGTGCAGTTATGTTTCACTGCATGCTGGTCACTGAAGAAATGCTACCATGGACTGCTCATGTGTCATAGGAAAATATATATGTTTAATGGGAAGTTTTCAGAGTTACAGAGTTTTGTCTTAATAATATGTAAGGAGATTTTTAATCCCCCACAAGGTCTGCAACTGTTGCTTCCCAGAAAGCTTTAGCTGCAGTTTAAGTCATGACATACCTAAACCAAGGAAAGAAAATAAAGAAATAGGTGAGGGGAAGGTAGGAATTCTTAAAGTAAGGGAAAAAATGTCTTCTTTTGTGTACAAATTCCTTATTTTGTTTTATTGCTAGGCATTTTTGTGACAAGCGGCTTTATAAGAAGCTCATCAGTGACGTGTTGAGCTGTAGGAATGAGGTGCTCAAGATGCTAGTAAGTAATGAAACACAGTGCAGCCCTGCAGCTGAAATCTTACTGTCCAGGTGAAAAACTGAGCTGTAACTAACAGTGTATGTTCAGATGTTTTTTCTGGACTGGCGAGGTGGATGGTTTGGTGGTTATTTACACCAGCCTAGCAATCCGATGGGACGTGGCACATAGCTTGTTGCTTGTTTATAATGCTTTTCTCTATCAAAGTAATGTCTGTAGTGGTGAATAATGACTTCCAAATTAATCTCACTGGCCAGTTTGTCCAGATGGTTATCTGAAAAAAGGGTGAACACTTCAGTAGTTTTCCTGTTACAGAAGCAGAGCATGGACGGGCTCCAGCTGCACTCCCTGGCTTACTCAGCATTGGGCTGCTTGCAGAAATTTCTGTGCAGAAGGAACTCAAAGGAAGCAATGCTTTTCTTTTTTTTCTAACACCTGTCTTAATACTTAATAGCCTTGTATGCTTAGGAACCGCATATTAATTGGAAATAAAAACTAGGGACAAATCTAAGATTGTTTTCAATAATACTTTTGCAGACATCAAGAATAAATACAAATTCTCCCTGAAAGAGTTTTAAATCTTCATGTTACATTACTTGGGAAAACTAATTGCTGTAAATGCATAATTGCAGTTGGCTGTGCAATCTGCAACTGATTGAGAGTGTGTTTAAAGGGACTCTAAAAACAGTAATGGCCACATGCACTTCTTTATGCATGTAATATAATTATAAACATATATATAATTATATATATATTCATACATAATTATGAACAGTTAGTGCAAACACTGGGATTCTTGCTTTCTGAGAGGACTTAAGAATTAATTTTATGGTAAACATATGATGTTACTATGAATTTTCCAGCAATTGTTAACAGGAAATACCACAAAATTAAATAATGTTTGAAATAAAACTACTAATGTGTATGCCCTTCAATACAAATTTTTATATTCATAAAGTTTGTACTTAGGTGGTACACATGTTCTCGGTTTCCTTCTTAATTCCTTTATTTTCATGGGTTGATTGGTTGGCTGTCACATAATGAGTTATAATATGGGAAACTAATTCTTACACAGGTTCTTTCAGAGAAGTCCTACAGAAATTGTTTTTTTGAATGAAATCATTATAAAAATGGGGTTGACATTTAGTAGGAATATTTTATGAATTTAGAATAAGTCTTGTTCTCTCCTAAAAATTTTAAACTTTTCTGAAGAAAATGCATTCATGCAACAGAATCCTATTACATTCTATATGACAGTTTTGAAGTAATGCATAAAACCTACTCTATTTTATTATATATATTTTTATTTTTATAGCATATAGCCCTTGGGTTTTCTACTGAAAAATTGAGAACATTCAAAATTAACCATGTGTGTGATTGATGATCTGCTTCTCTTTTGAATTTGGTTTAGTATCTACTGTATTTCTTGTCTTTTAGTGAAAGAGGGAGTACAAAAGTATGTCGCTTCAGCCTTAATTTTAACTAATATTAACAGAGGGGAAGGATTCTGTAAATATCTATGCACTTGAGTCCCACTGGAAATTCATTTGTGTAGAAATACTTAGGTAATGTTAGTGTATGAAAAATTAATGGAAGGGGAAAACAAATTAAGTCCAGTCAGCAATTGTGCCAACAGCACACTCTTTTTTTTTTTAATAGCACATGGTGAACTTAAAAATTGTGGGTATGTAGTTACATGCAATAATTTATTGATTTAAATATATTTTTAAGAATCTTGTAAATCTTTGGGTTTATGCTATGGACTTTTTAATTTGTTTATACAAATGTTGAAAGTTTAGGCTCAGTTCAACTCAGTTCAGCTGAAGGTGATGAAGTTGTGGGTCTTTTGTAAAGCGCTTTCTTAATGGCCTCTTTTTTTATACGAAGTAGATATCTTTAAATTATTTAACAATTCAATTAAAAATGTTTCTTTAAAATATTGGGAATGATATACGGTGGCACTGATTGTCTAATCTGGGATGCTATTGATTGTACCCTGATGCTGACAGAACTGTTTTTCTTCCCTTTGTGGCTTTTTCACCTTCAGAACTTGCACAAGGTGCCTCTGATATCCACAGCCACATTTAGTGATATGTAAAATGGATGAATTAAAAATTTACAAGAAGAGTATTAAGTTATAATTAAAAAGAAATGTGTTTTTTCGCCCAAATTTTTTAGGTATTCATAGGCAGTCAAACAAGTAGAAATTAAGTTCTCTGAGGTTTGCAATCCAAAGGTCTGTCTGTGCCATGGTTCAGAGTCCACAAAGTAGGATCTTTTATTATTAAGATACAAAATGATTATAAAAAATCCAATCACATTTTGCTTAGTCTCAGTTGAAACCAATTTTCACCTGGCTCCCTCTTCTTTTTGTCCAAAATAACCACCTTAAATTCATTCCTAATTTTATAGCAGGACCTTGCAATTCATGTTACACACCACCATCCTGACTTGAATGATCCCGTGCATTTTCTTGTGTTTAAAGAATAAGCAAGGAAGTAAGAAAGTGTTCAAACTTTTTCTTAGCCTGGGAGTAGCTAGAGATACTGTTCCCTGAAAAGGCCTCATTTGGATTTGTGAATATGTCAAAAGTGAGGAGAGTTATTTTTATCATTCCCATGTATTCCCATGTTCTTTATTTCCATCATTCCTGCACTATTAAAGATACTGTTTGAGCAGCTGTTTCACTTATCAAAATGGCTTATGTCTGTCAGGCCATTTCTGGGCCATCGATGCGGTGTCAGCAGCATCTCCTGAGTCTAGCTTAGAGTAGCCCCTCCAAAGAGATGGGGAAGCAGAATGTGCTCCTAGACTCACTGAACCTGGCCGGGCTCTCGTGAGCTGGCTGGAGGTGCTGCTCCTCCAATGCATCCTTGCAGCCCAGCATGGACATGGGAGCTGCTGCCATCACTGTCGATACAGGTAACCAACCCTGCTGCCCTATTTGAGAGCTTTGTCTCATATAGGAGGGTTATGCCACAGTTTAGTTGTGTGTTTGCTTAGACTGCCTTATTAACTGCCCTTCAAGGTACTAACTCATTCTAAAGATTTTTTTTTATTTTTTTTTCCTTTTTTTTTATTGCCTAGGTTTTTACAAGAACTTGCAATTCACAGAAACACCAGGTATGGCATAACATTAGAAGTGAGTGGTTTTTTAAGTTTACTTTGAGGCTTATGCCAATTACTACATGACATAAATATATGCACTGTTACCACAGACTGCAAATCCCTTATCTAGTTGTACTTTTGTGCTTGGGTAGGAATTGGGCCAAATTTAAAGACAGCAAGCAAGTGGAAGAAGTAAACAAGAAAATGGTCCGAACTCCTACAGCCATCTGCTTGGAATACTATATATGAAATCTGTGTAATGGGAACCACCAGTGTTTGCTTTTCAGACTAAAATGCCATTGTAACAGTGAATAAATTAGTACTTGTGAATTAGTGAATGAGTTGTGGCTTTTTCAGCTTTATGTTTACCCATTGTTCTCAAGCAGATTGTGGAGAAATTTTTGGTTTATTTTGGTTTCTGTTTGTTACTCACAGGTTATTTCAGCAAATCATTGCTGGTTGGCACTGTTTTACCAACATTACTGGGTCCCGGGCTTTGGGAATGAAATTGCTGGTTGATCCAAACACTGACTCACCATCAGTGAAGGAAGAGTTAGTATATGAATTACTACAAGAGCTTGACCTCTACAAATCAATGGGCCCTGACACCATCCACCCGAGGGTGTTGAGAGAGCTGGCTGACATCATCGTGAGGCCACTCTCCATAATCTTTGAGAAGTCATGGAAAACAGAGAAAGTCCCAGAGGACTGGAGGAAGGCAAATGTTACCCCTATCTACAAGAAGGGCTGGAGGGAGGGTCCAGGTAACTATAGGCCCATCAGCCTCACTTCAATCCCTGGGAAAGTTATGGAACAAATCCTCCTGGGGTCCATCACAGTCAAATGAAGCACGTGATTGGGAACAGCCAACATGGCTTCACTGAAGGCAGATCGTGCTTGACAAACCTGGTGGCCTTCTATGACAAAGTGACTTGCCTGGTTGACATGGGGCAGGCGGTGGACACTGTCTACCTGGACTTCTCCAAGGCCTTTGATACGGTCCCCCACAGCCTCCTCCTGGAGAAATTAATGCATTATGGCCTAGACAAGTCGTCTGTGCAGTGGGTGGGGAACTGGCTGACAGGTCGCACCCAAAGGGTGGTGGTAAATAGCTCCTTTTCCAAGTGGCAACCTGTCACAAGTGGAGTCCCCCAGGGGTCGATATTGGGCCCAATGTTATTCAGCATCTTCATAAGTGATCTGGATACCGGCATCAAGTGTAGCCTATTGAAGTTTGCTGATGACACCAAGCTGAGTGGGGAAGCAGACACTCGAGAAGGGAGAGCTGCTCTGCAGGGAGATCTGGATAGGCTGGAAGAGGGGGCCAGCAAGAACCTTAGGAAGTCCAACAAGGAGAATTGTAAGGTCTTGCACCTGGGAAAACATAATCCAGGAGTGCAGCACAGACTGGGAGCCATCTGGCTGGAGAGCAGCTCTGTGGAAAGGGACCTGGGGGCCCTGGTGGGCAGGAAGCTCAACATGAGCAAACAGTGTGCTGCTGCGGCCAAGAAGGCCAACAGGATGCTGGGTTGCATCAAAAAGGGCATCGCCAGCAGAGATAAAGAAGTCATTAACCCGCTCTACTCAGCTCTTGTCAGGCCACACCTGGAGTACTGTGTACAGTTCTGGTCCCCGCTATACAAAAAGGATGTGGACAGGCTGGAAGGGGTGCAGAGAAGGGCCACCAAGATGATCAAAGGACTGTGAAGCCTGCCATATGAGGATAGGCTGGGAGAACTGGGTTTGTTCAGCCTTGAGAAAAGGAGGCTCAGAGGGGATCTCATCACCGTGTACCAGTACTTAAGGGGTAGCTACAAAGAAGATGGAGACTCCCTTTTCACATGGAGTCACATGGAGAGGACAAGGGGGAACGGGCACAAGTTGCTCTTGGGGAGATTCCAATTGGACACGAGAGGGAAATTTTTCACAGTGAGGCCAGTCAACCATTGGAATAATCTCCCCGGGGAAGGGGTTGACTTGGCCACATTGGACACTTTCAAGAGTTGTCTGGACAGGGTGCTGGGCCATCTTGTCTAGATTGTGCTCTTCCTAGAAAGGTTGGACTGGATGGTCTCTGAGGTCCCTTCCAACCTGTGATTCTGTGATATTGTGAAATCATTTGAGTCCTTTGCTGTGAAAATTTGCTGTTTGTTTTTATGATGGTTTGGGTTTCTGTTCTACAATATATTTCATATAGGCAGAGTCTTCTCTAGTTTGATGCTCTTACATTAAAATTTAGTCATATAGTCATAAAAATTATGACATAGAAATAGAAATTAACATCTCAAACCTGTCAGAATCAAAATATATTTTAATGTATGTTATGGGACCTTATATACCTATATATATATCTAAATGTCTATATATAGTTCTTGAAAGAACTGTAGGTCATGTAGCCTTTACAAAATCAAACACAGAAGTTGTTAGAGCAAAGGAAATGATGCAATAAATATTCCTATGTATTACTTTCATTCAATAATAGTCTGAACTACTTTGGAATAATAGGTTGTTTTTAAACTGCAGAAATCTTGTCACACATCTTTTTTCTGATAATTTTCTATTTAGAAATAGCAAGGGAAACTTTTGCATTGCTGTGGCACAGATTTTACCCAGCATGTCAGCAGGAGTGGGGCAGTTGGTACTACAGGTGTTGTAACATAATGCTCATGGATACTGCTGTGGATTTGGGGATTTGATGGAGCCTTAATAAGCATTACAATCTATGTTTTGTACCATACTTATTATCAACAGATGGGGCAAATCATCTACGGTCTTTACCTCTTTCAGGAATTTGTATTTTACATTTTGATTTGCATTCTGCTTGCATCAAGCAGAGGAGTTTTTCATTCACTTTTTAGACAGAAAAATATGATTTAAATACTGTATTGTTTTTTCCCTTCTTAGCAATTAAGACATAGCTTGTTTGCTTGTGTGGGTTTTGTTTTGGTTTTTTTAAAGGTTTTTGCCAAATTATTGCCACCGCTTTCAAAATTAATCCAAATTCCTGGGGAATAAAAAAGTGACCTCTCTTTAGAGCATAGACAAGGACTCTTAAATTAGTAGAGGCATTATAATACACCCACTGGAGATGGTAGGAAAACAGCAGTGTTACACCACAGTGGGACTTTTCATGAAATGTCAAATAAAAAAAAGGATTACATGAGTCTTGCACTGATTTGGATGTCTCACTGCTTTGAAAATATTTTTAGACTTTTCCATCCTATACTCAGAGATTGGCCAATATAGAGCATTTTGCTGACAGCATGTTTTCAGCGGGTAGGCGGCTGTGTAACTTGCTTTTAATTGTACTGATTATGCTCTACAGAGCTGGCATGCTATTTGTTTTACTGCCTGAGCTGTCATAGAGCTAAATCCCATGTTTGCCTTTCTGAACTAACTGGTGGTAAGACAGCCTTTGCTTGGTATCTTCTCTTGCGTAGCTACTCTAGGTTTCACGCTCTTATCTGGAGTGTAACTGGTAGCAGAGTTTGCATGCAAAGTATGAAAATTTTTACATTTCTGAGGACTGAAAAAAAGTGATAAAGACTAAGTAGCAGAAAAAGAAACTGGTTAATGCCTCTGCAAAAAGTCCTATGCTTTCTAAATGTTTGAGAAATCAAGATTGTCAGCGCTCACACAGATGTTAAATAACATGCATGATTCATTGGAAGATCACTATCAGAGGCAAAGCAGAAACCCAGTTGTTCGGCTAGTCTTTTGCTCTACCCTTCAGACTCATCTCTTTTGATGGAGCAGCCATTGAATCCTCCATCTCTGATACTCTCTGATGCTTGCTTTCGAATATGAAATCTGTTTCCTTAAGAAAATGGTAGTGTTTTAGAATATCATCTTGTTATAGAGTAGTTAACAGTTAGTAGTACTTATTAGTCTTTCAGTCTTAGTTGTGTGTGTTCTGTTTTTATAGTGTGGATATTTAATACAAGATCCAGAAATAGCATTTATTAAATGTATTTACACCAGTGAGTAGCTTCTCTGGAGAGTAACAAACAGTCACTGATTTTACTATTCCACATAGAACTAAAGTAACATCAGGTTATAAGAAATACCTTTGGAGTAAAAGTAATCCTCTTTCTATGTCTGTCTTGATATTATGGAAATTAGCTTACTCGGGGCTTGCTTTGCATTAAAAACCCCCAAACCTTTAGTCTGCTAGAAATGCCTATTATTTGCATATACTATTAATTTAAAACCTCTCAGTAAAATAACATGGATAGATTTTGAGGGAAACACAAATACCTGCCCGTGACAAGTCCACAAAGTCATGCTGATGAAGGTGAAACATTACCAATAGTATCTGCAAACGCTTTCCTCACCTGCAGGTTATGTTACCATCACCAGGTGCGGTCAAATACCATGAAACTTCATTTTCTTCTCTTTTGGTGTTGAGATGGTATCAGTCCCATGTGTGAGGGATATCTGTCAGCAGTAAGTGTGGCACACAGGGGCATCATTTACTTCTCAAGTAAACTAGACTGCCAGGTCTACCCGACTTGTGACTTGTGATATGTCAGTTGTACATGTTTCATTCTCAAAAAACTCTTGTGTGATTATGTGTTCTTGAGCAGAGGGTTAGATGAAGATTAGGGAGAACATCAAAGCTGCAGTTAAAATGAAAGATGAGTTAAGCCAAGTCATTAGAGATCCCTTTGAAGTGTTTACAGATTAAGCCCTGTCTCTTTTAAGTGGCATACTTATCTGCCTTTCAATATTTAAATAATAAGACATGACAGGCAGTGATTTTCTGAAGGATTATTGTATGCCTATGCTGTGTTGTAAGGCATCAGGCCAAAAGCAAGTGACTTCAGTTGCAGAAAAACTGTAGTAATCCTTTAAAGTCACTGCTGGAATATCTTTCTGCCAACGTTAAGCAGACATTTTGAAGGTGAGTAGACCACACAGTAATACACTTTCAGATGAATGTTGTAGATGATAATGTGACACCGGCATTGGCTAGAGTTGGGTATGGCTTTGAATGTGATGTTTATGTTTTAGGATAGATAATGGATCTTCCTGTAAGATATTTTAGTGACATGTAACAAGAAACAAATTTATTATCCCTTGATCAGATTGAAACGCTGCCTTTTCCTGCTACCTGTGCTAATCCATTTTGGCCTGCCAATCTTAATACAAGTGTTAGAACAAGCACAGGAGACCTGGTGGACTATAACCATGTATATGTTAATGCAAAGAAAGGCAAACTGAGTGTGACAGCTGCTTTTCAGGTGTGTATCTACATATTCAGAAAACTGTTAACATTTCCACTAGTAATTTTACATATTTGTAGCCATACCTAGAATTATTATTTTTATAGTGTGAAATTAAAAGTTGTTTTTTGGTTTTGTCCCTGCACAAAGCACTTTTTCCTGAAAGAACTTGCAGTACAAAAGTTCATTGAATCATAGAATAATTTAAGTTGGAAGGAACTTGCGCAGGTCATCTGGTCTAGCTTCCGAAGTTGAAATACAACAAGAGAAACAAACAGGAGGCAGCGGTGGAACAGTCAATATAAACACAAAAAGTGTGCGGTTCTCATCCAGGTCTGAATAGGACCAGTGACTGCCTATGAGCTGGTGGATGCAGTCGTCTGTGTATTAACAAGTAGTGGTGAGTTCTGACCAGTCCTTTGAGGGACAGCTTGATTGGTAGGTGCACTAATAAATGAATGGCACTGATGGAGAAGGGGAGGGAAAGGTAGGCCTGTTTCTGCTTTCCATTGTAAAAAAACCCATTCACCATTTTATAAAACTAAATTTACATTATACTGAAAGATTTCTGTGCTTGGTTTTAAAAGCAAGATACTACCTGTATGTACTGGAATGAAGTATACAGTTCTATCAAATAATGACATTTATTGGGAAAAAAAAATAATAACAATGGCTTTGCATAATTGCAACTCCATTTCATGTAAACATGGTACCATAGACAAATACCTTCTGTGCACTCTTATTACAGCATGTGTAGTCATCCTTCGCCTTGAGAGCTGTTGCTTATAATTTCTCCTGAGTCATCTCACAGACTCTTGTAGATGGGAGCGTATTAATGGCTGGTAGTAGATGGTCTGTCAGTAGGACACTGGCGTTAGCTGGGATGTTACCTTGATCTGCAGTGGGGGGTACAGGTTTCAGAAATAGTAACTGTAAAGTAAAGCTTCCTCTGTTTGAAAGAATCTCAAATACATACATATGCCCATGGTGGGTACAAATCCATCCTGGCTGCTTGTCAGCAGAAACTTGATTTCACAAGAATCTCCTCTCCTAAGGATCAAAAGTCCTTTTTCGTGATGAAGCAAAGACCGAGACCAGATAATAGAGATGTTGCTAAGCAGCTGGCATGCTCACTTCTTTCCAGAAGTCTTTTTCAAGAGGATGAACACTACAAAATTATTACCTGTAGGTCTTCAGGGCTCATTTAGTCCCAGGCCTGCTAATATGAGCTCAATATGCATCTTGGTTTTTGTGGGTCACTTTCGATAAAAAAAGCCCTGCATTGCACACCTTCATTTTCCTATTTCATTTTTTTAGTGCTTTTTAAATTCATCATTCATCTGCATTGATAATGATAGGAATATCAAACATTTATTAAGGTTGTCATTGCTGGAACTGAAGTTGCCTAATTGTAGTGCTTTTAGTATGATAAAGACTGGCTACCCCCTTCCATGCTGTCACTGTCCAATGTCATTGTCATTTTCTACAAAGATACCTGTGGAGTTGCTGTCAGGGCTTGTTGAAGCAGCCTACTAAGTTCTGAGAAGCTGAATATTTACCTTGCTTGATGTTTAGTTCTGATATAAAGAAAAACTAAAAAAGAGGGTACACAGCAACGTGACGAGCAAATTCATATTCAATTTAATATGTATCTCTGATAACGCTAGAGCTCTCTAGGAAAAAGTAGTTCTTGATTTCCCAAACTTCACAGTCCAATCAGAGCAACAGCCCCTGTGACTTAAAGCAGTAGCTGAAAAGTGCGGGCAGTGCAGTGCCCTCTGCACGTGCACAGGCCGAGCTGGTCGTGCCGAAGCAGGGCCAGTGGTACCAGTCCCACCCTGGGATTCTCTCCCTAGGGATGTGTCGGTCTCGCTGTGCATGTGGAAGCTGTTATATAGCATGTCTGTGCATTTTCACTTGTGCCGGAGCTCTGAGCCTGTGTGGCTGTAGCCATGGCAGTGTGGGTGTTTTTCCTTTTTTGGGTATATTTCAGTTTTGCTTAGAAGTAATATTTTCAGTTTAGCAAATACTCTTTGCTGAAAGGTTCAGGTTAAATTCCAAACAAAACTGCTGTATCATAATGAAATCCCCTGTGGTTTATCCTGGCATAACAGTAGCCGTGCAACTGGCAAACACTTCCCTCTGTGCAGAAGGTCATTTTTTGGTAATGTGCACATGACATATGATTTTCAAGTTAATGCAGTTTTCTACTTGCAACAATTAAAGGCACAATATTTGGCAGCATTCCTGCTAAGAAATGCAACTTTAGAAGATTGCTTTGTAATGATTTTTTTTAAAATTCAAAGATGTATTTGGATCTCAAGTTAAACAAAATGATAACTTTATAACATACCTTTGGAAACTATACCCAGACCCAAACTTCTAGCTTCTCCCTGTCAAACACAAAGGTACCATGCAAGTGGTTCCGTTACATGAGGGAAGTAGATACAAAGAAATTACAGAACTCTCACAGATGTTTAAAGGGGAATTGAAAAGTCTCTGCTGTTTCAGAGCCTTATGGGTATTGGATGTCGTATTGTATCTTGTGTAAAATGTTTTTCCCTAACGTGGAGATAACCATCAGTATCACACAATGTGAAAGCTTATTAATCATTCATGAATCTTGTATTGACTATTTCTAAATGTACCTTCACATATTATCCAGAAGACACAGGCAAAATAATTCTGAAGAAGGCAGTAATTTATGGCGAGAATTCCTATTTTTTGTCTGCTGCAGGTTTTAAGATTGCTATAAACTCTGCTTGCTTGGGGGACAGCTGAATGTCTCTCAAGCAATTTCCTGGTGAGTAGCATTTTTAGTTTCCATTATTTTTTGCCACTTCTCTCCAAAATTGTCAATATGTTGTTTGTTTGTCTGTTTGTTTGTTTGTTTGTTTGTTTGTTTGTTTGTTTGTTTGTTTGTTTGTTTGTTTTTCCAGTGGAAAGCAGGAGAGCGCTTGTGTTTCATTGCTAGGTTAGGTGGTTTGAGAAATGAGTTGCTGCTTATGTGTCAGGTGAGAAAAGTCCACACACCATCTTCATGGGCAACAAACCTAGAGAAGGAGCCTCCTGCTCTCAGGATGGCAGGGGGGCGGGGGGTGGGTGGGTTGGGTGGGGGGGCGGGGGCAGGCAATAACAGCTCAAGTTGAGAAGAGCAGGAAATAATGGCTGGATGAGAGTAGCTGTACAGCAGGGTGGGACAAGAGTGGCTTCCAGGATGGTCTGCCCAAGGTGTTTGGGTGGGAGACCACTTCCTTGGAACAGTTATTAAAAGCTGGGACTGTCGAGTTGGATTTAACACAGAGTTTCTATTTTAACTTGCTCTGTTTTACTGTTCAACTCTAACAGGATGTAAGTGAGGAATGCTGTCTGTCTGTATTCAGGTTCCCAGTCTGTTCGGGATTTAGCTGTACAGTAGATGATGTTATTTAAACAGAAAGTTTTCCTCTTTTGGTGCCTTGTGTTACTCTTGTTGTTTTGGAGCTAATGGAGGATGCTGCTTACCCGACTGGAGCTTTCTCTTCCAAGTATATTTCTAAAAATGAGTTTCACAAACATGTCAGACTTACTATATACACAGTAAAACTGTTCCCTCAAATTATAACTCATACTACTAAAATATGTGGCTCCCTCAGATATATTTCATCTGCCTGCCCTTTTTGTTTCACTTGGCAGATAGAAGGTGGTAAGAGAAGTCTTTAGGATAAATCTTTAGATTGGAGTTGTCAGAGCAGCCTAAGGGAATTCAGGTGTCCAAATCCCTACCCCAGCCAGAGGCTTTAAAACAGTATTTTACTCCTGCCTATCAGCTCATCAGCAATGATGGGGCCAGATTAAGTCTTTCCATTCAATCAGGTTTTGTGGGCTAATGTTTACTAAGTGTTTGACACTGAGCCACTGGCTTTTTTCTACAGCACCTGCTGTTACTCCCCAGGGTTTTCCCTTTCTAGTCAGGCCCACGTCGGCTTCACTCTAAGGTCAGGTACGTCCCACCCAGTGTGCAGTTGTGTGACTGTAAAGCACCATTTGCCAAAAAACCTCTTTTTTTGTAAGATTGGATTTTCCACATTGATTTTTATTGTAATGAGGGGTTATAGTACCTAAACAAAAACCGGTAGTGGTTAAGATAAACTAATTTTCATCTTGTTTATATTGCTGAGGATTGTGCCTATAAAGATTTTTATTGACTACAGCATTGTGGATGTCTCATTAAAAACATTCATCATTGCACGCTGGTATTTTTTATGATGTCATAAAACTGCAATGCTGCATAATGTCTGATTTTTCACCCTACCGTGGTATAAAGCTAAATCCTGCTTTCGTTTCAAAAGGTAGATAGGTAGTTTTAGACTAGCAAGATTAGTGCTAAATCTTTCCAACCTCAGCCATATTCCTCAGAGGAAGATGAAACAAAATTCAGTGAGATGGTTTTGAGGAGGAATTCTTCTTAATTCTTCTTAATCATAGTCTCTACCATCCAATAGGTAGTGTAAAGCAGGAAGTCTGTTAACTGACTTAAAGAAAAAGAGCTGCCTGGTTTAAATTTAAATTGTATTGTTCAACAATGTTGTGTAATTAGATGGGAAAGCAGGAAAGTCCTTTTATTAGAGATGTCTTTGTAGACAGTAGCCATGAAAGCCACAGTGGTTGATGCTAATTACCATATTTTGTTTAAACTTCCATCTAAATGAAAGGATCATTCAATTCAGAAGCTGTAGCCATACAAAAACCACAAGTGCAGTTGGACTACTGCTGCCAAGCAGATGGGGCTTTGATCAGAATAAGTTATTTGCAGCTTTATTGTCTGGCTGCCAGGGTGGAGCTTGTATTGAACCACCTCGCTCAGAAGGGGAAGGGGAGAAATGGGTCTCGCTGATCTAAGTTCATGGGAGATTTTTCCTATTCTTGGGTTATTTTTGCAGATGAAAATCCAGGCTTGAAAGGAACAGCAGTAAAGTACTCAATATTGGGCTATTCTAAAATGTAAGATGGTTTTGGTAGGAGTACGTTGGTATGTTTATTTTAGTTTCAGTATGGGAAGAGGGGGAACAGAGAGTTGAGCACTAGTGACTGCATATTTTTCCAAGGTAATTCTGTCTAGAGCATATATCAGTTAAAAGTTGCAGTACTGTACTTTTTCGCTCATGTATTTCATGCTGTATGGGACAGACAAAAACTTAGCAGCTTCGCATATCTGTGATGCTTTCTGCAAAGACAGTGTTGGAAACTGGTCGATTTACACAGACTCAAGAGAGTAGGATTGGGGTAAGTGAGAATGAATGCAGGAGGAGGGACAACAGCGTGCTAAAAGTTTAGTGATTTCTGGGGGAGTTGTTTCTCTTTTTTTCCAGTTATATAGTATTCCTGGAATGTATAGGGGGATCTTTGATTACAGCAATTTACTGATACAAAAACTGATTTCCAACAATGAGTGGAGAAGGTAGGAAACATTACCTGGCACTGTGTGGATATGAGGTGGGAAATCTGTATAGATGGAATATACTAAAGTATAAAAGTAGAAATGACCACTGTAGAACAGGACTAGCCTGGGCAATACAAAGCAAACTTATTTTCTGTTTTTAAACTATATTGATTGTCCTCAGTGTTGTCATCCAGTGAAAGTGAAAGGCTAAAAGTGAAAACTAATAATTGCTTCTGTGATCGTTAGTCAAAGAGATAGCTATGAACATGGTCCTATTTTGACTTGTACCATAACTACATTCAGGCACTGAAGTTTTCTCAAGCATGGAAAGTCTTTCACATGCAAAGACAGAAAGCAGGAGAGTGGGGGGTGGGGGAAAAGCCAAACCCAGACCTGATAATTCTGAATTTCTTCAGTGTTGCACTACAAATGCTGTGGCAGAATAGTATCATTTCCAGGCAATTACAACTGGGAATATTTGGAAGCCACTTCAGAATTATATTTTTTCACTTTTTTCTGAGATGATAATCCCGTTTGTGTGCATGTTGGCACATGATGGTGCTCAGAGTATTTGGGATTTGGCCTTCACCATGTGTATGAAGCTTGATAATGGTTTACCCCCAAATAACAGTGCATGGTCTTAAATTGGTCTAGATGTTGAGACCTGTGTGATTAGTAGAGTTGAAGTGGATTTGAGATAAAACCATAGGCTTACTGAGACTGACTTCCATTTTCACTTTGTCAATACAAAACCAAACCAAAACCCACAAAAAGCCCCGAAACCTCCAAACATAACCATTTTGATACATTTTGCTTTTTTTCTTAAAGTCCTTTCTCTTTCTTTTACAATTTCACTTCTTGTCATCTCTCTGAAAAAAAGATCTCCATGGTGCTTTACACATAACAGGGTTTCAAAAGAAAATGTTTTAACAAGACAGTCTTTGTGTCAGACTATCTTAAAAAAAAGCATGAGAAAGTTTAAAGTCAAAGTGTAGTTCTTAGCACTTAGAAATTTTAACCACATAAGTCAAGCTTTGTTTTAGAAGCACAGCAACACAGATGTCTTTGTTCTAAGTAAACTGAGTGCTCCTCCTAAAATAAATATGAAAACTATTTTTGTAGTAAAAAAGAGACCCAGATTTGAGATGCTGTGTTAAATAAAACAGATTTTGGATGCAAATTACTAAACTTGTTTCATAATTTTTACGGCCCCTCCCCCCCCCCGCCTCGTCTCCCAAATGAAACCATAGTAGAGAATATATTTCAGTACCGCAGTCGAGTGTTATCATTAACATTAGCCATCTGCTTTTCTAAGTGTAGTGAACACAGAGTTAAAGGAATCTAAAAGTATGTCCCGCTGTCCTAAGTGGTATGGTAACATATGAACGAGATGCCCAGCAAATCTCCAGCTCTTCTGCAGAGGTGACATGCCATAACTATACACGTATGAGTAAGACATTCAAATATGTGTTCCAAGATTGTATGAATCTGATTTTTCTGAAAGATCTTAAAGGAATTTGAAACATCCAAGGGCATAATTTTTGGAAAGTCTCTTAAACTGTAGGACAGGCTTCCCACCCCGTGAGTGGTAGTGGATAAACAAAACCTTTTTGGCATACTTTTTGCAGTACTATAATCTTAAAAAAAATAGGTGGGGGGCGGGGGGGGAATCCTTTAAAACCTACTTTCTATAAGTTTTGGCTTTTCTCCAGGTAAAGAAGGCATCAGTGGTGGTGCAGAGACAAGGCTTCGGTGGCAGGCAGGAAGCAGAGACTTTGGGTTTTTTGGTTGGTTTTTCCATTGTGATGGGAGAGTTTTGATTTCACTCAGCTGCACAATTTGGTCTAATGAAAAGGTATGGGTAAAAGGCTCATGTTTTGATCATATACAGCCTGAACTCAGTGTGCTGCCAGCATAACAAAATTTTGCTGTCTTGCTCTTGAGAAACGTAGAGTACATGGATAAGCAGAGTCCGGTGTCTGCCGAACACTCATGCTCAGGGTTGGATAGTAGGACACGTTTGAATTGCTCCAAGAGATGAGCCTGCTGCTTCTCACTCTGTTACTGCCTCATACCAGTGAAATAACTGGCGTAGACTGGGGTATATGCAGACAATCATGGCTGTTGGGTCTTGAGGATTTCACCATAATGTCAGAAAGCATTTCTTTGATCAGTAAAAACTTTTTATCAGTAAAATGTTCAGATCAGTCCTCAAACTGTATTTGTAGGTTACATGTTATTGCATAACTGAGATACTTTTTGCTATTTAAATAATCCTTGACATATAATAAGATTCAGTTCTGAACTTTTCAAAAATGAGATCGAGAATTTTTTAATGTTGAACTTGTTGTGGTAAAGAATAATACGCATTCACATACTTTATTGTTTAAAGAGCTGCACAGATGGCTAGTCCTTGCGCTGATCCTGTGCATGAAGCTAAGGGCAGACAGTGCAATTTGTTATCTTGACAGCACAATGAGTGTTGCCGTCTAATTTGCAATTTTAAGAATTAATGGTGAAGTGATAAGAGATGACAAAGGTCATAATCTGTGTGAAGTAACAAGGACCAGGACAAAGCTGTGTCATTTACTTTGATGCAAGTAAAGTATTTGTTCGGCATTGCTCTGGTAGTTCATATGAGGTAAAACAAATGCGGAAAATCTGGGAAAGCATGTTTATAAGCAAGTGTGTTTACCATAGATGTCCGTTGATCACCAAGTTATGCTAGAGACCAATATATCTTTCTTGGCTGGTTTATATCCTTATGTTTGCATATTTTTACAAGAATAAAATAAAAAATGATTAGCTAAAGAGCACTATACTTATGTAGCTTGTTTTCTTTTTGCTTTTTTTTTTTTTGAAACTTCAAGGTATTTCATGGGCTATTATCATAATGACCTTTTGGTTCACAAGTTTCTGTTCATATTAGTGCTTAATTTAAAAATACGAGGTGAAAGCTCTGTGGCTGCTGTAAATAAGAAATGCAGCCTTTTTGAAACCACGAAGGAGCAAAAAGCAAACCAAATTCCTGATCATGTGTAAATAATCTAAAACTGGCAGCAAGTCGGACAAGAACTTCCCAAATTGTTAAGTGTGGATTACAGCCATTTGGCATGTTTTTCTCAGTTGTGCAATGTCATGTAATACAGTAGCTGGATGGTTTTACCATATTTTGGGAGACTATGTAAGCACTTGAAAGCTTTCATGTAGTGACTTCAGTCTTTTCAGCCTCTCAGGAAATAGTTCTATTTTTGAGTATTCAAGTCTAATCGGTGTCTGTGAAAATCATTAAGGATTACTAAAGCAAAAAGCCCTCTGGCTTACAGATTTCTGTTCCTTAGTATCTGCAAAGCTGGTGGTGCATTTTGGGACCTTTTCTGATTTATTTGGGGAAATGAGTGTTCCATAGGTTGAGGGTGAAACTACAGTGTATTCATGCTGTTTTACAGAGCTTCTATCTTTAGACTCCTAATTGAGGCTCAGAGGACTCCCATATAGCTAAAAGTAAGACATAGGTACTTCCAGCAGGTGATTTATAACATAACTTTAATTGCTTTCTAGAGGAGTATGCCCATATCCATGTAGGAGGCACCCTACACATGTCTTATAGGGGGTTGTGAGGAGAGGAGTCTCTTCACATAGGTACATAAAGTTAAACATCTGAAGTACTCTGACTATCTCCCTTTGTGTCTAGCAGCCACGGCTATACAGGGGCACACAAACCAAGTCCCACGCTGCACATTCACACCGTTGCCTGTTAGGCACTGTCTTCCACGGGCGAGTGCTCAGTGAAAGGACAGGAGTACTGTCTGTCCTGGTTTTGAACACACTCAAACATTGCGGGCTCCGGACTTTCAGCCACACCTTGGCAGTTACGCTTCTTCAGATTTTCAGAGCCTTTGATGATCTCATTTTATAAACATACTTGTTAATGCCTCTGAATCAATCATGACAATCTGAGAACCTGTTGATGTGGAAAGGTTGCTCCATACAAGATTTTAATCTCAATGACGTGCTTTCACATAGATTATGTTTATTCAATGGCTGTCAGTTGCCCCATATGTAGTGAGTTATGATTAACTTCTGTTTTCTGCAGAGTAGAATTTTCATTACATAATGTTTAAAGAACAATACTTTTGCAAACAAATGTTCCTCATATTCATGACAAATCTGCCACTCATTTCAAAGTGAGCCTGTTTATACAACAAGTCTAGGTGTAATTAAGGAAATAGTTTTAAAAATTCCTGTCCTGAGAGTTCATAATAGTTTTGTAAAGTTTCACTAAAACTTGAAAATTTTACAGGGAAAACTTGAGTAGGGCATCAGTAGCATTTAATCTGGATGTATGGTTATGTGATAGATGTGTGAAAGTGCCTGTTATTTCTTATATTTTAAAAAACTAGATTAAAACTCAAAATAACAGATCCTAATCTAAGAAGAAGGTTTTCCTGCATATTACTAAAATTAATCTATTTCTGAGTAGGTTCATTAGAACAGTGAATAATTTTGGTAAACTGATCCTTTTTGCTCTGCTGTAGGAAAATCTGCATGGTGAGTTGCTTAAAGAATTGTAGTTAACTCATACGTTGAGGATTACTCTCCTCTATAGAGAACCTAATTGTGCATTTAACCAATTTCAGGACAATTTCCTTATTTAGAGCAGAACTTTATTTTCGCAGAAGAGGCCTGGAGGGACAGACTGCAAAGGAAACGGAGTGAGCTTCCTCTGGGTTGTTTTGTTAAGATGGTTCTTCCCTTACAAGAGTTTCTCCTCTCTATTGGCTCAAGGTCAGCAGTGACTTTCCTGGCTTGCTTGAAGCACAGCAGTAATGAGAACACACTTCTGGAAATGTCTTTGTTGTCTGTTGCCCTTGGAACTAGTCCTTAAAAAGGGTTTTGTCCTTAGAAGTGTGGAGGAGCAACGTTCAGCCTTAGCTGAATTACTTTCCATTAGATTCATAGTTTGTAGGATGGGAGACTGCATATGTTACTTATGCTCCCTGAAGGTTTCTTCCTCCTCTGTCCCCTCCCTTGCTGACCTTGCAGAGGTATTTGGCTGGAGCCAGCGCTGCAGTGGTGCTGGCTGACACACGTGAATGGAAGAGGGGGAGATCGGAGCCTGAACTGCGCAACTATTAAAGCCGCTCTTCAGTGTTTGCCAAATGTAATTCCACCAGAATTTTACATTCATTAAGATTTTGGTACATTGTCTTGAAGATTAGTTAATGCTGTTATTGTTATAGTGCTGCTGACTAATACAATAAACAGGTTTTTTTAAGAAATGAACAATAACAGAATTTCCATATCAGCTCATTTTTCACAAGCATCTTTCCTGAGCTATACCTTTATGGCAAGACAGTACTAAATGTGGCCCTCTGCAGTTCTACTCGGTTTAATTTGAAATGGCTTAAGGGGCCCTAAAAATGTATTTGACTTATAGTCAGCTTTGTAACATATTTCAGGTACCCGTACCACATCTCGATATTTTTTTAGTTTTTTTTTTTTTTAAATTTATTTCCATCTTCTCAAAGCAACACTACTTCAAATTACAAATTACAAATTCAGTTGTCGGCAGCATGAATGAACATTATCAGTCAATCTTCCTTCCTCCAGATAGAAATCTTCTAGAGCCTGCATTTTGCCATGAAAATAATGTTGATGCCTTATTTGGCTAAATGATAGTTGAGATTGTTATATATATGGTTTAGCTATTTTTCTATTTCTTGTGGCTCAAATTGATTATAACGGGTCCTACACTTAATGTTGTTTAGTTACTTCCCATCAGCATTTTAAGCTATATGTCTCATGGTCTTAATGTTATATAATTAAATCAGATCTTAATAATAAATGGGATCTTAAAATTATTTAATTCAATTTTTAACAGATACATTTAGTATCTGTTTTTATTTTAGTAATCTCATAAAGAGATCATCCTTTACTGAGGAGTCAAAAATGTTTTTGTTATCTTGTTAGTAAAAGTCTGTGGATTTGAAGTGGGCTTTTTGTTAGCTGGAATTTTTTGAGGGTGTAATTTTTTGTTCTTAGGATAATTTTTTAAAATGAGAAATATCAATACTTTTGGGTAGTGAACAAACCTTTTTGCTGTAGTAAAAATGTGTGAATATATATAGTTGAACTAACATTTTGAAATGTTGGTTGAATTTTATTTAATTTTTTCAGTTATCTGGATCCACTTGCAGGAAAAAACTGAGAACCTTCTCAAAATTTCCTTATTCAAAGTCAAGTGTTACTACCTAGCAGTCGAGAGAGAGAAACGCATTCACATGGAGCCATGTCTCAATAGCAAGATTTCAAATGTTTCAAAAGCAAACAAGCAGTTATTTAAATAATAAAACAAACACCTGCTCCTTAAAAGCCAAAAGCAAAGAAAATCCACCCCCCCCTGCAAAAACCCAAATCCAGAAGCATACTCTTTAGAAGAAAATTAATTAGTGCCTTAGGAGTTTGCTGAAGTGAAAGATTATTCTAATCTCACCAGTTGAACAAAATAGTTATGTTCACAGTCTTCACTTTAAATAAATGTTCTTTGAGTGCCTCCCTTTAGTGAACATGCTTTTTGTTGGTTTTAGTTTTTCTGTAGCATCCTCCTTTCATTTCTAGATTTTGAATCCATTTATGACAGTGTGATTTATGTTTGGCTAAAAAAAAAAAAAAAGAAGAAAAAAAAAAGCTTTATGCATCTTGTATTTGGGACTTCTTTTTAACCTAAGAAAATGGTGAAGGATCTTGTCAAAGTTCATTTCATTGTGTTGATCTAAAGAACCCAAGTTAAAAGCTTTTTGAAGTGTGTAGCAACTGCAGCAGCAATTTATATGGATGGGAGATCAGAGCTATATAATAAATAGCTAGCTCCTATATGACTTCTAAAAGTCTGCTATCTTGTCCATTAAATAACTTTTTTTTAATTAAAAAAAGCCTCTAATTAACCATGTGGTAATATTGTGGTATGATTAAGGGAAGTTTAATTTGAACTAGAATTCATTTATTTGCCAACGTGAACACAGTTTGGCAACATACTCTTTAAGTCCATTTCTGAATCGAGCTTTCTGTATCACAGTAATATTATTACAGTTTAATGATAGAGCTGCTGACTTACAATTTAACAAGCATGCAATTACAAAGCTCCTTGAGCAGCCTGTTCTCGTCCCCAGCTCTGCTTCCACGGATGACTGCCTCAGAGGTGGCTGACACTCTGTAGTCAGTTCACTTCAGCATCCCACTGCAAACTATTTTGGGGGGGAGAGGCCCATGTCCCTGAATTATTTCTGGAGGGAAGGAGCAAATATCCCACCTCTGCTCTGTTGTATCAGGTTTTAACAGGGACTACTGAAGTTCTAAAACTAACAGACCACAGCGAAATCTTCCTCCACACCCTCCACCATTGCCTGCTGTGACTGGGTGCTCAGGTTTTGCTTTGCTTTCCTCCTGCATAGCCTAGGGAAAGGGTATCCATGTATGATCACTGCCTGTCTAGGAATAGATGGGTGGTGAATGCAGTTTCACGCTCCTCTGACCTGCCTCTCTGGGCTCTCTCGAGTACCAGCCACCCAGCGCGGTACTTGTAGTGAAGATGGCTGGTGGAATGGGGGAGCTGCACTGACTTACTAAAGCCCACAGAGGTTACTGTCTTATCAGAAGCAAGTGTCCAGTTGTGCCTGCTCCTGCTGGAGGCACCTGGATGTTCCAGGGAGCTTATGCCCAGCCAGTACCAAAAGTACTGAGGACGTGCTGCTAGGACAATTCCTCAAACTGTCTCTGTGTCTGATGTTATGCTGCTGAATGGGATTATTTCAAGTCACATTGAAACACGAGTTGGTTTTGTGATAAAGTACCTATGTAGTAGACCTCTGAGCATCATCTGAAAATTAGAAGTCACATAAATTCTCTAATCATGTGTTTTGGGATTGGACTGACTGCTGCAGGATATGAGAAGGAACAAAATTCATTTGAACCCTTCTTCCACAGGGTTTGATGCTAAACTTTAGTTTCCTAACTCATGATTGAAATAGTTGTCTTTAATGCTTTCTTAATGTGAAAAATCTGTGGCAAAAGTAGTCAAGCGTATGATCTCCAGTAACATATGGGACATATAATTTTGATTTGGCTCATGCTGATGGTGTTCTATCTACTGTGTGAAAACAAGGAGAGGTAACAAGATGACAATCTTTGCTTCCCTTTTTCTGAACAAAGAGGATAGTTTTTCCATATGTCTTTCATACTAAATGTTTTAGGTCCCATCCCTTACTCATCAAATGTTCGGTCCTGGTTTTTTTGTACACCTGACATAGATTGTGTCTTTTATTTGTAAGGAATGCACCTGACTGTACAGAAGGGGCAGGAATTTGTCTTTCTGGCAAAAAATATCCTAAAAGTTGGGCTTAAAACAGGAAAATGCAGTTTTCTATGTCTGCATATTTATATTTAGGTATCATCAGTGATGTATATGTGTGCTTTGAAAGATCTGTTTTGTTTTTCAAGTATATGATATGGTTGGTAGCTAATGTAAGAGATGAACGTGGCCTCGCTGGCTGAGTGGGTATGTTGGCCAATGGTGGGGCAGGGCAGAGCCAAGTAAGTCAGGACCCTCGGTGGCACTGAATTGTAACTTGTTCTGTTTAGATCAAAACTCAGCAAATGAATGTTTGGGAATGTATCAGCATTTTTGGTGCTGAGTTTTTTTCTAAATGGTACTTCATAGGCTTCTAATAAAACAGAAGTGGAGCCTGTAAAGTAGTATTAATTATCCCCAAATATGTTGCAGAGTGAGTTAGTTAGTTTGCTGTTTTGGAAGCCAGTTCTGATGAGTTTTAGTATTCTGCATGTCTTCAAGACAGGTTTTATTGTTCTGGCAAACTACTGGCATTTCTCACTGCTTGAATATGCTATTATTATCTGCTAACTTTCTGAACTCAGTGAACAACATAGGATGGCTGTTACATTTTCTTTTTCTTTCTTGGCCAAATTGTTCTTGTGTCGTGACAGAATTGGGAAGAAGTTATTGTTCAAACATATCCATTTTTCTTGACAGAACTATCTGCATAAGATATTTTATAATATATTTTGGAGTATACCCTGAGGATATCATTTATTAATAAAGCTAAACAATGACTAATTTTTTTTCCATTAAAGATGCCTTTTGATAGGTTTCTGATTAAAAGAAAGAAAAAAACCCCCAGCTTTCTCAAAAAAGTGAAAACAGCTGAAATGCATGCAATTCAGCATTATGCAATGCATAATACTATGCAATTATTATTTTAGATACAAACCAGTTAATCTTTCAAAGGAAAGGAGTACTTGGCATATCCAATTTCACGTACTGGCTGTGCTTCCTGGTGTCACCAGGCAAGGTGCGTGACAGCACTTTTTCCAAAGAAGCAGTTCTCCTTTTAAAATGTTTGGATCATGGCATCCAGGAAGAGATCAATTAGAGGTGAATAGCTTGTAGGTAGGAATGCTGTGCTGCAGACAATGTGTTGATCCAATTAACTGGTGGGGGTGGGGGGTAGGGGAGAAAATTAGAGATTATGAAGTCTTTGTTTAACTTCCAGCACAGAAATATGTCAATTTTTCCTCCCTCGCTCTCCCCAGTTTCCGTTAAATGTCCTTTCCTCCCAGTGAATTCAAGGAAACTCAGGCTGTTAACTAGCTTGTAGGATGGTGTTTGTAGCATGCTGGAGTTTGTCTCAAGCTAAATGCAGACTAAAATGTGGGAAGCAGACTCACCTTAGAGATTAAATATACAGTAGCATTAACTCCTAATAAAAATAGGTTGATGGAAATAATGGAAATTCTGCTTAGCTCTTGGCTACATCAATATGAACAGGACCACTTAATATATGACTCCGAAGGTGGAAAAACAAAGCACATCCCCAACTGCACACATGCTTCATTTTCATTTTTGAGTGCTGGAGCTCTGCTGTAATAGGCATACAAAAGAAATCTTGGGTCTCAAGGTTTAGGGGCTTTTACACCCAAAATTGCAGATAACAAAGGGGACTGTATATTAGTCCTGAATAGCTTTTCCTTCTTTCCCTAAATAAATTAACATAATCTTGTTTGATTTCTTTTTTACATCTTTAAACTTGCTTTGTGTCTTCTCTGTGCTGATATGGCAGCAACACATTTCCATATTTGCTCATTTAGATCTCATTCAAAATTCACACTCTTCCTGAATATTAGCTCTCTTCGCTTTACCCCTCATCCTTATTCTTCTGTGACCTGCTACACCCATCGGAGCAGCTGTTACTGCGATACTACCTTTCCCCCCATCTGGAAGGCAGATGGGCTAATCCACAAAGAGCCACTATTTGTTCATGGATCAATTTTCAGAGACTCTAAAGTGAACAACTGACAACCTTCCCAAAGATGCTGAACATGTCCACGCCTGGGCAATGTTCCACAAAACAAGAAAAGTCTTTCAAGACTTTTATATATTCCTCTCTCTATATATAGGAGTAGGAAGGCAGACAGACCATGGTAATTTTTTTAAATTAGGAGATTGTTTTGCACACCCCCTTATGCAAGTGCCTCTGCATTTTTTTATTTCATTCTACTTTTTAACAGAGAAAATATTACAAAAGGAAAAAGGAAGGACTTACTCTCTTCCCCTAGACAACTGCAATAGCTTAAGTATTTTACAAATTCAGCAAGGATTGTGTCCTATCAGAAGACTAATGCTTGTTTATATTGACCTATGATCTCTTAGATTTTTCAGTTTTTCTGCTGGCATCCTGCTCTTTATTTAAATATTTGGGCTTTGTTGCCTGGAAAGTCACTATAATCTTGCTGTTTAAATAAGATGTAAAACTATCCTCTGGTTTTGGAAACTTTGGAGAAATAAAAGACAGGCTAGAAGTACACTTAGTCTGTCAGAGTTTAGTTAGCAGTGGGGTGTATGCCATAGCATATCTGACATCACATAAACTGCATATATGTTGCCATAAGAAAAAGCTCTGTTGGAGGGCAACTTGTTACTTTATGAATCCTATTCTTAAATCAGTCATGAAAGATTGAAAAATAAGTGAATGATGGTGTTCAGGTGTATTTTTTGGGTGAGTTAAATGATGAGATTTTTTCTTTGTTTCCTCAGACCTGGAGTTTCTGGTCTAAAAGACAGTCAGGGAGATGGGTTCCCCTTGACCAACAATTATGCCAGACCAGTATCTCTGCTGCAGTCAACATTGTTCTCCATCACAGAGATTGTACATCTCTTGTGAGCCCTGTGCCTTGTCCCAGGTAGGGCAGGTAATACTTTGGAGAAAACATTAGCAGAGAGTCTGCGTATACTGTAAGTTGCTGGAAAGTGGCCCTGTAGGTGTGACAGTCCCATAAAGAAAATGATACATTTTCACTTCACAACATAGGATGTCACAAGAGTTGTAGCACATTTTAATGGAGGAGTGGAACCGCTTTCTTGCATAAGCTGGCCCAAGCGCATTGTGTGCTTGTCACCTTTGTTCACCATCTGTCCTTGCTGGAGCTGATGTCTGCCATCTGAGGGCTGCCTCCCTGACGCTTAATTCTCTGATTAGATGCTTATGGCACCCTCAGAAAAAGCCCCAGAAAACCAAAGATAATCGGGTGTCTTTGTATGGTACACACTTCCATATCCCCACGGTGCTTTTGTGTGTACACCCTTACGAACAGCCTTTTGTGTGTCCAGACCCCAGATGGTTGCCTGCAGTCACAGCCTTTAGTAGAAGAATCATACTCAAATTGTCTAATGGATAATAAACGGTACTGACTTTGCTTTTGATGTGAATGGATGTTTTCAAGTTGAAGAAACAAAAGATCTCCCGGGGAAAATTACTGAAAATGTGTATCATTGTAAATCTTGAAGAGGGGGGGCAAGCTGAATAAATTACAACTGCTTACTGGGTTCTCTGGGGAAGCAAGCACTGCAGAAGTTGAAGATTAAAACCCAGAAAATACAGTGGAATTAGTAGAATATCTCTTAAATCCTGTTGTCTAGATTATTGCAGCTAAGCAACTAACACAGACTTTTTTGTGTGTTCTGATTTCACACAGGCCATATTTGATACCTGGAATACTTAGCAGTTTAATTTTACTGAAACAAAATGCTTTCAAAAAGAAGACTTTACAGTTGCTAGAGTATTCCCCTCCCCTCTGCCCTTCAAATCAGGGAACAGAAAAATGTGACACATCCTGAGAGTTTCAGGTGGAGTTTCCTGGAGTTTCAGATGTTGGTAATCAGTCTGAGCAGAAAAGAGTCCACATGGATATTAATCAGGCTTAAGCGGTGTTTTTGAGTAAGTATTCCAGGCCTGGGAAACTAAGTTGTGGGGTTTTTTTTGTCTGTTTGGTTGGTTGGTTGGGTTTTTCTAATATGATGAAAAATGTATTAATGTAAATTTTTTTTAATCTCTGAGGTATGTTGCTAAAACATCTTTTTCTAACTAAATAGTTTTTAAATCTTTTTAGAAGTAGTAATTAGCACCAGATTTTTTTTAACATAGAAGGTAAGATTATGAAACAGCAAAAGTTTTAGATAGATCTAATATTCCTGGAATATTTAATATATATATATATATAAACCCCTATAAAACAAAGGCGAATGTCTGGAATATGCAGGGTAACAGCAGTAGTGTATTTTTATAGGGAGGTTGTGAATAAATCCATCTTTGATACAGTTTCCACAAGTTTTGGAAAATGCAGGATTTTTCTTCCAGAAGCAAGGCAGAATGCAGGGTAAATGACCTTTTTTTGACCTGTCCATTTATCTGATAGCTATATTTTGAAATCTCAGTTAAATTATCCACTAAGTAGTTTAGGAAAGCAGTTTTGAAACAAAAAACAGTCTGTTTCAGTTAAAAAATTTCTGGGCACTGTGTATGAGATACACGTTATTACTGACATTTCTAGGAATACCTCATGGGGAAATCTGGGTGACAGATCTACCCACATTAGCTCCTCATGTCAGGATTTAAAAGAACAGCTAATGTGCTATGGTTTTGCACGCTCAAATTGCCTGTGATCCAAAGAATGCGTCTTGTGGCTTTCTGCAAGTAATTATTTTGGGACGTTGCATTCACATTAAAAGAAAAAGATAGGAGAGAAAGATCATCGCAGTCACTTCTCACTAACTATAAAGTAAAAACTTTTCCCATGCAAGGCCATAAAGACCTATTATCTCACTTGACTGGCTCAATGGACAAGTACCAATATTATCAAAAGCATCAATAATATCTAATCTGAGTTTCCTCCACATGGGTAGTAGCTGATGTAATAGAATGAATACACAGTGACCTAATGATTCAGGGGGTCAGATCAGTCATGATCCAGTCTAAATCAAGCTAAGATGACATTGATGCATTGAGGAGACTTAAGGGAGCTAATGAGGATCCACTTGCACCCCAGACTGGTCAGTGTCACTGTCCTTTTGCAGAACAAGCGCATTATGTACTGCAGGATTAGCAGTCTTGTATGCTGACTTTGTTTGAAGTGTTCCTGTGACAGCCGTCATCCCAGGCTCTATATCCATCTCTTCCTACTGAAAATTTTGTGTTTGATTTCTCTCCTGAAATGGTCCTTCCTATGGTTGCATTTGATTGCTATAATGTACTCTGGGAAGTGCTAGATAGTAACACCACTTGAAAATTAAAGCTAGTGCAAAATATGATGGCGTGCATTATTGGATTTCAAAGCAGAGACCACAATGCCAGAGTTTTGTGATGTGAATTAGTTGCCAGTCAGGTTCTGAGGGGGGTTTGTGGCATTGTAATGACTTGTACAGCTCTAATGTAGTTTCAAAGCAAGTTCTAAGAAAATGCCTCTTTGTACTGGGCTGCAGCAGCCAGTGGAGGTACTGGCTCTCTGGGCTTCCCAGACAGGAACTACCTCCTCAGAGCTCTTTCTCAGACAGAGCTTTCTGTGTTGGAATTCAACCACTGGAATTTGCCCTTTAGGTTGTGCAGAACCCAAAATAAGTAAGTAGAATGACTTTTGGATTGTTTTCAGTACGGTAATAGCTATTGCCATTGTTTATCAATTGGTTCTGTTGTGTCCTCTGTGATGTCCCTACCTTGTTTACTGCTGGCACAGGCCAAGTAGTCACTACAGTGTTTAAGAAAAAACCCTTCCCTAAAAAGCTTGGACTGTCTTGTTTCTGTGTTGGTGGAAACTTATGGCTGTCTATGTCCCACTAAATTTTGCATGAAGGAAAGACTCGATCAATTAGTTACTTCAGACAGTCCTGAGGCCATGAGCTCTTCTGAAGATAATACATGAGCAAAATGAAACGCAACTTGAGCTGCTTTCTTCTTACCTGAGAGTACTGTGTGTGTATAGTCTCAGCATTTTTTTTCCCTGTCTGGTGTGTTTGGGGAAGAGGCTTGACTGTGTTATAGGATAGGAAGTATATAGTAAGCTTTGGAAATACATCTGAGAGTATGGGTAGCTCTGCTTTTGGATAGGCGGACTTTTGACATTTTAAAATCAGCTACTTTTGCAATGTTAAGTATTTCTGAATGTCATCCTTATTTCTCAAATGGGGCATGCAGAACCTTTATCCTCTCTTTAGAATCTTTGAACTAATGAAACATCTATGCAAGCGCTAATTTCCTTATCTCTGTGCGTTTTCCTTGTTGTGGTTGTAGGGGGATGTGCTCTAAGAAGGTAAATTTTAACTTCTGCCCAAGGGCCTATGGGAGCAGATCTCAGTCTCAGTAGCAATTTGTCAATTTATTAAGAGATACACATTCTCTAGCTTCCTAGTTAATAGTTTTGGTAGACTCCAAGTAGAAGTGGTAAAGTCTGAATTCACTGTTCTAAGTACATGGCCGGGTCAGAATGAAAACACATGTGTAGCGAAGCTCTGTCACCAGACAGTGCTTTGAGTGGTTGGAGGAAGGTGTGTGTGCTTCTGTGTATGTCTGGATCCTTTGACAAATGTCCAGCACTGATGGAAGCAGAGCTTTGGGATTGGAGTACTTTTAAGACTTAAACATCTTTTGTGGGAATTCTGTGAACTCTAGACAACTATAGCTAAGGTCATGTCTTTTGATGTGTATATCTAAAATGTGTGAAAACAAAGATTTTCATCATAATTCTCAACTTTGGTTCCTCCATAAGAATGACGGTTGTAGTATTGCTGTACCTAAGAGGGCTGGTAGAAATAATATGCGTTGCTTAAGCACCTTAAATGGAATATGATGCAATGAAACATAGTTCTTTACAGTCCATAAATCTCAGTTGTGTATTCGTGCTGTCTTGTGGACTTCAAGGTGGGCTTTGTCCATACTGTTCATTCTGCAGATAACCTTTTATCTGTGGCCTCCCTCAACTCTCCCCCCTGCCCTTATCTGCAGCTTGCCCAAAACTCAGACCTGCATCCTAACAGGAAGAATTCCAGGGATGTAGATATATGGCATATTGAAGGAGTGCTCAAATGATCTTTTGGGTGAGCTGCTTCTGCCTGTGCTGCAAGGCAGCTCTGGCCAGAAAGCTGGGTGGCTGCAGGGCAGGTGGCCTGGACTGTCAGCAGAGCAGCTCGGCCTGAACTGAAAACCAGAGCAGGCGTTGACACCCGAAGTATAGCAATACCCAGAAACCAAGTGGAAAAAATAATAGTAATTGATTTGTTATTTAGGTGGATTGTAGGGTCAGGGTTTGGTACTCATTGCATGTGTGTAGGAAATGCTTCCTAATGACTTTCGAGCTGAATTGAGGGTGGATGAAGGCTCACCATGCAGTAAGCGTGGAACTTACCTGAAGGTGAGCGTGTATGGGAAGAACAAATTTGGGCAGTTAATTCCTTTCAGTCTGTTTGCCAAGCTCAAATGCCAAGACACAACTTCAAACTACGATTCTCATGTGTGATACAAGTAGAAAGCAGATTATTGCCTTCTCTGTCTTGATCTAAATCAAATTTCTTTCTCCTCATCTTTTTTTTTTTTTTTTGTTAATTGCACTTACTCTTTCATGGGCAGCAGCGGGCAGCTTTTACTCTCCACTGTCTGCCCAGCAATTCCAAGCAGATAGGAGAGGCAGAAGATTTCTCACCTGCCCCTCACCACCTAATGGTGGTATTTCCCAGTCACGTAGTGAAACTTATATTATTGTTAAGATTTCTTTTCTGACTGTGATTTTAATTTCGTGAGGCAAATCAAATCAGTGGAAGACTTGGGGAATCTGAGTAATGCAGAATGCTTGTGATAGAGCCTGGGTTCTGCCCGTCGTGGTGCACAGCACCAGGAACTGTACCAAATAGTTCCTTTTGTTGATTTTGTGTCACAGGGTTTACCCTGAAAGGTTCATAATGTTATACAAACGTGTGCCTTTTCCTCCCCTCCCCTCCCCAGGTATTGTATGAGATCAGCTCAAAAGAACCGTCTGTATCTATACCATGTTCAAAGTCTTTTTTAAAATCGTGTTAGTATCTTAAAACGTGATTGTTTCCTATTCTTTTAATGAGCCCTGTGGAGAGGTGTATATGCATTCTCATCTATACACAAATAGCACGGTCTAGCTCTCATTAATCAAAATGACACTTCCTACACCCTCAAGTGTTTTCATATTTGCACATGAAGTGTGTTCCCAAAACTCTGTGCTGCCTGATTGATCTCTGCATTGTTCAATTTTCAGACCTACATGTCTAAAGCTGGCTGAAAAGATACAAAAGTTGACTTCTAATGTGATTTCTTTAATCTTCTTTTGTAGAATTAGTATTACAAGCCATGTAGAAAGTCTTTCCAAGATCGCTTTTTGCATCCAGCTTGGCACAGGCATGAAGGAGCACGTCCCATCTTACACTGGAAAACATACTGCTTGCTGCCAGAAAAAGTGTTAGGAGACACTGCTGCTTTGGGAAAGTGTGTAAGAGAAATAAGTCTGTTAAAAACTGAGGAAAAGAAAGCAAAACATCCTTCAAGGCACAGGCTTGCCCCACTTACCCTGCTCAAACATTGCCGATTCTAGGGCTCCTCTCCCCAATGACTGCTGTGGCACAGATACTAGCTGGTGCTCACATCCAAGAGGATTTAAATTCAGTAACTTGTCTACTAGTAAAGAGCACAGACAACTACTCATTTCAAGACTCTGACATTTGTATATATGAACCAGACAAAGACTGCCTGGGGGAATGGGAAGCAGCAGAAAGCCTTTTCGAGGCTTACAGAACTGTGGAGCATATAGAAAACTCCCCTTCATCCTCTGTTTTCTATTTACTGTACTTCTACCAGTTATCCCAAAGGCTGGGGGCACGGGTGTGTATGCAGGGCCTGGAGAGGAGCTTGAGTTTAGTGCTCTTTTCTAAAACATTTCAGTAGGGCTCTGGAGCGTCTGGCCCCTGGAGGCACCCCTAGGTCCCCACAGAAGGGGTGCTGCCATTATCTGCTGCTTTTTCTGCCCACATGGCCTGTGTGAAACACACAGCCAGTTTTACTGTGGCTCGTGCTGAGGATTTCTCGACTGAAGACTCTCAAAGAATTTGCAGAATTTCCTCTCCATTTTTTTATGGTCTAAGCATGGGTATTTCTCTTGTCTGGCTCAGTTTTTTGCTAAAAGCCTCTCTGAAGATTTTAGTAAAAGAAATAAAAATAATGCAGAAATAAATATCACCATGGAAGAGTGTGTGTGTGGGGGACCCTTGCGCTCTCCATCCCCAGATGTATAAAGCATAGGCAGAACAGCAGAATTTGAGGAAAAATATTTCCTAATATAAGTTCTTCACACTGTAAGTTTTTATTGTCTCATCCTGCAAAGGCAGTTATTTTATGTCACCTTCCCAGACTGCTCTAAAATCTCTGAGAGAGTTGAATCTAGTTCTGGGCCGGGACGTGCACAGGTGGTGCGAGGAGAAGCAGCATCTGGCATTTCTTGTCGTGAGCTCTGACACAAGCGCTCTGTGTTCAAGAGGCAAAACGCAACATTTGTGTAAACCTATGCTGGTGCTCCTGGGGGTGGGGGATATAAGCCAGAGATTATTAGGATTTAAAAAGCACTGATTTTCAGGTTGGTGTTTACTGATATTTATCAGTTGCCTTTTGGGTGTTTTATAAACTGCACTGGTTTGACAGGACTTGCCTTGCCTTGCCTGTAGCTGCATAGAAGACTCGAGGCTTACCTAAAAGTGTGTTTGGTTTTGGCATCCAAAAGTGTAATTAGAGTCTTACCTGTGCAGATAGGGCCTAAAGAGATCAAATCATGCAGAAAAAGCCCTCCCAAGAATATAGACGCTTCGTTTATACTAAGCCCACGTGCAACCTCTGCCGCGGCCCCAGCCCTGGCTCTCCCTTGCAGAGCACGCGGTGCCAGCAGGAGCCCGCTAGCAGAAATTTTGGCATTTTCCTGTGCTTCCTCCCGGGAGAGGCAGGCTGGAAGCCTGCCGGGGGTGGCGGCTGCTCCCGGAGGCGCCGAGCAGCCCGCCGGGCCGGGCCGCGCCGGGCCCCTCGCCCGCTCCCTCTCCCGCTCCCTCTCTCCCGAAGGGCTTCGGTGGAGGAGAAGGAGGAGGAGGAGGAGAAGAAGGGCGGAGGCACCGCGTGTTGTCTTTCACGAAAAGTTTGCGGGTGCCCGAGGGCGAGTTTCCCGCGTGGCGGCGGGGCCTCGGGGGGCGGGGGGCTGGGGCCGGCGCTCCGCTCTGGCTCGGCGGGGGCCGGGCGGGGCCGGGCCGGGCCGGGGGGAAGGGGCGTCGCCATCTGTTGTTAATTCCCCGGTCATTGGATTAGTAACCCGCGGTGATGAGATCAGCGGGATCGGCTTTCGCGAGGGGGCACGGCGCTGGCCGCGCTGCCCAGCTGCGCCGGCTCTCGCATGCGGCGGCGGCGGCGGCGGGCGGCCCAGGGGGAGGCAGCGCGCACAAAGCCCGGTAGCCGCCGCAGGCCGCCTCCCGCCTCGCCGCCCCCGGGCACCGGGCACCGGGCGGGGCTCCCGGCCCAGCCCAGCGGAGCCGAGCCCAGCGGAGCGGGGCCGTGCCGAGCTCCGGAGCCGCCGGCAGCCCCTGGGCGCGGCTCCCGCCGCGGTGCCGGGCCGCGGCGCCTCCCGCTCCCCGCGGCTCCCCGGGGCGGCCGCTCGCCCTGGCGCGGCGGCGGTTGCTGGAAGGCGGCGGCTGGGATCGCTGTGCTCCCGGGGAGAGCCCCGCGCCGGGGGAGCGGCGCCCCCCGCGTCCCGGCGGCGCTGAGCTCGGCCGCTTGCGGGTCGCGCCTCTCCCTCCGGGTTCTCTTTCTGCTCGCGTAACGGATCGATAGAGGTGCGCTGGTGGTTTTTTATGGTAAGTTTGCGATGGGTGGGTTCTTCTGTTCGTGGGAATTCTGTGTTTCGTTGCACGGTATGTGGAGACGGAGTTTTTGTCCCTTGAACAGTGCTGGTTTTTAAGGAAAAACACTTCTGAAACGCTTTCTGGTCTATAATGACATGTTTTACAATAGAAATTAGTTTCCTGCGCTGTAAAAGAGAATCACTTCTAGATGCTTTAAATTTACGTTTCTTATAAACTGAGTTTATTTGACTTTGCGCTGGTGAGAGCAAAACCTCCTGCCTAATGATTGCCACAAGCTAATATTTTACAGTGGTTACTCGGTGCTTTTTCCGGCAGTAAAAGCCAGACCTCAGTTCAACTCTTTAGGCAGATCTGAAACACCAAACTATCTTCCCAGCAAGGGTAGGAGGCGAGCTGAGCCTTTGTCAAGCCAAGCCCGGATTCGTATGGGAGGCTTGGGTTCCAACAAAGAAAGGTATTGACTGAATTTGCCCTCGGTTACTCCTGGGCGCGGGCGGCCGCGCTGCGGCGGGGAGGCAGCCGCGCCGCGCCGGCCCCGCGGGGACCAGCGCCGGGCGCTGCCCTCGCCCGCCCCGCCTCGGGAGGGCTGCGGCGTGACGGCGGCCGCGGGAGTTGATGTGGCAGCGTCCACGCTGGCAGCGAATCGGCTTTACTTCTTTGTGTTTAGGACTTAGCGTAGGCTGCTACCGAGGGAAAAGCGTCCTGTGTAGGGAGATGGCCAGCTACTGCCTCGCTTTGACGTTGGTTACAGCCCTTCGGTGCTTAAGTCGTAACAGGTATTTTCGCGGGGCTCTGCCTTCGGTGACAGAAGCAATCCCTGGTAAGGTACCTCCGCGTTGCAAAAGAGCCTATCCTCTGGGGAAAACACGGCCCCAAAAACTTACTCTTGATGCCTGTGGCCGAAACTGGCCTGGCTGGCGCAGCGTATCTCAAAGGATGCTACATTTAAAATGTTGTTTCGGTAAGTAAAGCAGCCCATCGGGGACACGAATATTAAATTGCCGTTAGGTTATTTGGTGCTGCTGACAGAGTAATGCCAGATACCATACGTTCTCTTAACAACAAGCGGAAGTTTTGTAACTGGCTTTGGTAATGGAAGTCTGGCTTTCTTGCTAGCTAATATGCCTCAGTGTCTTGCTGCTGACTTTGGATGTCCTTGGATGACTGTCCTGTGCCTCAGTGTCCCTGCCAGGGCTGATGGGAGGCCCAGTACTTCCCTGCGTCACAGGGATGATAAAACTTCAGAGCTCCGTGCCTTGCTGAGGCCCTCCTGTGGGTGTTGCTCTGGAAGTACATACTGGCGTTGTTACGCTTAGAGCCCTGTGCTCACACTGATACCATCCTACCAGCGTGCTCACTGGACTTCTGTTTGTCTCTGCAAATGTCACTTCACCCAGCTTTGAAATAGCAAGCTTCCTGTTCAACAGGCTTTGGGGCTTGGGAGTGGTACAGCGGTGCCACCTTCTTGCAAGGGACTTTTCAGAGTTGTAAGATTTTTTTCTTTTTTTTGCATAGAAGGTGAAGTACTAACTGAGTATTTTGCTTGTCGAAAGAACTTCTGATTTTTAGTTTGACCAAATCACAGTCATCTTTATGACTCGTGCTTGTGCAGCATAGGATTTTCTGTATGATGGGCCATTTCTCCTGAGACTCCATGAGCAGCAGCTCATTAATTTGTCAGGCTTCATTGTTGCTGTGTAAACTTCTGCAATGAATTTTCCACGTATCAAAAAAAAGTAAGCTGTTTTTGTCTCACTTTCCTTTACAATCACTGGTTGCTCCCCTTCCGTGTATAGGTCACTGTCCTTTTTTGTGGGGAAGGAAAATGACTTTTGCAGTGGAACTAGATGCCATGTCGCAGGACTCTGTGATAGTTACTTTGAGTTGGCTTGTCTTAATTCAGACAGCTGGAGACTTCCTTTGAGGAGTTGTTTTGCCTACATGTTTGAGGCATAGTGACAGCAATCAAGGAAGAAAGCAGAGCATGGTTTTCTGAGGTGTTAATTGTTAAAAATACTTGATTAAAGTGATTAGCATCATCATGTTAGATACCCAGCTGTCCCACCCCCATAATTCTTTTCGGCCAAGAAGCAGAGGGTGGAAAGAGGAATGCCTTTACCAGATTAAGTTCTGTAAGCCATGCTGTGTTTTAGCTGTCTTCTGTCTTATAGTCTGCTTGGCTGCTCACTACTGCTGCACTGACATACCTTACTCGATTTGTTTTGTGCTGGGGCAACATCACTTCAGTGAAAATTTGAGGCTTTCAGAGCATTTCCAGGTATGGTAAATCCTACCTTGAATAATGGTAATGCAGAGCGGCCTCGATATTCGCTTCTATTTCCTCCCTTGGTTAGTGAGGATAAATGCATTCTTCTTAATAGAATATATGTGTAAGGGAAATCTAGATGTATTTTCATTTCAGTAGCTTTCCCAGGGTAGAGGTTTGATGTAAATGTTGCTGGACTTCGTAAGTCCTGGCTTAAGGCCAGCGCAGGACTGATGGTAGAGAGGAGCAGAGGCTGGTATTGTGGGAGTGCCGCCTCCCCTGACACCATCCAGGAAGCAAACCTGGGCTCTTGACTTGAGCAGTGAAGGGCTCCATGCTGGCAAAATTCTGTTTAAATGGATGCAGCTAATTTAGCGTAGGCTTGCTGAGCTATGTTAATACAGTATGCAACTTGACACTACTGGAGATGTAGACCACACGTGTTGTCCTGGGGTCTTAAAGTATTTGTTAAGCCATTTTCTGTGCTGAAGGCTGCCTGTTGAAGAGCTAACCAATCCTTTTTTTTTTAAAGTCAAAGCTCAATGTAAGGTTGCTATGTGTAACTAAATATTTGCTAATAATTCTGGAAGTTACTGTTGCTGGACTTAACTGTTTGAAAATAAACATGTGCTGTGGATTGAAACTTGCCAGACCAGATAGCTGCCTCACCCACATGTATTTCCATGGGGTTGTGTACCTGCTAGGGAATCTCTGTCACTCTCTGCAGCACACACATCCTAAAGAGGTGGCTTAAAGCTGTTGTTTTAACGTGCAATTTAGACAATTGGGAACTCTGTTAGCTGGTGTATGGTTTTGCTGTAGGATAAGGTATTAATACAACACGCACTCCCGGGAGAGGTTTAGGTCTTCAGACTTCTTTAACTTTACTCAACTTATGCTCAGGTTGTTTGTGGGGGTTGGTTGGTTGGGGCATTTTGCTTTTTTACTTTGAAAAGGTGTGTGTGTGTATCACTAACATGGTTGGTAGACCACATCCTACAGATATAGTAGGGTGTACCACTCCAAAAGGGCTAAATCCAGGGTTTACTAATAATGAAGAATCAGCTGTTGTCCTTTACTTAGAGGAAGTTATTTTGTTACACTGTTCGAGCTACTGTTGCTTGAAGACAGCTGTGTATTTGACCTGTGCTCTCTCCCGGGTAAAAGTATTCGGAATGGTGGGTGCTATCTGAATCCCACTTTAAGATGATGTCCGGTATGATGTCAGGAAATGCCTTTGCCTTGCCTCACCTCAGCTGCTTGTGCTGCTTTACAGTGCACAGTCCTTTAGACTGTACAGTGATAAAATTGGTGTTTGGGTTTTTTATGTGTGTGTAAAGCTGACAGTGTAATGGGTAGCATCCATGACCTAGCAAGGAAGAATCCTTGCCCTGAGGAGATTTAATTTCAAAGCAAAGCTAAAGAAAACAGTGTGCCCTGGTAGCCTGCGTGGCAGCATGGAAAAACACATCAAAGAAGAGAGCAAGAAAAATGTCGCTTATGTTTCGGGAGCAGTGCTTGTGGGGTGCCATGACTTTAAGCTAAGAACTGCAGTTGCAATTTGACTGGCAATTTGGTTAAAACCTGATGACTATATTTTGGCTACCTCCACCTTATTAAAGAGCAGGCCTGTCCATCAGGAGCATTGGGTAGAGCTCGCTTTTTTCTTCTTTTGGTTCCTTTTGGACCAAAAATGGAGGAGTGACAGGTACTAGCCTATTTAGGTATGTGCATGTGTATATATATATTTATATTTGGGGTGCCTGTGTCCTTTTTTTTTTTTAAAGGAATGTTGTCTTTGCCTCAGACACCAATGCAGTGCAGCTTCTAATATGTGTAATGACTAAAATGCAGAAATTTAACACAATTTGCTGTGGTTTGTCCATAGGGGGGGAAAAAAGCAACATGTGGGAGTTCATAGCTCTTTTTTTTCCTTAGCAAGAATTGAAGTACCTAGGCTTAAACATGGGTGCTTGGCTTTGACATAAATCTGTTCATATTGAAGTCAGTGAAACTTAGACCAATGCTGAGCTGTGTTTTGTTTAATTTTTTGCTTCTCGCTGTTTATTCTGTGTATCTTTGGGGTGAACATCACTGACAAATCCTGCTCATGATTGGCGTCAGATGACAGGTTTTATTGTGTTGCACTGCAGAGTGTGGGTGACTTAGCAACTTTATCTTTGAGGATTTGTCAGAGGCTGATGTGACAAGTACGCTTTGGTTTGCAGCACAAAGTGCGGCAACGTATGAAATCCATCTTTGAGCTGATTGCAAACTAATTCTTTCAGAGCGGTACAGCAGACTCCAGTTGAGTTTGCTTTCTTGATTTAAATATGTGCATTACCAAAAGCTTGTTCTAATACTGCCTTTCTCGTTTTACCCTATCACCAAAGTCTGGCGTGTACTTGTCTTCTGTTAGACTGAGTTGTCCCTTTCTGTGTTAACAGTTCGCAAAGAAGATCTTGCAAAGGGCTTTTGAGAGAGACAAAAGGTGGCCTGTGTTTCCTCTGTCTTGTCAGAAGAATGAGGATTTCCTTCCTGCAGAAACAGGTCCATGCCCTGGAACCTAACCAGGGTCGGAACTGCAATAGCTCTGTCTCCCAAAACCCCTCCTTGATGGGGCAGCTGCTGAGCTAGGCAGCCAAAAGTGGCTTGGAAGAAAGTTGGCTGTTGTTATCTTTGAACACTGACCTGTTCCCCAAAATCCTGAACTTATTTCAAAATTAAACTATTTTTGGTAGAAGCCACACAATGCAGTTTTGTCAATGGTGACTGTATTACTTCTCAGGTGAGAAAATGCTGTGACAGTCAAAACTGTGTGACCAAGGAAATAGTTGGATTAAGTGTTGGGTAAAGGGAATTTTTAATTTAGGGCTTTAACTATTTTGTAAGTTACCAGCTAAATTATAAAAGGTTTCTTGTTTTGAGAATTACTTTAAGGATAGCTTGGACACGTAGAACAACCTGGAGGCTAGTACTGATACTTTTGAAACTCGGAAAACAAAGTTAAATATTTTAGACTCCTTTTCCAGAATAAGCTCTGCTATGTTCCTTGCCAAAAGTTGTCATGTGCTTCTGGCAGCAGAATCATTGTAGTGTTTTGAAGTGAAGAGTTGCTTTAAAATAAAGTTCAAATATTAATGCGTTCATACTAGTAGTGCTTGCTCAGTGATGTCATTACATATAACTTCATAGTGTATCCTGTATTTGACTTCATTCGTGTGAATTGTTGGCTCAAGTTAAAAATTCTCCCAAGAGTCAGTGTAGCTAATCTGGGTATTTAAGAGTTAAAACTGAAATCTGGGCTTTGTGGCATTGTTTGTATTTGCTTTTCTGGCTGAAAGACACACTTAATTGAGTTTGAAAAAAAGCCCATTGAAATTAAACTACTCAATTTGTTCAGTTATCTTCAAAGTTTATCCTTATTTAACCTGTAAAAATGTCCTGTAGACGTTTTTTTCAGATTTGTGTGATATATTTGCATGGGAAATTGAGTATCTGTTCCCCATGGTTTATCACTGGTCTGTGTGGACTTAAACTGAGGCTTGTGATACTCTTTCAAGGCCCTGGGAATATTTTGGGGCTCCAGCTAGTTCACTTAGGCAGGGTCATTATTTTATCCTTTGCCTAGGAAAGAAGCAGCAGCATGCCCTTGGGCATGCCTTAAACCTCAGACTCTGTTCATAATTCTGAGCTTTGGTTTCATCCCATGCTTTAGTGAAGTCCCTGCTTGTGGAGCACAGCAGCTCGGTCATTAATTTTTGGGTGTGTGACGCTGCAAGGAGGTTTAGGTGCATTATGTCATCTTGCTTTCATAAATTATGATGCAGCATAAAGAAGCCAAAATACTATTTTCCCCATTGCTGTTGAAAACTGTTGTCAAGCATGTCAGAGATGCTAGAAGCTGTTTTGAACTGATGATGATGAGACATCGAAGTGTACAAGGGACAGGAAACATTGCCTTCCTGACATCATTTTGACTGCGTTGCTGCATATTGGTGTTACACCTGGTTTGTGCCAGCTATGGACTGTGTCCTCGCATTTCAGTATTGTCAGCCTCTGATGCTGTTAACACCTGGGTAATACTGTGATATTCTCACTTCTAATTCAGAGTGTACTGATAGTTTGCTAAATATTTATGTAGTCCTTCGTTTTGATGTTGCAAGATGAAAAGGGTGTGTTTTCTGTCATCTTTGGTATTCAAAGGCAAGTAGTGCATTGAGTCTACTGATTATTTAAAATGATTAAAATATACAAAGGAACTTCTTCATTTTATTTTGGTCAGTGCTGACGTAACTGTTTCCAGTAGTCTAGAAAACCTTACACGTAGTCCATTGATGGCTTGTTTAGACTAAGATGCAGTGTTGTAAGTGCATCGATCATCTACCAAAGATGTGAGTATGTGCTCAGGAAGGATTTGTTACAACATGTATCATATCTTATCCTTTGAGGTTTAAATAAAATGTGTTAAACAAGTATGAGCATGAGATCTGGAATATGTACTGGTTGTTCTTAAGTTCCTTGACGTTCATATTAATGGTATGTGAAGGAAAATGTGTGGGTGGAGAGAAGGAAGGGAAGAGAGGCTCACCTGTGCATTAACTCTCCCAGTAGCTGTGTACTGAAGTGTGGGTGTAGCAGGAAGAGGGAAGGAGAGGAACTTTCAACAGCACAAGTTCTTGGAGGTGCACCTGGAGAAAAGGTGATTAATTTTTCAAAGGGATTAAGCTTAAGTATTCATCAGGATTTAAAAATGAAATGGGGAGTGAAAATAGATTTCATAGGGTGCACAGATGAAACTGTCAGAGTTGCTGCAAGATACTTCTGTGATGCTTGAGCTCCTGTGAGAAGTGAGCACTGATGTGGTAACATACCTTCCCTCGCCCCAGGAAGCTGCGGTGGGATGGGAAAAAGTGCATGAGGCTGCTGCCTTGAATTCCTATCTAGGGGTAGTGGTTCTTCAGTTTACTTTTTTCCCCCCAGTGAGCCACATACAGCGTTGATAATTGGCTTGCGTTTCCTACTCTTAGACCCTGTAATGAGAATCAACAGTTTGTTTACTCATATGCACCTCCCTCTAGCAATGTTGAATGATAGTGCATGCGAAGAAAAAAAATCCATACGTGCCAGGCTATCTCGGTTTGACTGCTGGAAGAAGGCACCAAAGGGAAATTCAAGCTGAAGTGTATCAACGCTCCAGGGACGTGAGGCTGACTGACTGAGCTAGCTTTTACTACTCTGCTCCATCCACATCCTGCTGATGGAGGACATTGGAGCAGGAAGTCTTAATGAATACAGAAGCCAATCCTCTCCTTTTCATCCCTTTATTTTTTAGACTTTGCTTTCCCTGTGGTAAAGTAGTTTGGAATTTAGGGGACTTATGCCTGAGGTTGGGCAGAAATGTGACTTAGTGAATGCTGCCTGGTGTGCAGTTATTCAGGTGGTGATGGGGGAGACTATTTCTCTTTCCCTGTAGCTAGAGGTTGCTGAGATAGATTGATTGTTGGTGTAACATAATTCCAGTGTGTGGAGGCCTGACATCCTGTTTACTTCTGCAAATGGATGAAGATAGTGAGTTCATGCAGAAGTCTCTTTCTTTTCATTTTGGGTGTTGGAAAGAGTGGAGAAAACCACTGCCTAAATCTGGTATCTAAATTTCAATGTCTGAATAGCAACACAGGAAATGTAGTAGAGCGTAGCAAGCTGCTCAGTTCCTCCGGAGCAATGCTGGCAGTATAGACAACCCGGGCACTTAACTCATTCAGGCATCTAAACCGTGCAGAGCGGACGGCTCTCTACACCCATTGTGAAAAATGCATGTGGGATGCTTCCTCTGGATATCCTTACACCAAGGCATAACTGGCATTTTAACATACCTTTCATTGCAGAGTTCCCACTGAAGGGGTCTTTGTGATGGATTTTCTGCTTGTTCTTTCTTTCATCTGAATATTTGCATATGGTGGTTTCTGCTTCCACAGCTGCTCTGTGTTTGGTTTCCAAAGTGGTAAGAAATGTGGTATGCTGAAATCAAAGCTGAGCCTGGTAGTATAGTGTATAAATGTAATTGTAAGGGAAAATTTAAGCAGTTACTGTATTACAGCAAAGATGTGTGGGTTGATGGTCTTGGGAGAATTTAGTTCTTGTGTTTAGGTCTCTTATGGTGCAAGAAGAAATTTTTATTGCATGTAATAATTAGCTTTTGAAATAAAGGGGATTATCTTTCATTTTAATCACTCTGCCTTAATAGCAGGGAAGGAAAACTATTGTTTTGTAAGAGCCCCATCTCTGTTCTCAGTGTTTTCTAGAATGACATTTTAATTGTATTTTATATTTATGGGACTCATAACATGTCATTCTTGTGGGTTCTTACCTGTTCCCCCACTGTATATTAATTACGTGTATTTTTAAAGAGTGCAAGCTTCTGTCCTGCTCGTCTTACCAAACAAAAATTCAGTAAACAGGTTTTTTTGTGAAGAGAATTATAATCCTGGTGGTCATTTGTAATGTATAACTGTGATATCTAGCTACACTTGTTAAACACGAGACATTACATAGTTGCTTCATATGCAGTATGTGATTAGCTTGTAAATAAATAACAAAAGTAGGTTTTAATTTCATGCCTGTACTTAGCAAAACTAATGTCTGGTAATCAGTGTAACAGCTGATGATAGATTGTACTGTGCCAGCAGGGGAACTTGTGCCCAGAAAAAGTAACACGAGATCAGGAGTGGTGAGAGACTGGTTGGTGAATGTGGTGTTCTCCAGATGATTTCTTTATTCCTTCAATTGACTTGATTAAGCAGCTTAGCTTCAATAATCAGAATTTGTGACTTGGAAGTTCCCCCATGGAGTATTTTCCCATTGCCTTAGGAATTAATGCCTTTAATATTTTGTCTGTGTAAAGCAGATGGTCTTGGTTGCTCCTGTGTCTCGTACGGACATGAGATGGTGTATGCTTAGTATGAGCGGCACATACAGGGGTGGGTTTTTTCCTCTCTGCAGTTGGATCTAGGCAGAAGTCATAAATCATAGTGATTTCTGCACAGTGCAATTGAACGGAGATTACCTTATTTTTTATTGGCATTGAAAGTTCTCCCCTGCTTAGATCACTATGAATCCTTCCACAACAGAGAGGAGCATGCTCTTTTTCCCCCTTGCCTTTTATTCTACTAGAGCTGTGGTTTGTAGTGCAAGGTTAGCTCTGAATGTCATCCTCTGATAGCTGAGCTGGGTGGCTGTTATATCTATGGTAGAGCCTGGCCAAAGCAGTGACTGAGAAGATTTTATACATGGGATTCTTTGAAGAACGCTGTGTGCTGTCTTCCAGTTATACCATTTGAAGGTGCATTTTTTCATTGCTCTTGGATATCTGTGTTGGCTGCAGCTGTGGCACAGTTCAATTATTCTTCCTCTTACACTTGATGGTCAAGTGGCTGCTCTTGTATTCTTCTGACCACTGTTTTAAGGCAGTGCTTTCCAAGCAAGGGAATTGCTCTCAGGGACCATTTTGGAATATAATTAAACTTCCTAGTTGTCCCACCAGTGTCCTTACCAGGTAACCTGGTACATCCCCTTTCCTACCCAAAGGCTATATCTTCACAGTGCTAGATAGGGAATAGGTGTAGGGATGTTAGGGAAGTTAAGATGGTAGCACAGGGTTCCTGTCCATCTCTCTTGGCTTTCCTCAAGGTTATGTTATAGTGTCCTCTGTTTTTCAGAGCACAGAAAAGTGGCCTGAGATGAAACCTGAGGGTACTAGAGAACTCACCCATTAGTAACTCTGCAGCACAAAACCAGGGTTGACTTTTGGGTGTGGTGTAGCCTGGAGCTCCGTGTGGCTCATTTTCCATGTTTTCAGCTGCTAGCCCAACAAATTGTTGATATCCAAATTGTATAGGCCTTTCCATCTGGTTCTGGCTTGTGCTTCCAGCAGGAATATTCCCTCGGTTCCACTGTTACATGGCCACAGATTATTTTGAACAGCTTTATGAGTAAATACAAGTATTTTTTTCAGTATTAGAAGTAGCAGTGTCTCACAAAGGTTGTCTCTAAATTCATGCCATAGCTTTGGAAATGGGGATCTATGTTATAACTCTTTTCTTGTGAGAATTCCAGAGAAGACCCTGACACTACTGCTGCCTTTTCTCCTCCCCTTGATTATATTGTGCTAATCAAAATCACAACATAAATGTTTTGATAATTACTGGTGAGTCTGCAAATTGGGATTGAATCAGGTATCTGCTGCCTAATGAAAGGGGGTGGTTGAGTGTGCTTGTGTAATCTTGCACTTTCCAGCAGTGCCAGGTGGGCTGTACTAGCCTTAAGAACAGCTGTGGCATTGGAGGTAAATGTCTTAAAGATACTAAAATATGAGAAGAATGTCCGAGTATTTTTTAGTGTTCTTATGTGTTGGTTTCTCCCTCTTTCTCAATGCTGGTTAAGAGGAGAACATTAAATTGAATTATGTTGCTTCTGGAGGTGTATGAGATGAAATCCTTACTCTTCTTTCTCCTTTAATTTTGAAGATTCTCTTATGTCCATTGCAAAATGGGCATTTACAGGCCTGAATTTTATTCCAGTGATGACCTCATCTTCGTTATAGAATCTCGACTCAGGTGAATCCCACCTGTTGGGGTCTAGTTAATATTTGCAGCTCATTTTTATAATTTGGAAACAAGTGGCCTTTCAGGAATTGGAGTGGGCCAGTACCTGTGGTGAAAATAGGAGCAGCATCCACGTGATGATGTGTCTCTGAAGTCAGGTCAAGAAGACTCACATGGAAAAGAGCGCTGTAGGTGGGGGAGAGTCAAAGCCTTAATTCTTAAGAAGAGTAAACTCAACAGGAATACACGAAGTCTTTCCTTCTGTTGTATAGTGCAATGAGTTTGGTGTAGAATCTTGTGTCCTGGATGACTACTGACAGCCAGTTAGCTTTTATGAACCAGTCTTGCCTAACT